>NC_060077.1:69051146-69363924 GCF_922984935.1 Meles meles
AGGAGGGTCTGGAGGGCCCCGGTGATGCTTGCACAGGTTGTCCAGGTCAGTTCTCGGGCTCTGGGGAATGTCTGAGCAAACACAGAGAAGTTCACATGCACTTGCTGGAGAGCTGACTGTGTGTGAAATGATAGAAACAGCCCTCTGTGCAGATTCTTCTTACAGAACCTACAGTTAAGGGGGCTATCCAGGAAGGCTTCAAGGAGGAGGTGGAGTGGGAGGTGGATATCGACCAGATGATAAGCACTTGATGTGAAGCATGGTGCAGGCGGCAGAAGCTGAGTGAAGCCCTTTGTGCTGTGACGAGGGGCCTGGCTCAGGGTCAGCACCTGGGGGGGACTCCTGGCCCAGCCGCCCTCAGCCCTTCTACTCGGTCCTCTCCCCGGGACATGCTCAGACAGTGGGTGCAACACTGCCCACCCTGCAGGACCGTGACTGCCAAGGGTGCTACTGCTTCTCCCTGCCCTCTGGGCCCACCCTGGGAAGGCGGGCAAGGGGCCCCAGCCAGAGGGCTCGAGGCACTGAGCTGGCCCTAGAGGACACGGGCCCTCCCCACCCGCTCATCTGCAGTGATGCTCTGTGGGCGGCGTTTGGGAAGGCTTCTCAGCTATCGCAGGAATGTATACTCTGCCTTCACTGCCTTCTCTCTCCTTCTGAGCGGGCCCCCTCCCCCTCCTACAGGCTCCCTTTCCCATTCAGCTACCCAGATTGCTTCGATGGTCCTACTCCCTGTTCTTCTCAGGAGAATGTTCTCCCATCATTCTGAACTGGGAAGGAGTTTATGATTCAAAGCACTTACGCTCTGGGGGTTCATTTTCAAAGACAGTGCCAGAGACAGGTTTATTCACAGGAATACATCACTAAGGGAGAATTTGGGAGCCTTGAAATGTAAGTTTGCTGGTTTTTTCTCTTTTTTTTTTAACCAACAGCCCTTACTCTGCGCCTGCTTAATTCATTCTTTTATTCCAGTAACATGCACTGAGCTCCTTCTGCACGCGAGATGCCAATCTGGATGGTGAGGGCTCAAAGGTGAAGGATCCCCATCACTGCCTAGTGCGGGAGATAGAGACGCAAACATAGCCCGGACCTGGGAAGAACTGTCCTCAAAGACCTTCCTGCTCATGTTCAAGGCACCCACTTGAATAGCAGCATTTGCTGATTCAAACGGCTTCCTATCTGCTCCCTACAACAGTTCCCTCAAGGACTCTCACGGATGCTTCTAGACTCATGCTTGAAATTAATAAAGCCGTATGTCAATGTATATTTTAGAACGCACACACTTTCTAACTTGGCCTGGACTTCCCCCAGCTCACGTCCAAGGGGAAGACCTGACCGCAGCCGTTCTGAGCACTCCCTGGCCTGGATTTTCTTTGTGGTCTTATTTGGAGTTTTCCAGACTGATCGTTTGGACCTGCTCCTTCTCCCATGGCTCCTGTTTGAATATACAGTTTATGAGTCAGTTGCTTTTTCTGCCTCTCTTGATCCTCTGGTTATATATGGTAACTCCTGACTTCCCCTCCAACCGTGTTAATAATAAATAACACACTTTACCACACCACGACACACGACACAACTATAGAGAGCAAAATATGGCCTGTGCTGAATTATTCAGTGGGTGAATAATACCACAAAGCACATCACATAATCCGGGCGTGGAGAGCTGCCCACCGCCATGATGTTCTTTCCACAGCGACAGGAGACACCACCCCCCACCCCCCCCCACCCCACCCCCCACCCCGCCCAGCCCTGCAAATCTGCTGCCAGGAACTGTCCTACCCATTATGAAGACGGCAGAAGCTACTCCTAAACCGAGGTAAAAGAAAGAAAGAAAGAGAGAGAGAGGAAGAAAGGAAGAAAAGAAGAAAGAAAAAAGAAAGGAAGGAAGGTAGGAAGGTAGATCTCCAACATATGGTTCAGTTCTAATGACATTAACCATGATTCCCACACCTGCGAACTACGCACGTTACGGTTTCTCACATGTGTAATGGAACTTTGGGGGTCAACCCGAAATGGCGATCTGACATTGGAACTGTCCCAGAAGTTGGGCTGTGTGCTCATCACATTTGTTCCGTGACGGAGGTGGGGCTGGGTCAAATGGCTGCTCCCCAGAAGAAAAAGCTCAGCTGGTGACCAGGCTGGAGAAAGGGCGGCTTAGTTCGAAAACCGAATGGTTAGAAGCCAGTGGTGGCTCTGACTCGGGGGAATCCTGGGTGACAGGGAACGGGGCCGGGGGTTGGGGGGGTCTGTCCAGGGTCACTGGGAGTGGGGAGAGAATAAAAGGGAGGGGAAGGGAAGAAGGGAGTAGTGAAGAAAGGAGGTGGGAGGGAAGCAGGAACTAGGGAGCAAGAAAGGGCAGCAGGAAGAAAGAGGGGAGAAGAGGTCAACGGAGAGGTAGAGAAACCAGCAACACAAGGCAGAGAGAGAAGGAGTGGGAAAGTCTGCCAGCAACAGGAAAAGGGGCAAGTAGAGCTATTGCAGGGCGCTCCCCGCAGAGGCGGCTCCCAGGGGCCTGTCCCGTCTTGCTCAGGGGATTAGCATCTTCAGCCAAACCCCTGCGGCAGTTCTTCAGAGAGTCCGTCCCAGGAAGGCAGACTCCTGCGGGCTTACCTAGACCACCCCCCGTCTGGGTGGGCTAATCACGCAGAAGAAAGGCCAACTCCGGAGGTGCAACACTTAGAAGGGACAACTCTGGACACCCCGCTCTTCCCGGGTGACATCCCAGGGGCCCAGCGGCTGGCTGGGCTCCAGCACACATATATGGAAAGAACTGGCCAGGATAAGACCCGGATCCCCGAGACTGGCCCACACCCTAAGTCCTGTCTGTGAACACTGCCCCTGCTAACATTCTTCTGACATTGGAACCCCATCCTTAGTTTTTCAAAGCACCGAACAGAATCATACACATGGGAGGGGTCCCTGAAAAACACATTCCTTCTCTTCTGTGTCTTCTGTGAGGTCAGTTTAATGTTTCAGTGTCAAAATTAACAGCAACAAAAACTCAGGCCACTTTCCCAGGGAACCAGACCTGAGAGTCAGTGCATCCTAAGAAATGCAAAAATTAAGGGACGGAACAACTTAATTGGCCCCTGGAAACCCTTAGCTGGCAAGTTCCAGCCACACCCAGAGAAAGCATTCTGCCTTGTTGGAAAGACTTCCCCCGGCTGCCCTCCCCGCCTTGAGTGTCCCCCAGTGGAGCACCCTGCATTTCATGCATCCAACAAACCCCGAGCTCCTGGGTTTACAGAGTGCCCTGCGTTACTGTTCTCACGCCCAACCCGACAGCAGAGCAGTAAGGGAAAACCACGCTATGGTCTGAATGTCAAATCTCAGCATTTGACATTGAGGGAATGGTTCTTCCCTAGCCAAGGTCAGCCCCGCCTGGGGGCAGAGTAGGAACAGCTCGTGCAGTGGGACATCCAAGGAGCAGATCCCATGCCCCACGCCCACCCCGGATGCCACCCACACACACACCTACACACAGCTGCAGGCCGGCCTCCAAAACCCCTTCAGCAGGGACGGAGCAAAAGCCCCGACTTCCAAGGAAAGCTTGAGACCCACACTCTGCACCCCTTCCAGTTCCCCGCTCCCTGACTGAGAGGGGCCAGGGCATCCCTGCCGTGCTATGGTTGGGTCCTAGCCCTCAGCCCTCATGTCAGAGGAGACAAGGTGGGATTCCAAAACGCAGTGAGCTTTGAGCCTGTTTCTTCCCTGAGGGTAGTTCTGGGGGTGGACTGCAGGGCAGGGGCTATGAGGCCACCTGGGGACGGGGTTACCCCCCTCCCAGGACATTCACTGGGGTCTGTACCTGGAGCTGGAGTCACTGCCGCTCTGCACTGCTGGGTCGTCCGTGACATTAAAGAGCCCCGTCCAATTGGCCAGTGGGTCGCCACTCTGCCAGCCAAACTGGAGGCCTCTGGCAAGAAAACGAGGCAGTTGGTACTCAAGGCTCACATACTGGATGAAACCCATCTAACCACAGAGCCTCTTGCTGCTGTTGTGCCGAGGGACACATCGCCCTGATCACACCTTTACTGGAGATAAAGCAGATGCCCACCCACGAGGGGGATTGTCATAAACCACAGCCCTGTATCGTATTCTCTGCTCACTTATATCCGTGCCCTCCTTCCGCCTCCCCCAGCAGAGCTGAGGTTACACGCTGTAAACACAGGGAAACTGAGGCTTAGCGAGGTCAAGTTCCTATGTGGTACGTTCTTCAACCCTCCCCCTACCACGCTGGAGACTTAGACCCAAAGAACTGTCACTCGCCAGCACTTGGCTGTTCTCAGAGGCCACACTGCAAAGCTTTTAATGAAATCCGGCTCTCCGAGGCATAAGGATACACCTCCTGGTTGGAGATGAGGGACTCAACACCCATGGTCATCTCTGCTCCATCCCCAGCCCTGCCTACAGTGATAGCAAAGGAATAAATAAGGATATGAGCATGGAGAGGAGGCGACGGAAGGAGGGGCCAGCAACAAGCCCACAGAAGATGAAGAGCACATGGGTAACTAATTCCCCCAGACCCGAGAGAGTGGAGCCTGGCTGTTTATGGGGCAATCTATTCCCCGTGCACAACTCAAGAAGGCTCTGAAATTGGGGGCCTGGGGCCACCGAGGGCAGGAGTGCAGAGCTGAGCTGTGCCCCCCAGTCTCTACTGTCTGATGCCAGGAGCACCTCCTTCCCCACCTTCCCACTGGGACGATCGCAAATCTCTGCAGAGGTTACCACGTATCCCCGGGGCAGGGGGTGCCCCCAGCTGAGAACCACTGTCCTAAGACAGTGCCCACCTCACAGAGCTCCAGTGAACCTTCTGGAGACTAGCTTGCCCTGAAGTATGAACAGGCAATGAAAGGCCACCAACCAGCACGTGAGAAAACCTTAAATTTCAAAGTCAGAGAACAAAAGAAACAGCCAAAAAAAAAAAAAAAAAAAAATGGGGGGTGGAAAGGAGGTAAACTCAGGGGAATAGAGACAAATGAAGGAGAAACAAATTTTTAATAAAACTCTTGATAATAAATAGCCTCTAAGCTGAGGGGAGGGGACGGCGATGGATGTTGGAGCTGCTGTCCCGTCAACCCAGAGCTGCCACTATCAAGTCCAGTGACCTGAGGCAAATCTGCCTAACTCTCTGGCATCTTTCAAGCGAGGAACGCTGTCTAGGATGTCCCCAGGGTCCTTGATCAAAGTATCAGGGAGGTGAGCTCTCTCCCCGATGCCAATCCAGATCCCTCCATGGGCGTCTAGGTCGTCCCAGTGTTTAAGTGCGTCCATGAGTTCTAAGTGGGAACACTGTGCAGACCAAATGTGCCATGTTGCATGCTGGATGCAGTCTGGGGACCCCCACCCCCGCCCCTGCCCCTGGGGGCCTCTGCCCACAGAGGGAGACAGTGTGCCTCATCTGTCGCAGCTCAGGAGACGTCCTGGATCCCATCCCAGGAGTCTGCTGCCCGCAGCACACCTGAGGGCCTTCTGTCCTGGGGGCTGGCTCAGGTACAACAGACCAGCTCAGCACCGCGGGGGGTGCCCACAGAGGCAGCCCCAGGGGGGTGCGGTCCCCGGAGCCTGTGACCACCCCTTTCCCAGCCCCTCGCCCACTGGCAAAGCCAGCAATAGGACTGTAAATGCCCGACCTGCTATTATTGCCAGGACAACCTTGAGTTGACTCCATGGGGAAAAAAATAATAAAAGAAGAAAGTCATTCAGAAAACACCAGTACTTAACTTTTGTGGGAGGATAATCTATTGAATTATTTATTCCCTCCCCCTTTCCATGAAGGGAGCTGGGCTTTTTATCCTCTTACTTTAGGGCCCTGTGGGTTGTGGGGGCTGAAAGCTTCCCGGCTCCCTGAAGAAACTGTGCTAGGCGTCCAGGAGGGGAAGTCACGGCCTTCTGGTCTAGGAGGGGGGCAGAAGATGCCTCAAGGCCAGGAAGCCTGCCTCCTGCTTTGGGGCTCCCCCACCACATCTCCCTCTAAACAGACAGCAGGACCTTAGAAAGACCACAGCGTGGGGCACCCCCGGATGCTGGACCCACGGCTCCAGGAGTCTCCGGAGAGCAGTGAGCAGACTGACTAAGGCCGGTGTGGCCCTGGGAGCCCCCGACTGCACTGTTCTCCACAAACCTGGAGCGGTGGGGGTAAGGTATGGATGGAAGGCCCTTTGGGGATGATAGATTCAGTTTCCCACCAGCTGGTGGATAAGGCTCAATTAAAAGAAGAGAAGGAAACAAACTCTTCCTTTCACACCACGTTTGTGAAATCAAAGGTATGACTCCTTTTCCATCAATCATCAGCAAGTCGCTTGTGTCGTACCTCACAGCTGACTGAGAATATGTTTCCTTTATCTCCAAGCTATTTTTATTTTATTATATAGGCAGATATATTTCAAATATTTATTATGTTATTCTGTATTTATCAAACAGCCCTGCCAGGCTGGGTGCCAGGCTTCAACAACAAACCAGCCGAAAAAGGCTCTGCCCGGATGACAATCGCTACCAAAGGGAGACAGATACAGTGACAATAAGCCAACAGGTGACACGATGTTTAGTGTGTCGGGTGTGGACAGTGCTGTGGGAAAAATAAAGGGTGGCAACGGGGATAAGGAGTTCGGGGTGGTGAGGGCACTAGTCCACACTGGGTGGTCGGGGGGCCTCTCTGAGGAGGTGACATGGAGCAGGACGGGAAGTGGGTGATGAGGCAACAGGTGGCTCCCGAGGAAGAATGTTCCAGAACCAACACTTGTGGTGGCCCCGAGGGGTGTGATGGCTTCTTCTGGGGCTGGCAAGAGGGTCTGTGTAGTTGGGGCTGAGTGAGTCAGGGCAGGTGACAGGGCCTGGGCTCAGAGAAGCAGCGTCACATTTCTGCGCTCCCTCAAAGTCATCTAAGAGGGAGGTGGGACCATGGCATCTTCTGAGGAGCCAAGAACTCCACTGGGCCACCTGGCAGCCTGCGAGGGCTAGGCCCTCCCCCACCTTCCACCGCTCTGGGTCTCCAGAAGGAGCTGGTCAGAAGCTGCCAGGACCTTCCCATCCAGATCCAAGCGGAAGTGCCTGCCAGCTGGGAAGCCTTTTCAGTGGGATTAATGGGCATAATTATCAGGTTCCACATACTCCTTTGCCTGTCCCCATTCCTGACACACCAGTGACTCATGGTATTTCTCTGTGAAGGGCTGGATGGTAACATTCTCCCCAGAAAAACCTCGGGGGGAAAGGGAAGTAGATTCATCCCCAGGGTACACCTATGGGGGTTTTCATTTGGGGCAACAGAAAAGCTGCTGCAGGTGGGGCTTGCTGAGGGGGGGAGGGGCTGTACTCCCCAGAGGCCCTGCCCAGAGGTGGCAGAGGGCTGGACTCCTTGAGAGCCCCCAGGCCTGGAATGCATGGCCTCAGGGAGCAGATAGAGGCTCCTGGATTCTAAGACCGTCCACTGCCCAGCAGAGGCCTCTGGCTAAGGAACGGCTGGGCCAGGCCCAGGGGTCTCAGTACTGACAGTGCTCGGGCAGGGACGGGGGTTGGGGGTGGTACACACGGGGACACCCAGCCATGGGAGGGGTCCAGAGAGAGAGAAACCGGACAAGCTCCAGGCATAATTCTGAGACCACCTTGCCACCCCCCATTTAGGCCCCGCAGAGGAGTCTGGGCCCCCCAGGCCTACACCCAAACATTGTGCTCCCTGGGCTGATGCTCTAGACCACCCCTTCCAAGAGCTGCTGTAGGAGGAGCGTAGGGTGAGGGAGGGGTTGGGGGTACACCCACAACCTTCCAGCTGTCCTCTGGCACTCAGGCCTCCAATGGCAGACCACAGTGAACAGAGTGGGGACCCCCTGCCTCCTTGGAGGGCAGTGGAACAATGAGGACCCATGGGGGTCCCTTCAAACGCTCATGAATTCATTCACTCCAACTCCTCTCTTACGAGCTCCCACTAATTCAATCTTCTTCATCTTATGACACGTCCCAGATTCTCCGAGGTTAGCAGCCCACACTCTCCCCCAACCCTGGGGAGCCCCCTCCAGCTGAACTGCTCCAGTCATTTCGTGCACCAGCCTTTGTTCCTGCACATTCCTACAGCTCTTAGGGGTTGAATTATGTTTCTCCAAACTTCCTGTGTTGAAGTCCTCCCCCACCCCAGTCCCTGTGAGACAGGGTCACTGCAGAGGTAATTCATTAAATTAGGATGAGGTCATGCCGAAGTGGGGTGGGCCCCTAACCCAATACGACTGACTGGCGTCTTTATAAAAAGAGGAAATCTGGACACGGTAAGAACCCACATGAAGATGAAGCCAAGGAATGCCAGAGATCACAGGCAAACCAGTAGAAGCCACAGAAGAGGCATGGAACAGACTCTCCCTCATCCCCTCAGCAGGAACCGACCCTGCTGACACTTTCGCCCCAGATGTCTGGCCTCCAGAACTATGTGACAGCAACTCTCAGTTGAAGCCACCCAGTTCGTGGTACTGTTACAGCAGCCCTGACCATACACTTGGGGTCCCCCGCTAACCCTCCGAAGTGAGACCTTACTCTCCCTTCAAGATTCCATTCAGATGCTCAGCCCTGGCCCATGGTTTCCAGCTTGGCTCTGTGGGGCACTGGGGGACCCTTTGTGACTCTGTAGAGGAGGGAAGGGACATGGCAGAGGGTGGGGTTGAGGAAGAGGCACCCGGGTGGGAAGGACTGAAGCCCCCACTCTGTGCCAAACAAGCACCCTCCTTTCTCCATGTAAGAGGCTTCCACATCATCTGAGGCCCTGGGGGTCTCTCCGTGCCCGAACCCCAGCCTACCTGGCACTTAGTATACAGCAGAGTTTCATACGTCTTGGCAACCAGAGACTAGAGCAGTACTATCCAATAGAAATACGCCAGGAGCCACAGATGTCATCTAGAATGTTCTGATAGCCACATCATAAAAAAATTAAAATAAAAATATCAAATGCATCATAAAATTCCATAGAACGAGCTACACACAGACACACAAATGAGTGCATGTAAAACTAGTATAATCTGAGTAAGGCTGATGGATTGTATCGATGTGGATTTCCTGGTTATAATATTGTACTATAATTGTGCAAGATGTTAGCATCTGGGAAACAGGAGTAGGGTACGCAGATTCTCTCTGTATAATTTCTTACAACTGTATGTGAATCTACAATTCTCAAAAAGTAAAAAAAAAAAAAAAAAATTTGAGGGGCGCCTGGGTGGCTCAGTGGGTTAAGCCTCTGCCTTTGGCTCCGGTCATGATCTCAGGGTCCTAGGATCGAGCCCCGCATCGGGCTTTCTGCTTAGTGGGAAGCCTGCTTCCCCCTCTCTCTCTGCCTGCCTCTCTGCCTACCTGTGATCTCTGTCAAATAAATAAATAAAGTCTTTTTTTAAAAAGTTGAAATGAATTTTAATAATATATTCTTATTAACCTCATACATCTAAAATACTGTCATTTCAATATATAATAATTTAAAAACTAATGGGATAGGTCACATCTTTTTTCATATTATGTCTTTGAAATCTATTTTTTAGAAAGATTTTATTTATTTGACAGAGAGAGCAAGCACAAGCAGGGAGACCAGCAGGTGGAGAGGGAGAAGCAGTCTCTCTGCTGAGCAAGGAGCCCGATGTGGGACTCAATCCTAGGACCCTGGATTATGACAGAAGCCAAAGGCACACGTTTAACTGACTGAGCCACCCAGGATCCCCTATGTCTTTGAAATCCAGTATGTATTTTACACTTACAGCACGTCTTAGTTTAGACTAGTCACATTTCCAGGATTCGATAGCCACACATGGCGAGTGGCTATTATATTGAACACCATTGGTACATGCTTGATGAACAAACGAATGAATGAATGAATGAATGAATGAAACAACCAACCAACTACTCAACCTTAAGCAAGAGGAGGCTGAGACTGGACGTGCGGAACGGCACCTCCACCAGCTGGAGGCCCCGGGAGTGGGAACATCAGCTCTGCAAGCCCTGGTGGGCGAAGAAGACCCAGAGTAATGAACTTGTGTCAGGACAGCAACCCAGCCTGACACTGAAGAAAGAGAAAACACTGGGGGAGTCCTTGAGTCCTTCTGGAGGGTTGCAGCTTATTTCTGGGGAAAGAGCAGTGTTGGTCCCAGAAATACTTGATCCTCAGCCTGATGGGCTGGGGAAGCATGGAAAACTGGTTTACTGGGGGACCAAGGAGAGGCTTGGGATCCTTTGCTCAGAGGCTCAGCAGGAGCAACACAGATCAGATACCATCTCAGGCTGGAGCAAGCACAGATGCATTTGATTCTCCCAATAACCTTGGCACCCCCAATGCATGGTGTCCCACCCACATCTCCTGGCTTACCAGCCTCATTCCCATCTCCCATCTCTGCAGGACCCATGGATCCCTCACAAAGAGGACTGGCAAAGTCTGGCCCAAGCCTTTGTGCTGAAGGGCCCGCCCCGCTCATCAGAGCTGGGAAAAAACAACTAACCTCCCACTCACCCTCTCACATTACAGAACACTAAACTGGGACCAGAGAGGGCCATCCGCCTCACAGAGCACCAGAGAATAAAAGGAAATTCAAAAGCCTTCTGTGACTTCCATCCCCTGTACCTGCAGTCTTAACACCCCAGCCTGTCCCCTAGAATCACCCCCTGAAATACACTAGCTCCCCAAAGCCCACATTAGGTCCCGCCAGACTACCCATCAGTCTGCGGTCTCCTTTGAACCCTACAAGCTTTATCGCCTATACCACACAACTGCAAGTTCATTGGTACAGTTTGACATATTTTTCAGGTTTGTCTCTTTCTGTGTGCTCTAAGCTCCTTAAGAACATGTATCGCATCTAATAATTCCTTATCACGTCCCCTTATCCCCTCCCAGTACGAAGCTGAGTGCACATTTAATTGATGTTTGACAATTATTAGGAGAAGTTTAGGGGTTCCTTTAAAAAAAAAGGTATTTGTTTATTTATTATTCATTCATTCATTTAGAGAGAGCTGGAGTGGGTAGCAGAGAGAGAGGGACAAGCAGACTCATGGAGCCCGAAGCGGGGCTCCATCTCACGACCCTAAGCTCATGACCTGAGCGGAAATCACGAGCCAGATGCCCAACTGCTTGCATTGCCCAAGCGCCACGAGCAGTTCCCTTTGTGTGCGGCCATTTGTCCAGCAATTAATGTCAGGCACTGTGCTAGGTCCTGGGAATGCAGAGATGGATAAAACATCTCTTTTAAGGGTCTCGCAGGCTATGTGACCTTATACAAGCTACTCACTTCTCTGAGTGAGTTTTAAAGGAGGATGATTGTATCTGTTTCACAGGACTCCTGTAAGGGTCACATGAAACAATCCTCACTGAGGATTATCTCCTTAGGTCGGAGGCTGGCTCATGAACACTTAAGGAATGTTAATAATCCGTATTATTACCTGATGGATCCTTCACCTGTGTGTGGTAGGGAGGGGGCAGGGGTCCCTACACATAGGGTTAAGGCCCAAACTTGAGAAGTTGTGGATGAGAAGGTATTAGAGGAGAAGTGAGTGGGCCTGGATAAGTCACAGAAGAGATGCTAAGTCCTTTAAGAGGTGCAATTTGCCTGATAAGTAGGGATGTCAAAAAGAAAAGAATGGAACTGAGGGGGGGTGGGGAGAAGAGTGAGAGGTCAGCACTGCATCCCTGGGGGTCGTCTGGGAAAGGGAGAGGCAGCTGACAGAAGACTAAGTGCAGCCTGGGCACACAGCAGGTCAGGGCCGGGACTGGACTGAGGCGAGCAAGGCTCCCAAGGGCCGAAACTAAAGGTGGCCCTTACCCCTCAGACTCACACGGGTGCAGGGCACACCCGTGAGCGGGAGGCCTCCTTGAGTCCTGTCCCCTGGGTGCCAGGCTTCCCTCACCCTAATCCCAGGCCTGCATCAGATTCTCAAGGCAAGCTTGCTCTGATCAGCAAAACAAGAAGGTCATCCCGCCGGCCCAGCACACACCCCGGTGCCAGTCGGCTCAGCATCCCTTCTCCTCTCTGAGGGACCACCCATTCCCACCAGGTCCCCGCATGGCACTCGTCCCCTCCAGAAGGGGAAGGTGGATAGACCTTCCCGCCCCTGCTGTCCCAGCTCCTGTGCTGTGCCTGTTCCTCAGGGCAGTCGAACAGGAGGGCTGGTTTGCAAGGAGAGCCTTCGCATGCAACTTCAGATAAAGCCTGGAGTCAGGCTGTGCTTTTCCTTGACCCAGTTTCATATCCTCAGGTCTCAGGGCTGCACCAGCCACGTGCAGGCAGCCCAGACGGGCACCCTCCGAGCACAGGAGAGAGCAAGGCTGGAGGGAAGGCAGCATAGAGGAGAGCCTGCTCTACAAAAGGCAGGATGAAATAGACCCAGCCTCGGCTCCTGTGTGGTTGGAGAAATCTTCCTTAACCATTAAGGAGATGGAATTAGTAACTTACAGTCTTCCCACTAGGAAAACATTAGGTGTGGATGGCTGTACAGGCAAGTTCTATCAAACATTCAAAGAATAGATGATCTCAGACCTGCATAAATCATCCCACAGAATGAAGAGGGAATATTCCCAACTCCTTTTACAAGACTGGTTTTAAGACCAGAGACTGCATTCTACAAGAAAATGAGATGCTGATATTATTCACTAAAATGAGATACAATATCTTACATAAAAATACTGGCCAACAAAATCTCACATCATAGAAAATAAATAATACACCATGAACAAGCTAGGGTTAGCTCCCAAATTATAAGTTGGACATCTATTAATGTAACTTATCACATCAAAAATTACAGGCAAAAAACTACATATCACCCGATAGAGGTAGAAAAAGCATCTGATAAAATGAATATCCAAACACGGTAACACAAGTAAACAAAACTTGTTAGCATACTCCAGAAGGGAGTCTTAATCTCTTAGAGGTTATCTATAAAATACAAACAAAAACAAAAGAAAATTTTTAGCAGATATATTCAATGGGGATCCTTGTACCATAATTCTCCTTAAAATCAGGTTTAATCATACACCATACAAAAAATAACTCAAAATGGAGCAAAGACCTCAACATAAGAGCTGAAGTTATAAAACTCTTAGAAGAGGGTGGTTGGGTTATGGACATTGGGGAGGGTATGTGCTATGGTGAGTGCTGTGAAGTGTGTAAACCTGGCGATTCACAGACCTGTACCCCTGGGGCTAATAATACATTATATGTTAATAAAAAAGGGGCACCTGGGTGGCTCAGTGGGTTAGGCCTCTGCCTTCAGCTCGGGTCATGATCCCAGAGTCCTGGATCGAGCCCCGCATCACGCTCTCCGCTCAGCAGGGAGCTCGCTTTCCCCTCTCTCTCTCTGCCTGCCTCTCTGCCTACTTGTGATCTCTCTGTCAAATAAATAAATAAATCTTTTTTTTAAATGTTAAAAAATAATAAAAAATTTAAAAACCTCTTAGAAGAAAACACAGGGATAAATCTTTGTGACACTGGGCAGTGTACATAGGCTGTGATTTAACGGATACAACACTTAAAGCACAAGGAACCAACAGCAGCAACAACTATATATACACAGACATACATATACATGAATTAGAATTCATCAAAATTAAAAATTTTCAAAGGATATCATCAAAAAAGTAAAAAGACAACCCCTAGAATAAGAGAAATGTTTTGCAAATCTTATTCTCATAAGGGACTTATATTAGAAGCTATGAAGAACTCCCACAATTCAATCAAAGGAAGACGAAACATCTATTTTAAAAATGGGCAAAGGATGTGAATAGACATGTCTCCAAAGAAAACATACAAATGGCCCATAAGCACATGAAAGTACGTTTTATATCATTAGTCATCAGAGAAATACAAAATCAAACCCACAACGGAAAACTACTTCAAAACCATAAAGATGGCTATGACCAAAAAGATAACAATGAGCATTTTCAAAAATATTGAAAAGCTGGAAACTTCATGTACCTCTTTGAGGGAGCATAAAATGGCAAAACCACTTTCGAAAGGAGTGTGGCAACTGGAAAAGTATGTGGCAATCAAGTGGTAAAACACAGAGTTACCATATGACAGAACAATTCCACTTGTAGGTATATACCAAAGAAAAATGAAAATGCATGTCCGTATGGAAACCTGGACACAAATGCCCATCACAGCATTATTCATAACAGTGAAAACAAAAACTCAATTTCTGGGGCGCCTGGGTGGCTTGGTGGGTTAAAGCCTCTGCCTTCAGCTCGGCCTCTGCCTCTGCCTCCAGGGTCCTGGGATCGAGCCCCACATGGGGCTCTCTGCTCAGCGGGAAGCCTGCTTCCTCCTCTCTCTCTGCCTGCCTCTCTGCCTACTTGTGATCTCTGTCAAATAAATAAATAAAATCTTTAAAAAAAAAAACAAACAAACCAATTTCCATCACTGAAGAACAGACCTACAAAATATGGTATATTTATAAATGGAACATTATCCATCGACAAAAAGAAATAAAGTATTGGGCACCTGGGTGGCTTAGTCCATTAAGTAGCCAACTCTTGATTTCAGCTCGGGTCATGACCTCAGGGTCTTGAGATCAAGCCCCACATCAGGCTCCACATTTAGCACAGAGTCTGCTGGAGAGTCTCTGCCCCTCCCCTTGCCCACGTTCATGTGCTCTTTCTTTATCTCAAATAAATAAATAAATATTTTTTTTAAAAAAAAGGAAGGTTAGTACTGACACATGCCATAACATGGATGAGCCTTGGAAACCTTATGCTTAATGAGAGCTGACAGTCATATTGGACCACGTCTCATATGATTCCATTTGCATAAAATGTCCAGAACAGACGAAGTTATAGAGACAGACGATGCATTAGTGTTTGTATATCCCTACAGCTAGAAGTGGGAGTACTGGGGGATGATGGTTAAGGAGTCTAGTTTCTTTTTGGGGTAATGAAAATGTTCTAAAATTGACTGTGATGATGGGTACACAGTGATGTGACTATACCAAAAGTCATTTAATTGTACACTTTAAATGGGCAAATTATATTTGGAGAAATCTATTTTAAAAGAAAGTTAAAGGGGTGCCTGGGTGGCTCAGTGGATTAAAGCTTCTGCCTTTGGCTCAGGTCATGATCTCAGGGTCCTGGGATCGAGCTCTGTATCAGGCTCTCTGCTCAGTGGGGAGCCTCTTCCCCCTCTCTCTCTGCCTGCCCCTCTGCCTACTTGTATCAAATAAATCTCTCTGTATCAAATAAATAAATAAAATCTTTTTTTAAAAAAAGAAAGTTAAAAAAGAAAACAAAAATCAGAACTAAGGCCAGGATATTCATTATGACATTTTTATTGAACCTTATATCAAAGGTCCTCACCAGCTCAATAAGACAAGAAAAATAATTAAGGTACAGGTTGCAATAAAAGGAAAAAAGTCTATGCAGAAATCCCAGAAGACTCTCCAGATAAATTATTGTCATTATGTATACATTATCCAGGTTGCTCTTTATAAGATCAAAACATAAGAAAATAAAATTTATTTCTATATACTAGCTACAAATGCTATACAAATTCTGTATGTACTATATATGTATATATACTTTAGTATATGTATTTGTATATATACTATATATAAATGTTTCAAAAATACAATTTTTAAAAATAAATTTTTACAATAGCAGTAAAAGCTATGTAGCCTGAAATAAGCCTAGCAATGTTCAAATTGTTTATGAAGAATTATAAAATTTCACTGAAAGACATAAAAAGAGGACATGCAAGGCCCATGCCTATCTTGTCTTCCTCTGAGATTAAGTTTAAAAGGCAGGTTGATATCAGATTGTAAAAAAATAAAATAAAATAAAATCTACAAGGACTTTTATTTCTAACTAAAGGAGAAACAACCACAAAACAGGAAAAAAAAAACAACTACTGCCCTTTCCCTGCCCCTCTGTTAAAGTGTAAGTACTTTTAGTCCTCAGCACTCTAGGGACAAAAGTTTATGTGAAGATTTTAGCACTAACAAAGGAGCCTGGGGGCAGTGGAGGGCTTAAAGGAAGAGGGTACCATTTCCATGGCTCTGATTCTAGAAAATCCTTTTGACCCATCACTCCCCCAGATCTGTCCTTACCCACACAGCCAAATCTGGAAAGGTCTTATCCTACCTGATCCCTCTGCAGTGTGTGTCACAGGGGACCACTCTCTGCCTGACACCATCATCCCTTGGTTTCCTCAACATCTGTTCCCCTCTACCTCTCTGCAGCCTCAATTTCCAGAGACAGCTCTCCTCTCTGGACCCTTAGATGCGGGGATTCCTTAAGGCTCTCCACTGTACCCTGACCTTCTTCATCCCTCACTCTGCTCTCTCCTGGGTGATCTCATCCAACCTCATCGTGGAACCAGTGCTTTTCTAACAAAGTGTTTCCAACCAACAAGTTATAAAATCAACTTGGTGGTTTACCCCCAGAATTTTTTTAAACTTTTGTATTGCGGGGAAATAGACATAACAGAAATTTACCACTTTCACTATTTTTAAGTCTACAGCTCAGTGGCATTAAGTGTAGCCAATCTGTTATGCAGGCATCACCACCATCCATCTCCAAAACTTTGTCATCTTCCCAAACTGAAACCCTGTACCCACTGAACACTAACTCCCACCCTACCTCCAGCCCCTGCAACCACCATTCTACTTTCTGTCCCTATGAATTGACTAATCTAGGTGCTTCGTATAGTAGAACCATACACTGTCTGTCATTTTGTGCCAGCTTTATTTCAGCATCACATCTTCAGGATGCATCCATGTTGGGGGAAAAAAAAAGATTCATCCGTTATGTATCAGATTTCCCTTCCTTTTAAAGGCCGGATTTATTTTTCAAATGAAGTGGAATAGAAAATATGAAAGCACGTTTCTTATAAGAAGGTCAAATGTTGTTTCACAGAATGGCTGTTTCAAATGGATGTGTATGTCCATGTGTTCTAGATCACTGGGTGTAACATAGTTCTTATGGCGGCTAACAATTATAAAAGTTGGGAAAACACTGATTTTGGTGGTGACTAAGTAATCTCCATTGCTAGCCTGGCTCTTCTCCGCCCACAGTTCCGGAGCTCATTTCCAAGGAGCTGCTGGATAGCTCCCTGTCAGCTCCTTGCAGTGAGTTTCCTAACAGATCCAGACTCAAATTTGTTACCCTCTTTCCTCCAGACATGCTTCTTCACACATTCTCCTTGATTCTCCATAATCAGACCCTGTCTGCCTCACCTTGCCCCCAGGTACACAGCTGTGATATCTGAGTTATGTTGAATTACTTAGCTCTCCCTTGAACTTGGCTATCCTCATTCAAGCTGGCTCTCATCCCCCTTCCATCCCCTTCCCCCATGCCTACGAGTCATTTTCCTTTCTTTAGGACTCATTTCAAATGCCTCCATGCACCTTGAAGCCATCCTAATCCACTCTGGGTCCCTCCGGATTTCTGGAAGCCCTTGCTCACACCTCCAATTTGGCTTATGTTTGTATTACGTGGCTTTCCGTCTTCCTAGCAGACCGCAAGCTCCCCGGAGACCCTGGACTGTGTCGGCCTGCCACACCACTGTCCTCAGCACTTAGCATGGTGTTCAGCATAAAGCAAATCTTCATTAAGTATGTGCTCAATCAAGTACGGATAGGAGGAAGCCAAGAAGATCAACGACAAACTTCACAGCTTTGTCTCATGCGCTTTCTTCCCAGTCCACAGAGACACTATGTCCCCTGAGCCACCTGCACTGCCCACCTTCTCCCCTCCTGAGTACCGGGAGTGTTTGCAACGTGGGCCCCCAGAGTCCCGATTGCTCCAACGGGCATCCCCAGAAGTGGCGACCACACAGCACAGACAGAGACCAGGGGTCCAAGGGAAGAACACATACCGACTCACATCCCCCACTCCCTTCTGGTGAAGTCTGGCCCGAATTCTCCCTGAAATAGCCTGTCATCTCTGTGCTCCTGAGCTCTCTGTGAGGTGGCAAACAATGGAGGCTTTGCTGAATACATCATCAACCAACTCCGCTCGGCACAGAAGCGAAGAATGGCAGCCTTCGGGAATCCCCAAGGTCTAAAGTAGATGCCTTCTGCACCAGAGTCTCCTCACTTTGGACCAGGCTGTCACAAGAGCCTCCCAGGCTTTCCCCATCACTAACCTCTTCTTACAGAGCCTGAATAGCCTTCCTCCCCAGAGGCTTTTATCCCATCATTACCCTACTCAAAGACCACATGCGACTCCCAACATATATCTGTCCCCGTTCTCCACATTCTCTCTTTTGCCAGCTGGATCCGTTTCTTCACTGTGTCTTCCAGTTACCAGGGGCACACGTGGGCAAACAGGTGCATGTGCACACACCCCTCCGTGTGCACATGTGTGCACACACACACCCAACTTTCAATCATTTCTTCATTATCCTGTATTTATTGAGAGTTTACTATGTACCCGGCACCATGTTTGGTGCTCAGCGTGCAGGTGGGACCCAAGCGTGGAGGATCCTGCCTCGTGGAGGTTTTGGTTCAGAGCGGGGTTCCTCCGCGTCAGTCCTATTGTTATTTGGGGCTGGGCAATGCTTTCCTGGGGGAAGCAGATGATACAGTTGTAGGATCCTTAACAGCAGCCCTGGCCTCTCCCTGCAAGATGCCAGCAGCTTTCTCCTTTCCCAGGGTGACAACCAAAAATGTTTCCAGGTACTGCCTGGGGGTAACACTGCTCTCCCTTGAGAACTATGGGTCTAGAGCAGCAGGGGGAGCTTGCTAGGAGCCCTGTGGGGACTTGGTAACAAGCACAAACTGGACCCACCCCCAGAGAGTCCGATCCTGAGCCAAGCACCTGGGCTCAGCGGCCCCTGCAGGTGATTCTCATGAGGTGTCCCAAGACCTGTTTGGGGAACACTCAAGTGGGAGGTATTCCTAGACTGGACACAGACCAATAATCACACCCAGTTGGCTCATTACAATTGAGTGGGTGGTCCGGGCTTGGGAGAGCGGAAGGGAGGCCGTGCCCCATCTCTGCACGTTTGCTTACACACTCTTTAGCTCTGGCTGTGCATGCCCCGCCCCCAGACACACACCTAAATTTCACCCTTCCTACATGGACCCACTCCGGTTCTGCCTCCTCTAGGCAGTGTTCCCTAACTACTCCAGCCCATTCATACGTCCTTCCTCAGACAGGTTAACATTCACTACTTAACTAGCTCATCTGTCGCCATTTGTTTCCCCAAAGAGACCTCAGGCCTCCTGAACACCAGGACCACACCATCTGCTTCTCCACAGACCCTCAGAGCATCCTTCCCGGATCAAGTACAGACCAGTTTTGCTTGCTTGACTGGACTGAACCCATGTCCCTGGAGTGAGGCCCCAGAGGTGGCATCTGAGATTCAGGGAGTCAGGATCTCGGTGTGAGGGGGGGATGGGACCAGCATGCCCGCTGAACTCTGGGTGGCTCGCACAGCCACCCAAGACCAGGGAGGGTGTGGTAGAGCAAGCGGTTAGGAGTTGAGCTGGCGCTGACCATGAGCACGGATGTTTTCTCACTGTTGACCAGGCAGCATGGATCCCAGCAGGCCCAGCAGTACTGAGTAAGTGCCAACGGGGCCCAGGAACCCAGAGTGGGCCTGCTGAGGAGGAAACAAGTGCAGCAGGTGGAGGCCAACGGGGCAGAAGCAGGCCATCTGGGGCCCCGCCAGTCCTTGCATGGGCTTATCTTGGAGGGGCAGTAGGAGCCAGAAGGGGAGGCAGACCCAAGCCAACCAGGGGACTCTGAAAATGTCCTTTAAAACCAGCAGCACAGTGCAGAGCTCATCAGCTGCCTTCCATGGGGGAAGAATGCTGTCTGGGGAGGTGGGGGGGGCTGTGCTTGGCTGGTTAAATGCAAATGTCCCAGGCAAGGAGCCTCATACTTCCCAGCACGGGGACAGGGACAGGGACAGGGACAGGGAAGGGAGTAGCCTTAACGGCAGCAAAGAACAAACCTCCAGGCGAAAGGAGAGCTAGGCTACTTCCAAAAGGGGCTCCGATGTGGGAGCATCCTAGGGTCAGCGCTCTCCCCTCTGGAGCTAGGCAGAGTAGCCCGAAGCATTTCTCCTGGCCAGCAGAAGGAACTGGCTGGCATTTTCACACACGCAGGGACCCAGGCTGTGACACATCCTCCTACTGTTCTAGTCGGCGGGTGGATGGGGTAGGCTGGGAAGAGAGCCCAACGAGGGGAGAGTTAACTTCGTCTGCCGCTCTGACCTTCTGTGTAAGGATGAGAAAGAACCATCTGCTGTAGGAGAATCAGGTTGTGTTTCACACGCGCAGTGGTTACCGGTTTATGAAAACCGACGATTCCAGTCACGGTCCCAGCCCATTATCACTCCCCACCTAACCTGCCGCTTTTCCCCCAGGAGCCTCCCCCCCCCCCCCCGCCCCCAGAAGTTCAGGACTCAGGGTAATCCTGTTCGGTTTTGAGCCCTCCACACCAGGGAGCCTCCTCTCCAACCAAACGGCCATGGCGCCGTCGATTTGGGGGACACCGATCTGATTCCTGTGGCCCCTCGGGGCATTCGGATGGATTCGTCATCGGCGTGGCCACTCGGAATTCCACTGTCCCCCATTTTCACAAGAGAACAAAGTTGTTGGGCCCCTCCGGCCCACGCAGGGCAGGCGCTCTCCTGCCGCTGGGAGGAGAGATGCGCTTCGGAGCGCCAGGACCCAAACCCAAAGCGGCGGTGCTCGCGGCCAGGTGCCCAACCCGAGCCCCTGACTCCGGGGACGCCCGGGCCGACGCTGCTGCCGCCTCCTGCGGACTGGCCCGAGAGCTCCCTGCACCCCTACCCGCGCTCAGACTTTCTTACCTCTTGATGTAGTTTCTGCCGTACAAGATCTGTTGCAGCAAGGTCACCAAGGCGAAGGCGCAGATGAAAATGAAGAGCAAAGTTCGGTTCCCCAACAAGTCCCGGTTAGCCGAGGGGTCCGCGTAGCGCATCCTGGCGGCCGCTCGCGCACGGCGGGGCGCGGCGGGCGCCGGACGCCGGGGGGCCCCGGCAATCACGCGCGGGGTTTCGGGGCCCCGGCGGGGCGCGCGATCGACCAGGTGCCTCTCGGCGCTGTTAGCCGGGCGGGGGACTTGGCGGAGCAAAGTTTCCGCCTGGCGGGTCGGGCGCAGGGGGCATCCGAGCGTGACCGGCGCCGGGGCGGCGGGCAGGGCAGAGCTGGTCGCGGGGAGCTCGGCCGCAGCCCGGGGCCTTCCCTCCGGACGCCTCTACCTCTGGGCGCCCGTGCCGGCAGCCGCCGATTTCCCTGCGGAGAGGCGACTCCAGGTGCCCCGGGCCCGGGGCGGCCCCTCCCCGCCGAGGTGACGACCAATGGGGAGCGGGGCCGGATACCGTCCGCTGGTGCACCCGAGAGCGCGGCGCACCGCCCCCTCCGGTCGGGCTCCGCGGTCGCCCCGCGCCGTGCCCGGGCCGGGCCGGCCACGTCCGATCCCAGGGCCAGCAGCTAGGCAGCGCGAAGGTTGGCCTTCAGTTCTGCAGATGGGAGGTGGGGGAACCAAACACCCGGACAGGCTGGCGAATGACTGGCGGGCGGTGGAGAGGGGGAGGGGTGGAGCGGAAAACGCCAGGTTTGAATCGTGGAATTAAAAAAGGGGGCAGGAAGGGGAAGGCGCGGCTGCGAAGCTGGGCATGCTGGAAGGGAGCGTTTGCTTGCGGCGCGCCGGGTACTGAGTCACCGCGGTGGCCACGTCCTCGCGCTCGGGAGGTTTCTCCGGAGAAAGCGGAGCAAGGTCAGCGGGCAACCCTTCAAGGACGGGCGCGCGCGGCTCCTGCATGCTGATGGCCTGCGGGGCTGCCCGCCTGCGCTCCGGGCACCCAACTCCTGCAGGGAGTAAAATTCAGAGGCTCTACACCCCAGGCACAGGCCTCCTTCCTCTCCCCAGCTGCAGCCCGCGGCTGTTCCTCAAAGACCTGGTTGTCACCGAGACCTTGTCTCGTCACTGGGACCTTGTCTCATCCTCGGAACCGCTCATAAATCTTAGGTCAGGCAGCCGGCCGCCTTAGGGTACCACGGTCCCCCAAAGCTTGAGTAAGTCAGCAAGTCTGGAAAGGCTGGTGCTTCAGAGGGCACAGAAAGACAACGCCGAAGTCGTGCCGCTTCAGAAATCCAAGCCCCTAGATGGGCTCCCCTTTTCCTAATCCCCCTCACCTCCCTACCCCGGCCCTGCAAGCCAAGAGCCAGCCCTGTCACCTTGACCCTGCAGTCTCCCACGTCCTGGAAAGTCACGTGCCCACAGAGTCCTTAGTCCTCCTGGATGATTTCAGGTCGCCCCTTCCCAGGGCCCTTCAGCCACTGGGGACGTTCTGGAGTCAGGGTGAGGATTCAGCTCCCAAATAGATGGAAACTCTAGTCGCAGCAAGAAAAAATGGCTTTAGTGACGGACCTCCAGTGCTCTGCACTTACCCTTTAGTACTTTGCTCTGCAGCTGGAAAGAGCAAGGAACAGGATGGCAGATCTCATGATCAGGGATTCACCAATAAGCTTGGAACTGGTTTTAATGCACAAGGTGGCAGCGGACCATGGGCTGTCAAGAGTTTATGTACCAAATAATATCTGTGAGGTCAATTAAATAAAGAACACAAACATTTAGATGGCCCATTATTATAATAATCCCCTTATTTATTTGGTGTCTTACTCATCAAAATAGTGCTTGCTTTTGCATATTAATTGATTTAGCACCTGCTAGCCTCTAACTAACCCTCTTTACAATCAAAAGGATCAAAGGTCTAGTTGCCCAAAGTAACTCACCTAGCAAGAAGTGTTTGGAATGGGAGTGTGGCATTTGCTCCCACAGAGGCGGGGGGGGGGGGGGGGGGGGGGGGCTCTATGGGTGGGGGCCAGTACTCTGCCCCACCCCACTTCACCCTTGGCTTAGAGTTCCACTCTTGCTGTCTTTAACCTCTTAATAATTTTGAACTAGGAGGCCCTGCATTTTGCTTTCCACTGGGACACACAGATTATGTGGTGGGTCCCACACAGTGGTCCAAATTGACAGAGTCTAATTTTTCACTTAGTTCGCCCTCCCCTGCGGAGGTCATGGGCTACCGTCACGGCTGGAGAGGCACTCTAATTTCCTTCCTTTTCCTGCTGGTTCCCCACCACCATCAAGTACCCTCCCGGATAGTTGTCTTTGAATGCATAGTGCCTTGGAAAAACAAAACGGATCTATTTTAAAACAAGAAATCTAAATTATTCTAAAAATGTACAGCTTGCTGAGTTTCCACAAGCTGAACACACTCGTGTAACCAGAACGCAGATCAAGACACAAAACATCATCAGTCCCCCTCCAAGACCCCTCTCCTGCTCCTTTCCAGTTACTGTGTGCTGAACAGTAACCATTATTCTGACTTTTAGCCCCAAAGATCAGCACTTCCCATTCTTGCATTTTATACAAACGGAATCATACCTCATATATTCTTTTCGTGTCTGACTTCTTTGGCTCACCACGGGTTGGCAGATTCCTCCATGTCACTGTGTATGGTGGGAAGCATTCTAATATGGCCGCCGAGATTCCTCATCCTCTCTGGTCCTCGCACTTTTTCCCAGTTACTCAATCGAACATCCATCTAGGTGTTGCTGTAAAGGAACTGTGGGATGTAATTTAGGCCCAAATCAGTTGGCTGGAAGATCGGGAGAGTATTTGCAGTGGGCCTGATCACATGAGCCCTTAAAAGGGACTAAGCTCTTCCTGACGAAAGAGATTTTGAAGCATGAGACAGATGGACTCAAGGAAGCTCTTCACTTTTGGCTTTTGTGAGAGAGTCCACACGGCAAGAGCTCTGGACGGCCTCTGAGAGCTGACACCGGCTCCTGGCTCATAGGCCGCAAGAAAATGGGGGACCTCAGTCCTCCAATCGCAAGAAAGACCCTGAATTTCGCCACCACCTGAATGAACTGGGAAGACAGTCCTGAGCTCCTGGCCTGTGAGACCGTCTGAGGAGAAGCAAGATTTGTGAGCTGCCCCACCGTGAGCTGGTAAGCTTGTGTTGTCTTCAGCCCCTCAGTTGGTGGTCACTTGTTTCCCAGAGCCAGAAAATGCATGCTTCACACGCTATGGGGTAGAGGTTGACGGATACCATTCTTGTTTGTTCCATCTTCTGTCTATAGAGTATGTCATGGCTGGACTGTAGCACAAACGACTTATCCACTCTACTGTTGACAGACTCCCAGATAGTTGTGGCCACATACCTTCCAGTGTGTCCTCTGGTGAATATACGCACACTTACCTGTGGGGTAGCGGTGTTTAGGAGTGGGATCACTGGGTCACAGAAGGCTCAGCTGTAGTGATTCCTGCCAAACAGTTTTCCAAACAGCTGGGTTATTCTTTTCATAGGTATTTGAACTTGCCATGACCTGGGTTATTCTTTTCATAGGTATTCAAACTTGCCATGACGTGATGGGAACTGGTCCCCACCCTAGATGACGCTACCATTAACCAGCTAATCTAACAGCAAAAAACCCATGAAGCAGAGAGACAAGATAGTCCAGAGAAATGAATTACTTAACACTGGGTGTGGACTCTCCCCGATGGCCAGGTAGCCTGCAGGAATCTGCAGCCAGGGCCAATGCTGACTTTGGCCACAGCTGGAACGCTGGGGTAGTCCTCTGTGTGCGATGTGTTTGGGCCACTTGATATCCAGCAATAGTCCCACACACCTCTGCCAACAGGGCCTTCCTAATCCTAATGGTGTCCTGAATCCCACCATCTTCGTATCAAGTCGGAAGGTACCTTTAACATACACACAGACACAAGCATCGGCGGAGGAGTCAGAGACCAAAGATCTCGAGACACAGAGGTCTGCCGTCCCTGTTGTTGCTATTAATATATGGATCTAGGTTCCATTTTAAGCCAAATCCATATTCCGATTGGGGAACTGCTGCAAACCCTCGGAAGGCCTTGCAAACAAAAGAGTAAACCGTGGAGAGCTGATCACTGTGCCAGATTCAGTGCACACCATTTTTATATCCTAATTGCCAGCAACGGGGACAGCTGCATCATTGTTTAAAACACACACGCACGCACAATTAAGCCAAGAAGAAATGTCAACACTGGCACAATCTGCTAAATTGCTGATAACTGATGGGCATTACTCATGCTGTGAGCATTGTCTCCGACAGAAAACGGAAAGACTCCTTTTTTTTTTTTTTTAAAAAAAAAAGACCTCAGAGATTTCAACTGGTTTAAGAAAACCGGGGTTGGTAACATTATGGCACAATTGCAACCTGCCAGATTATGTAAGTGACATTCCACCCATGCATTCGCGGAGTCTGTGATAAGTCCAGGCTGTTCTTGTGCCTCTTCCTATCTGTGTTTGCAAGGCGGCTCCAAGAAGCTGATTCCTGGTTTGGGGACACTCTGTCTGTGCTGAGGGTGTCTTGCAGCCACTGAGCAGAAATGCCCAGGGACAACCTCTGAATCTAGAGAGCCAGAGCTCACCATCGCTTGGGGTGGACACTGGGTCCTCCTGGTTTTCACTCAGCTGTTATTATAGAACGAGAATTTAAACTCCTCATTTGGTTCCCTTATAATGCACCAAGCATGTTTGAAATCACTTATTAAAGGATCCTGAACGAGGCTATGAAGTCACAGTGTGGCCTTCCTGTGTCCCACCTGAGAGACGAATTCCTTTTGTCCCCACACCACTGCCCCACCCCCCGCCCTGGGGATTCCTTTTCTGTATCTGCCCTGAAGGACCCAGTTTGCTTCCAGAGGCAGAGACAGGCTTCTCAGTATTAATCCACAATGGCTCCTGCGTCTCAGGGCAGAAAAGACTCATTTCCCCCTGGGGGTTGTCACATTCCCACAGGTAGCCAGAAACAGCTACACTCTTCATAATGAGGTCACTTGGGGACACACTGAGATGACATGGTGTCTTCTTTGCTCACCTTCAAGGCCAGGCCCTGGGCTAGAAACCCCTGGGATCAGGTTCTGCCCTTTGAGGAGGAGCTCTGACAAATTCAGCTCAGAGAAGGTTTCTCATTTCCAGTCCAGGGCAGGCTCCTCGATGCGTTTTGCTGGTGGTCTGTATAATGCTGAGACTTCAAAAGAATGCCTGGGAACACAGCAGCTTGGAAATGTTTAATGTTCCTTGGGTACCTGTAAAGAGAAAAGCAGTACATGTCCTACTATGATATCCATTTCCAGAACACCAGAGATTCCCAGTCCTAACGCCACAGCCACAGTCAAGTACGATCACTTAGCCTCTGTCCTGGTTTCTCAAGGTCCAGGCTTTCAGTGCCTGTGGTGGGAGTGTCTACTATGTGGTAGGTATTGCATGATGAGCCAGGGAAATGAGAATCTGTAAGTCATAGTCTGTGCCCTTAAAGGAATTTAGGTGGCAGTGAAGAGGGCAGATAGTACCCTCCAGTAGGAGAAGTAAGCCTCTAACCCAAAAGGGGGGGGGTGGGTTTTGGGGAGGTAAGACAAAGAATGACAAGGAAGGGGTCGAGACAAGGTGGCCTTTGAGCTGAATTGTGCCAGGGAAGGATGATTAGCCAGGTCACTGAGTGGGGCGGGGGCAATGTGGACAAAGCCCAGCAGCAGAAGACCATGTGACCCGGTCAGCTCAGGGTAGCTGGAGAGATGAGGCTGGAGGAGAGGGCAGGAGCCAGAGCACAGGAGTGGGGATCTGATCCACCACACCATTGCAGAATAACATGATTAGATTTGCATTTTGGTTAAATCAACCTCCGGATTGGTAGAGAGCAGCTGGAGGGAGAAACGCCTGAAAAGGCACAGACATGAGAGCCTCTCTCTCCTCTCGCTGACAGCACCAGACCCCTCCCCACCGCTGTGGCCTCACCCACACACCCCCAGGGGCAGGCAGCCCCACTGCTCCTGTCATTGTTGTGCCAACCTGAGAAGGAATTCCCTGCCTCTTCCAGGGGAGCAGGCAGGGAGCAGAGGCACAGGCTTATTGCCTCGTATGTGATCGCTATCTCTGTATGAAGGGCGTCATTAGCCCTCTTAGTTGGTGTTCACGGACACTGGTGAAGCGTGGTTGGGGCCAGTCCACTGCACACTGGTACAATCCCAGAGCATGTTGCCAGGACACCCTTTTTGCCATTTTCTGGGATTCCCTCTACTCTGCAGGTTCCTGGTGCAAAAACTCTCTCTTCCTCCTCCCTTTGATGACCCTGCCCTTGGAGAAGGTTCTGGTAACTTTCGTTTATATCCTACTGTTCCTGATGGGGAGAAACATAACCTGAATTATCTTCTGGGCCTGTAATAGAGGTGATGTCCTATTAGAAATGCACACAGAGCCCTATGAAGGGACCTATGGGTGACCATCACCTAACCCATGTGCTCAGACATCGCAGCCTAATGGGGAGGGGGTTTTCTAAAAGAATACATACCTGGTATTATAAATAGGGAGTAATGGGAATGGGATTCATTTCTAAAGGAAATTTTTTTTAATTTATTTCTTTTCAGCATAACAGAATTCATTGTTTATGCACCACAACCAGTGCTCCATGCCATACATGCCCTCCATAATACCCACCACCTGGCTCGCCCAATCTCCCACCCACTGCCCCTTCAAAACCCTTGGATTGTTTTTCAGAGTCCATAGTATCTCATGGTTCATCTCCCCTTCCAATTTCCCTCAACTCCCTCTCCTCTCCATCTCCCCATGTCGTCCATGTTATTTGTTATGCTCCACAAATAAGTGAAACCATATGATACTTGACTCTCTCTGCTTGACTTATTTCACTCAGCATAATCTCTAAAGGAAATTTCTTGTCATCTAACCACATCAGTACTTACATTGGAAGAGCAACAGCATTGGTGTCTTCCGCCCGAACACCCTGAAAACAGACCATCGTTGACAAGCGTGGTCACCGGTGTGACAGCCCTCACCCAGCTACTTTGTGGGTTTGCCCAGATGGCCACTGCTTACAGGCCAAGTGGACAGTGCTGTGTACCGGGGTCAGCAAACTGAAAGGGCTTTGCGAGCCATACAGTTTCTGTTGCACTCAGCTCTGCTGTCGTGGTGTGAAAGATAAATGATGCAGAAACACATGAGCGTGACCAGAGTTGGTCCACAGGTTACAGTCTGCTGCCCCCTCCCCCCCGTGGCCACACCATGTGATTTGCAGAGCCCCGTGCAAAAGACCCACCCCACTGAACTAGAGAATCACTGTGAAAGGCAGTCCCCCATTATGTCGGGCATTATGTCTATAAAGGCCTGATATATGACAACATGCAAATCCGTTACCCACTGTCAACACGTTTGCACAGATTCAATTACCCCTGAAGTACAGCCTGGAGATCATGGGATGACATTTCCACGAAGAAAATGCCCCCTAACTTGGACCACTTCTTTCATAGACATATGCCCCTGGTCGCCAGGGACTCCTGAGCACACATATGGGCTGCTTGATGAGATTCCATCTCACTTCTGGAGACAATAAATTCTTGTGTCCTAAAGGTCATCATGTCACTTAGGAGCTTTTGACTAAAGTAACAAAGACCACAGAGAAATGTACTATCCCAACTGGAAAAACTGGAGGTGGGGTGGGCTCCGTGATTGGCCAATCAGTCTTTCTAGAACCCAGGTTCTTCCCATCCTCGGCTGCGCCATCTAAATTATAGGCTTCTTCTCAAAAGTGGCTGTCCTCATGGTTCTATGAGAGCTGCCCTTAGTAACTGGGGGGATAGCAGAAGAGGGGGTTATAGAGAGAGACAGAGAGAGACTCCTCCAACCTAGGACCAATAATATTCAGCAGAGGGATGCCATGCCTTGACTGGGTTGCACCGGGTCCCTGAACCAGTCACTGACAAGGGAGGGTATTATCCTAGTTGGTTTAATCTACCAAAGAACGCTCCCCAGGAGCCAGGGTCCATTCCAGAAACCACGTGGCTGCTTCCACAGATGGAGATGGAACAGATGTTGGAGAGTCAACCTGACATCATCGGGAGCAGCACTTTTTCACTTACGTTTCCTTTCTCTCTTTCGACAGGGTACCACTGTTGACGGACAAACAAGAGAGTGAGAAGAGGTGCCCCTCCGATGTCCCAGAAATGTTTCAGAACCATGGAGAGTATCACGGGTAGCTCTGTCTCCTGCCCATTTCCCCAAACACACACACGTTACGGGTTCACTGGCAGTAACACGTATGACAATACTTACAAAGCCTGTAGTAAAAGAGAGAAGCCAGGCAACAGGTCAGCTAAATTACAAGAGTGGAAACAGATGATGTTTGTGTCTGAATGCCTTGGTGTTTGGCTGCAAAGATGGTGACAGGCTGGGGAAAGTAGCTGCCAGTGTGGGGGTGGGGAGGTGTTATGGGTTGGTGGGAAGGAGCTCAGGCTGCGGAGTCAGAGGAGACATTCTTTAGGTCACAGGCCTAGGAGTTCAGGAGAGACCCCTGCCTTCTCTAACCTATTGGTGTCCTCATATGGAAACTGGAAAATATAATATCTACCTCTCAAAGTAGGAGTTTTTGAAGACGAAATATAAAACTATAAAAGCATTTTGTAAACTATAAAGCCATATGACTCTAAGATAAACCACATTATTTGCAGTGGCCCAAGAGAGAGAAAGATTTCACAAATGTTGAGTTTCAACAGATTCGTGAAGGGGGCCAGGTGTCCTCAGCAGCCTCCCTTGTCCCCATCAGCCCTGCCTACTCCAAGTGCCCAGGACTGTCTACTGCGCATAACTCTGCAGCATCCCCACTGAAGCCCAGACTTAGATCTGCTCCCTTTGTTCTCCTCCCACGGAAACTCACCCATCTCGACTCTCACTATCCCATTGCCTTAACACACATCTGCAACTCACCTAAGGAAGTATGAACTGGTGGTGAGCAGTCCTGAGTCAGAATCCGGAATTGTAGGCCCGGCTCTGCCACTAACTAGCCCTCTGATTTCAGGCTTTGTTAACCTAGTGGCAACTTGGACTTTGAACCTATAAAATAAAAGAGAGTTGCGGTTTTTAAGACTTTATCCAGCATGGAAACCAGGCTTCGAAACACAAAGGTGCTCCGTGCCCTCCATCCAGCCTCCCCTCCTGCCCGTCTTGACCTGAACGGCAGCCAGCCTAGAGTTACCATCATAAAAATGCAAGGGCTTTGCCGAAGTGTATTTTGAAAACCACTGAGCTAAATGATCCCCCAAGGGCTCATTCGTCTCTACAATTCTGTTTCTACTTCTAAGATAAATGACTTCATGCTAATGTGAGACGGAATATAATACGGTTCCCCCACCTAGAATCATTTGTATTTAAGTAGGAATTCTCAGAGATGCATTCTCTCCTGAGTTCACAAATGAAGATGGAATTTCAGGCACCCTGCATGTGAAAGGGGTAGTTGAGAGACTCCCCAGGCTCCCTAAAATCACTCAATTGGGATTATCCACTCAGCGTTCATGTCATGGCGGGCCTCATCTTGAAGCAGTTAATGGCATTTTTTTGGGCGTGGTGAGTGAACTGTTGGCTTCTTAGTTTGGGACCTGCCAGAGCATGGCTCCCATCAGCTCCATGGTTAACCACCAGATCCAAGGAGGACAGGGAAGTCACCATGTTTTCATGGGGCAGGGCTGGGAAGAGGAAGAGCTATAGCCGGCTTCAGCTCTGGGCACAGAAATTCACCAAATGACAAGACTTAATATACACAGGGTTTTTCTTTCCTGTGACATAACAGACATTCAGAGGTGAGTGATTCAAGGCTCAGAGGATGGCTCCATTCAAAAAAAGTCTTCAAAAATTCAGGCTCCCTCTCGTTCATTACTCTATTGTTCCAAGGAAGGAGGACCCATGACCAATGGTGGGTTCCATGTCAGGACTTAGTCAGCCACAAGGAGGGGAGTAAACAATCCCCAGAATTTCAGTTCTGGGATCTCTGTGTTGGCCCAGACTCTTGAGTAATTTACCAGAATATCTTCAGATTCTTCAACATAACTTTTCATGTCATTTGAATAGATGTAGATGAGAGCTGCATAAGTAATAGAGTGTATGAACTTTAAAAATACATTTGTACTCAATAACTAGATGCTATAAAGTTCCTATTTCCTTTTTAACCTTTTTAAGAAGGATAACATATGTACTGATAGGTACTCAAATCCTGCTGTACGGCCCCATGAATTACCACAACACGAAGACACCCACGGAACCACCGCTAAGACAAAAGAGAGAACGAACTAAGATAAAAGAGAAAAGGAAACCACCAGCCCCCAAAACCTGACTTGTGCTCCTCCCAATCTAATGTGCCCTGTCTTTTCCTCTTCTTTTCTTCTCATCCTCTGTCCTATCCTTGTCTTCTCTTGTGCTCCCCTCACATCCCAGGCCTCTCCGAACCCCCAGGGCACCGGGGTGCTGGTGGCAGTGGTAATATTTTGAGGCTGTGTTGCCTTCTGGCACAGAGCATGTGGCAAGAGCATGACCTGTGGAGCCAGACGTACTAAGACCCAGCTCGCAGCTCCTCTGCTCACTAGCTTTGTGAATCCAAGCAAGAGACATATCTCTGTCCTGTGGGTCCGATCACAGTTTGGCAGCAGGCTGGGTACTCCATGCACGGTGACCCATGTGAGGTCACTGCATTTTCATTTTTATTCCTTTGGTTGGATCCTTTAAAAGCCCCGGGAGGCACTTGTTATTTCTATTTCACAGATAGATGCTGAGACGTTCACTGAGGCAAAATGACTTGCCCAATACAGCATGGTGGGTCGAAGGCAGAGGAAAGGCCAGCCTGTGAGCCCTGAGGCTGCACCAGCATGTGTCTTGGAGCTGCAGGCCTCCTACCCCAGAGGGGCTGAGACCAGGCAGGTAATTCAGACCTGCCCCCAGGCCCCCAGCCATTTGGATGCTTGTTTGACCCAGGGGTGCCTGGTTCCTTAACTGATTCACTCTTGGCTTCATGCTTCTCTCTGCTGCGCCAGAGAGTTTCCTCAACAGATGCACAGATGCCAACCTTACAACACCTGCTAATAAAACCTTCCTTGGTAGGATTGGGTTCCGGCGGTGTCTAGTAACTCCAGACATGAAGGAGTAAATAGCTGGTCATGCAAAGAGTGTGCGGGACCCTCCAGGAGTAGACAGAATGCAGAGCGGTCAGGGTCAAAGTGGCATCATGGCCAGGACAGGGACAGGGCTGGGAGCTGGCAAGCAGGGCAGCTGGTGGAAGGAGGAGGACAGTGAACCAAAGTCACGCCCCAGCCTGGCCATATTGGCAGCCCTGGGGCCATTCCTGCCGTTACCTGACAACTGCTCCTGGATAATGCCCCTGGGACAGGTGCTGGGCAAGACAGGCATCTGTGTGGTTTGGGTGGTCAGGGGAAAACTCCTTACCCCTCCCTAAGGTATTCAGACATTTATTTAAAGGGTCCGGACCTTTCCTTCTATGAGAGACAGAAGACTGACAAGCAAGTAACCCTAGGAGAAGAGGCCCAGGGATATGTCCAAAGTGATGTAGGAAGCACAGGGATGAGAGCCTCCCCCTGGAGGCTATTTGGCCAAGCCCTGCTTCTCCTATCCCACTTCGGAAGCCTGTCCTTGGCTTGCTCACTGTGTTACAGCTCCCTCCCTTCTCCATGGGGGATTGTGAAACAGCACCATCAAGGCACTGAGTGCTCACTGTGTGCTAGGCACTCTTCACAGAGCTCCCCTGCTCTTAATGCATTTAATCTCCCTTGAATGAAGGTAGATGAAAGGGAGGAACTCTTTTCAAGCCTACACACCTGGGGATGGAGAGGCACAGAAGGTTCAGTAACTGTCCAAGGTGCTGGAGCTACGTAGAGGTGGGAGTGGGATCTGCACCCAGGCCCCCAGGCCCTAGAGCCCAACCTTTCACTTCTCACTGCAGGGTGCATGTTCCCTAGACTCCTTGTTGTCTCCCAAGCCACAGGACCCCACGGCCCAGGGCAGGGTCAGTTTGCTCCCAGGTAGCCAGAGCTGAGCCCTTCATACCCTTTCAAGGCTCCCATCACCGATGGCCCACCCTCTCCTCAGCCTGCTCTGTAAACTCAGTGTTTGGTACTGAGGCTGGCTGCCTTCCCCTTATCCTGGGCTCCCACTTCCAGGCTGGAGGGTTGGGGCAGCATCCAGAAGAGGCAACCAGGAGCCAGTCTCAAAGGCTTCCACCTCCCTGCGCCTGCATGCTTCTCCTCCCTCTTCTGGGGACCCCCCAGTGTGGGAGGCAGAGTAGCCCGGCCAAGAGCTCAGGCTCTGGAGTCAGGCTGCCTGGGTTCTAATGGCAGCCCAGCCAGTTATGTTTTATTCTCCTGGAAAAGTTTCTTGAGCTCTCTGAGCCTCAGTTTCTTTCTTTATGAGATAGGGTAATAAAAGAAACTACCTTCTGGAGTTATGCTGGGGACTAAGATTCAGCACATCCTTACCCACTTAGAAGCCAGCCAGCTGCACAGGAAGCATTCGGGCAATGTTAATACGTACTAGGACCTCATCTTGTCAAGCACATTCTGAAACCATAAAGTCAGAAATTCTACTTTCTAACCATAGCTTCCTACTTTCTCTTCTTAAAGCTCTTCAGCCCCCACTAGCCTGCTCTGCTGAGTTAGTGCGCCAAGGGCTGGAGTCTCTATTCTCCAGTGGATGGGACACCTCCTGGCTTCTTGTCCTTTCCTACTTCATTAAATAAAACCCCATGGTCAACCACTTTATTGACATTCTTATAATTACTCACAATTTCCTCATGCTTGGTCTGTTTCTCTCAGGATCAGGTTCAGTGGTATATAATAGAAAACCCAAAATAACCATTCTCAAAATAGTTAAGAGTATATTTCTCTCATATAAAAGAAATCCAGAGGTAATAAGCTCAGAGGTGGGGCGGTAGATCTGAGTGCATCAGGGACACCTGCTCCTCTTCTCTTGCTATTTGCTCACGTTCTAGCACACTGTCTCGGAGTCCACGATGGCTGTGGGAGCTCTAGCCATGGTGTCTACATTCCAGACAGCACAACGGAGGAAGACAGCCTCCCCATCCAGCATGTTCCTCTTACATCCCAATAGCCAGAACCCCATCACATAGCCTCACCCAGTCACTGCTTACTTCCTGTCCCAAATAAGAGGGAGGAGGAGGAAGGTCTCCCCACCCCCACCCAGCCAGTCCCCAGCCAGTGATGATTTCACCACCCACTCCCACTTTGAGGCTGGCCTGCTGCTGGAGAAAATCACATGCTGACAGGCACCTCTAGAGGCCGTAGCTTCCAGCCCCGCTGAGCCCCCCACACTCCTGGATGAGGCCATTCCCCTCTCTTTTGCCTGCCTCCTGGCAGTCATTCCAAGTAGTCTGTCACTCCCCTGAAACACTCCCTCCCTTCCTCCCCCTCTTCTGTCTTTAGATGTCCTTTTTGTTCCTCTGAAGCTGCTCCAGCTCCCCTAAGGGGTGACTGCCACCCAGGAAGGAGGGGACCTGCTCTTTTCCCTTGAGTCCTACAACCAACAGAGATGACCTGGTGAGAGCTGAGGTGCTCGTGACTTACAGCTTCATCCAGACTCTCTCCCAGGGCGATTTGTTTCTAATGGTGGTATCGATGCTTCACTCAGAAGGAGGCTCCCAGGAGAAGTCAGAGGGCCCCAGCAGGCTGACTTGGCTTGTTTTGGGGGACATGATGCCCCTAGCAGTCCTTCCCTCCTTTCTCACATCAGCGGATGGGCCTTGGAACAGAGAAAATTGCCCCCTGAAGAAAGCTCAGCATCCTCTGGCTCCATGAGCCCCACCCCCCTACAACAGCCCCAACAGGTCAGCACATGGGCACCATGCACTCCGTCCACCTCTAAAAAGAGGAAAAGTGGCTTGAGAGAGGGAATTTCCCCATGCTAAAGGAACTGTGTCTATATTCTTATGAAAACGTCCCCTTTGCATTCCCAGCTGCTTGTAAGGAGCAGTCTGAGAGCAGATGTCCCTGGGTTTAGGGACTGGCTGAGGCAGCCACCTTATCCTTCAATAAATGGAGGGGAAGCCACCAACCCGCTTCCATATAGAACCTTGGTTTCGACTGGAGTTGGGGTGCGGGTCTGGGGGCTCACGCTGGTTCTTGGGGCCCCCGTCAGCCACCACCCTTCTCTGCTGCTCCTGTTGGGGCTACTGAGGGCTACGGCCGGGAGACTGCTCAGGAGCTCAGTGGTTCCTACTTAGTGTGAAAAGTCTGCCTTCCAGGTTGCTATAAAAAGGAGCAAAAATAACAGATGTGCCTCTTCGTCTGTCTTTATGTTCCCTGTTTCATTTATCACACACATCTTGCAATAGCTACTCATTTTCACATTTCCCTCACTTCCTCCCTCCAACGTGAATTACTTAAAATAACAGCAGCCACTCAGGGTCAGCCCCAGCCAGGACGAGGGAGGTGCTTGGGGATGAGGACTGTGCCCGAAAGAAGCCTCAGGTGACCCCTGCCCTCATCACCATCCCCCAGACTTCTCAGCTTCTCAAAAGCTCCGTGGCCTTTCCTTCCGAAGCCAGAGGCAGTACTGAGTGAGGCCCCCTGGGAACTCACCTCCCACTGCGGAGGCTCCGATGACACTGGAAACTTCCCTGAGAACAAGGTTGGCTGGGAGAGAAAGAGACAGCTGGACACGACCCCTCCAGCATGGAAGGAGGACCTGACCAGAGACAGAACCTGGGTTCTGGTCCAATACATTCTCTCAACATGCTGTGTGGCCATGGGCAAGTTGCATCCCCTCTCTGAGTCTCAGACTCATCTTCTGTAAAACAAGGGGTGTGAGGGCCCATCCTGTGCTGGGTTCCTGCCTGGACCCTCTTCAGGATTCAGCCCTGACCCCTAAATTTCTCTTCTCCTTCCCTCACCTTAGTTAGCTGCCTATTCACATCATGCCTGGTCTAATGTAGTACACTCTGGACTGTTCTTCCAACCTCCCTGCCAGCCTCTAGAGTCTATTCTCCATACTGCCACCAGACTTCTTGATGCTGATCTCAGGCACTGTTTAAAACCCATCAGATGCTCTCCTGCATTCGACTCCTTACCCAGGCATGCAAGGATTACCACTGTCCCACTCTCTTACTACAGTTCCTGACCTAATTCAAAGATATTTATTGAGCCTGCTCTGTGCCCAGCCCTGTTCTAGGAGCTCAGAATACAGCAATAAATCTTCAAGAGTCAATTCAATTGTCACCTCCCTTGAAAAGCTTCCCTGCACTCCACTCCTTCGTGCCCACCAACAGGGTGAGTTCATTGCCTCTTCCTCCTGTGTATGCAAACAGCTAAACCTGACAGACTGGGAGGGAGCTGAGAACAGCAACCTCTCCTTCATGGCTGTATCACCAGTGGGCATACCTAGGGACGTTGTGTACTGTTAATGTTTGTTCAATGTGATGGTCAGTTTTATGTGTTGACTTGGCCAGGGCCAGTACCCAACATTTGGTCAATATTACTCTCCATGCTTCAGTGAATGCATTTTTTAGACGAGATTAATATTTAACCCAGAAGACTTTGAATAAAGCAGATTACTCTTCATAATGTGGGTGGGCCTCATCCAATCAGGTGAAGACCCTAGGAGAAAAAAGATTGACCTCTTCCCAAGGAAGAGGAACTTCTACATTTGGACTGCCTTCAGACTAGAGCTGCAACATAGCTCTTCCCTGAGTTTCCAGCCTGCCAGCCTGTTCTGCAAATTTAGGACTCACCAACCCCCACAGCCGTGAGAGACAGTTCCTTAAACATTCTCTCTCTCTCTCCACACACACACTCTGTTGGTTCTGTTTCTCTGGAGAATCTTAATATGCTGAGTGAAGGATTTCACACCACCACCACCACCACCCCTACTTATCTGATACCTGTGGCTAAAGAAGGTGTAGGAAGAGGAGGAAGAAAAATGAGTAGCTTTTTCATATGCTTATTAGCCATTTTTAAATCTTTCTTCATGAAGAACCTGCATAGGTCTTTTGTCCTTTTCATAATGCTGTTGTCTTTTATTATTGATTTGTAGGAGATTTTCAAGATTCTGGATACATGTTCTTTGTCAGATGTAATGGCTTACAAATATTTCCTCCTAGAATGTGGTCTGTGTTTTTATTTCTTAAATGATTAGTAGAATTTTTTTGATCAATAGAAATTTTTAATTTTAATGAATCTACCCATCAATCAAATCTACCCATTTTTTCCTGCTATGATTAGGGCCTTATGTGTTCTAAGAATGTTTTCTCTAGAAGCTTTGTAGATTTACCTTTTGCACTTAAATTTATGACCTATTTCAAATTAATCTTTGTATGGCGTGAGGTAGAGGTCAATGTTCATTTCTGCTCCATAAGGACATTCAGCATTCCAATCCCATTTTTAGAAAATTCATTAAGTGCTTTTGTTAAATATCAAGTTATACGCGATGGGTTTACTTCTAGATTTGTTTGATATTCTATTCCATTGATCTATTTAGTTATCCATATGCCAATGCCATATTGTCTTATCTATTATAATTTCATAGTGCATCTTGAAATCTGGCAGTATAAATTCTCTAACTTCAATCTTTAAGACTGTTGTGCTCATTCTAGGTCCTTTTGCAATTTCCTGTACATTTTAGAATAAGTTTTTCAATTTCTGCAAAAAGTCTAATGGGATTATAATTGGGATGGCATCTTAACAATATGACATCTGGACCAAATTAAGTCTTCAAATCTATGAACATAGAATACATCTCCATTTATTCATATCTTATTGAGTTTCTCTCAGCTCTGTTCTGTAGTTTTCAGCATACAGACCTCCCACATCTTTTGTTAAATTTCTTCTGAGTATCTTACGGTTTTTGCTGTTATTGTAAATAGCATTTTAAAAATTACTTTTTAGAACAGTTTTAGATTTGGGGCGTCTGGGTGGCTCAGTCAGTTAAGCATCTGACTCTTGATCTCAGTTCAAATCTTGATCTCAGGGTTGTGAGTTCAAGCCCCACACTGGGCTCCATGTTGGGCATGGAGCCTACTTAAAAAACAAAAAACAAAAACCAGTTTTTAGATACAAAGAAACATAGTAAAGGTAGTACAGAGAGTTCCTAAATAACCCACACTTCGTTTTTCCTATTGTTAACAAATTATATTAGTGTGGGGCATTTATCACAATTAATGAACAATATTGATATGTTATTAACTAGCATCCAGCGCTTATTAATATTTCCTTAGTTTTTACCTAAAGTCGCTTTTCTGTTCCAGGATCCCATCCTGAACACCACATTACATTTAGTTGTTATGTGTCTTTAGGTGCCTTTGGACTGTAACAGTTTCTCCAAGTTTTTCCTTGTTTGTGATGACAATTTTGAGGAGGTATTTTGTAGAATACCCTTCAGTGGGGTTCATCTGATGTTTTTCTCGTGATTAGCCTGAGTTTTTGGCAAGATGACCACAGAGGTAAAGTGCATTTTCATCATATCATGACAAGAGCACATACTATCAACATAACTAATCACCGTTAATTTTGACCTTGATCACCTGGCTGAGGCAGTGTCTATCAGCCTTCTCCACTGCAACGTTACTTTTCCCTCTCTCCATCCTATACCCTTTGGAAAGAAGTCATCACTATGTGTAGCCCTGCTTAAGGAGTGGAGAGTTATACTCCACATCTTTTAGGGTAGAGTATAAATTATTTGGAATTCTTCTCCATGGGCGATCTGTCTATTCTCTCCCACTGATTTATTCCCCATCTACAACTATGCTAATGTATACATTATTTGCCATCTGTATCTATTCTTTGGTGAAATTTCTGTTCAAATATTTTGCCCATTTAATACTTGGGTTGTTTGTTTTCTTATTCTTAATTAAATTTTTGTCCACATATATTTTTGTCCAGATACAGATGTATCTTTTCCAAGTATTTTCTCCCAGTCTGCAGTTCCTCTTTTAATTTTTTCAGCAGTGTGTTTCAAAAAAAACAGAACTTTATTTTAGTGAGGTTCAGAGTATCTTTGTTTCTAGTGAGTGTTTATGGTGTTGACTAAGAAGTCACTGCCGAACACAAGATCATAAAGATGCTCTCCCAATGAATACTGTTACGCTGAAAAAAACAAATAAATTTATATAAAGATGCTCTCACTGTTTCCTTCTGTAAATTTCACAGCTTCAGGAATTACATTTAGGTCTGGGACTCATTTTTTTTTCTTCTTCTTCTTTTTTGAGGGAGAGAGAGAGAGTGAAAGGGATGGGGATTGGGGCAGGAAGGGCAGAAGGAGAGAAAGAATCTTCAGCCCCAACTTGGAGCTCCATCTCTGGACTCTGAGATCATGACATGAGCTGAAATCAAAAGTTGGACGCTTAACAGACAGCCATCCAGGCACCCCTGGGACTCATTTTCTCTTCATAATTCCTTTGTTTAGAGGCAACTACTGCTAGTTAGCATTTCCATGCATTTTTTTAAGCTGAGGAGGTTCAAAGTGTTTGCTTGTGTAGGTTGCCTTTAAAAAAACAAACAAACACAACTTTATTTTTTCAGAGCAGTTTTAGGTTCACAGCAAAATTAAGCAGAAAGTACAGAGCTCTCCCATGTACCCCCAGCCCACCCCCTCCCCAAATGCACAGCCTCCTTCACCATCAACATCCCCTGCCAGAGCAGGAAATGTGTCACAATCCATGAACCTGCATGGGCACACCATTATCATCTGGAGCCCACTGTTCATATTACAGATCACTTAGTGCTGTACATTAGATGGGCTTGGACAAACGTATAATGACATGTATCCACCCTTGTAGTATCTTACACAGTAGTTTCACTGCTTTAAAATTCCTCTGTGCTCTGCCTATTTATCTCTCCTTCCCTATCCCCACCCTTACCAACCCCTGAGTTTTTACTGTCTCCAGACTTTTGCCTTTTCCAGAAGGTCGTATAGTTGGAGCCACACCATATGTAGCTTTTTCAGATTGGTTTCTTTCACTTAATGACATGCATCTCAGCTCCTCCATGTCTTTTCATGGCTTGATAGCTCATTTCTTGTCAGTGCTGAGTAACCATTCCAGTGTCTGGATGTGCATGGTTTATCCATTCACCTACTGAAGCACATCTTTACTGATACCAAGTTTGTGCTATTATGACTAAAGCTGCTGTAAACATCAGTGTGCAGGTTTTTTGAGTGGACACAAACTTTCAACTCCTCTGGGTAAAGACCAAGGAGCATGATTGCTGGGTCATACTGTAAGAGGTGGTTGGATTTTGTAAGAAGTTGCCAAACTGGCTTCCAATGCGGCCGTACCAGCAGTGAATGAGAGTTCTTGTTGCTCCACATCCTGGCCACCCTTTGGTGTCATCAGTGTTTTGGATTTGGGCCATTCTAATAGGTTGTTCTAATTTGCACTTCCATAACAACCTCTCATTTGAGCATCTTTTCATATACTTACTTGCCATCTGTTTATCTTCTTTGGTGAGGTGTCCGGTTTTTTGCCTGTTTTTTTTTTTTTCCTTTTGCCCATTTTTAAATGGATTTATTTTCTTATTGTTGAGTTTTAAGAGGTCTTTGTATATTTAGAATAACGATCCCTTATCAGAAATGTCTTCTTGCAAGTATTTTCTCCCTGTGTCTCGCCTTCTCTTTTTCTTTACAATGTCTTTCACAGAGCAAGAGTTTTTAGTTCTTATTTTTTCAAAGTTTTAGTTATATTTTAGTTAGTTAATGTACAGTCTATATTGGCTTCAGGAGTAGAATTCAGTGATTCATCACTTACGCATAACACTCAGTGCTCATCGTAAGTGCCTTCCTTAATGCCCATCACCCATCTGGCCCATCCCCCACCCACTACCCTCCATCAACCCTCAGTTTGTTCTCTATAGTTAAGAGTCTTTTATGGTTTGTCTTTTTTTTTTCCTTCCTGTATATTCATCTGTTTTTTTGTTTCTTAAATAAACATGAGTGAAATCATACAGTATATTTCTTTCCCTGAGTTCTTTCACTACCATAATATACTCTAGCTCCATCCACATCACTGTAAATGGCAAGATTTCATTCTTTTTGATGGCTAACATTCCAGTGTATATATACATCACATCTTCTTTATCCATTCATCAGTTGACAAACATTTGGCTCTTTCCATAGTTTGGCTCTTGTTGATAATGCTGCTATAAACATCGGGGTGCATGTGTCCCTTTGAATCTGTATTTTTGTATCTTTTGGGTAAATACCTAGTGGTACAATTGCTGGGTCATAGGGTAGTTTTGTTTTTAACTTTTTTGAGGAACCTCCATTCTGCTTTCCAGAGTGGCTGCACCAGCTTGCATTCCCACCAACAGTGTAAGAGGGTTCCCCTTTCTCCACATCCTGGCCAACATCTGTTGTTTCCTGTGTTGTTAATTTTAGCTGTTCTGACTTGTGTGAGGTGGTATCTCATCATGGTTTTGATTTGTATTTCCCTGATGATGAGTGATGCTGAGCATCTTTTCATGTGCCTGTTAGCCATTTGGATTTCTTCTTTGGAGAAATGTCTGTTTGTGTCTTCTGCCCATTTCTTAACTGGATTATTTGTTTTTTGGGTGTTGAGTTTGATAAGTTCTTTATAGATTTTGAATACGAGCCCTTTATCTGATATGTCATTTGCAAATATCTCCTCCTATTCTGTAGGCTGTCTTTTAGTTTTGTTGGTTGTTTCCTTTGCTGTGCAGAAGCTTTTTATCTTGATCAAGTCGCCATGGTTCATTTTTGCTTTTGTTTCCCTTGCCTCAGGAGACGTGTCTAGAAAGAAGTTGCTACAGCTGGCGTCAAAGAGGTTGTTGCCTGTGTTCTCCTCTAAGATTTTCCTGTCTCACATTTAGGTCTTTCATCCATTTTAGATTTATTCTTATGTATGGTGTAAGAAAGTGGTCCAGCCTCATTTTTCTGCATGTGGCTGTCCAGTTTTCCCAACATCCTTTGTTGAAGAGACTTTTATCCATTGGATATTTTCTCCTGCTTTGTCTAAGATTAGTTGACCATATAGTTGTGGATCCATTTCTGGGTTTTTTTTTTTAAGAGTTTATTTATTTATTTGACAGACAGAGATCACAAGCAGGCAGAGAGGCAGGCAGAGAGAGAGGAAGGGAAGAAGGCTCCCTGCCGAGCAGAGAGCTTGATGCGGGGCTTGATCCCAGGACCCTGGGATCATGACCTGAGCTGAAGGCAGAGGCTTTAACCCACTGAGCCACCCAGGCACCCCTATTCTGGATTTTCTATTCTGTTCCATTGATCCATGTGCCTGTTTTTATGCCAGTACTATACTGGATTGATGACTACAGCTTTGTAATAGAGCTTGAAGTCCAGAATCATGCCTCCAGCTTTTCTTTTCTGTTTCAGGATTACTTTAGCTATCTGGGGTCTTTTGTGGTTCCATATACATTTTAGGATTATTTGTTCTAGCTCTGTGAAAAATGCTGGTGGTATTTTGATAGGGACTGCATTAAATGTATAGATTGATTTGGGGGTAGTATAGACAATTTAACAATGTTTGTCCTTCCAATCCATGAACATGGTATGTTTTTCCATTTCTTTGTGTTGTCTTCAGTTTCTTTTGTAAGTGCTCTATCATTTTCAGAGTAGGAGTTTTTAGTCTTAATTAAGTGCAGTGTATCAACTATTTCCTTTGTGGATTTTACTTTCAATGTTGTATGTAAAAAGTCATCATCATACCCAAGATCATGCAAATTTTCACCTGTGTTATCATCCAGCAAATCTGTCATTTTCTTCTACTTCTGTGAGCTTGCGTTGCATTTCTCCAAGAAATCATGAAAACCTCGAGGTTTTAAATCTCTGTATTCTCTATAGCACCTTGCATGCAGTAGATGCTCAACAGAATGATGGCTGAATAGGCTGGTTTACCAAGAAGGAAAAAAATGAAGGTTCCATAATTAGAGGTCGTACCCTATCTTTCTGGGCCCAGCTCTCATGGGTCCACAGTTCTCACTGTATACATGCAGGTAGAAAGATAATGACTAGAGACCTCAACAAAATTGTGAAGTCCCCGGAGCCTTCTTTAGACCACCTCCCTTTCCTATGCCCTTGACACACAGTAGCCTCCATGGTTTCCTCATCTTTTTGCCTGGTAGCTGTCCAAGAAAAGAAAAAAATTCTTATGTTCTTGGAGTAGAGCTTATTCACAAGAATGCTTGCCAGTTTCTTTTATGTCATGGAAGGATTTTTCTCTTATAAAGGAAATGAGGGGCATTAATAAGTAGATGAAGAAGGATGTTCAGAGAATGTTGCCCTGAAATCATGCTATGCCTAACACTAGTCCTGGAGAGCATGTGGCAAGGTCTGGGTCTGTCCTGAGGGCTGTGTGTGTGTGCGTGTGCGCATGCACAAGAAAGAGATATCAGCTGAGAGAATATTATTAATAGTTAATAGATGGGAGTGTTTACACAATGAGAAGAGGAAAAATTTTAATGAGTTATTTATATAAAAATGATAATAATTACAGTTACTTCGTAGAACTGTTTGCCATTTCTAGCAGATTACCATGCAGCATCATAAGTACATGAGTCAGGGGTTTTTAGACCCTTCTTCCAAACATGAGTTTCCATGGCAATTCTCCCAGGACCCCACCACCCCCATTCCACCTGAGCCACTCCTCCCCATCTAATTACAAGATATAATTAAAGACAGTATCACTAAAGATGAAGAAAAGAGAATAGGGACCAGGGGCAAGGAGGGAAGGACCCTGCAAATCACTGACCGAAAGATTAAATCTAGGCTAGATAAACTTGCAACTCGGATTACAACTTTTCCTCCAAATCTGAAAAAAAAGCAGCTTGATAAGAAAGAAATGGTTTGACCAGATATTAAAATGCATTACAAAGCCTTGGTAATTAAAGCAGTATGGCAGTGATACATGAAGGGATGGATTACTAAAAGAACAGAATCGGAAGTACAGAAATAGACCAAAACATGCACAGCCATTTGGGAAAAAATGAAGACGGCTTATAAAAGAAAAACAGCTGCTCTGAGTTATGAAATGATCCTTGACATGGAAACAAATGAGAAATCTTCTGAATTCGTGAAAACAGTATGCTCTGAATGGGGCCTTTACTTTTTGTCCTTCTACCCATGCTGTTGGGTTAGCCTGAGTTAAAATAAAATAGAGCACTTGCCATAATCATGTCTTCCTTTCTAAATGCAGATAATTTGGGGCAGCTGGACAGCAGGCTGAGTTCCCGCTTCATTAAGTCTCTGTTCAACCAAAAGTCCTTCAAAGCTGCCCCACTCTGGCCCTCCCGCCTCAGGCTCCATGTCCCTCCCTCTGCGGGGCCAGCTCCACCCGGGCAGTGATGGCGAGCAGCCTCAGAGGCCAGGGGCCCTTCCAATCCTCACACAGGCCAAGGCCCAGATACACATTAAAGCAGAAAGCGGCTCTGCCATGTGGCCACCCCTCTGCCTGGCTCCTAGCCCGGAATTCTTGTTGGCCTGGGGGCAATGGGGTCACCACAGATTTTCTAAACTCCCCAGGTGTTTCAAGCATGTAGCTGGGATTGACACGGCCGCTTTAAACTGTAAGGGTCTCTCTTTCTCCACAGAGCAAGGTCAACCATTCTCTGGCAACACGGGATTAAAGACGAGGCTGTGCTGAAAGCGCTGGGAAGCTACGTAACTGCCCTGCAGCGGTGTCATGAGAACCTTCGGGGCGGGGCCCTCAGCCCGTCACAGGCTCACATTCTAGCTGCTGTTCTGTGACATGTTGTGCTGGGTGACAGGTGTTCGGGATCGGCCTTCCATTACCAATGTTGATTTCAGGCGGGTCGACCTCCCCCGGGTGTTTTTTCTAACAACTCTATTGCCGCCCATCGCAGAGGCCGTTGCCATCCCTGGCAGGAGTTCTCAGGTGAGCGGGCTTCGGGAGCCAAGGGGCATCCCTGCTGTCCGGCCTGCGTCTGAGGGTTGTAACGGCCTCTTTCCTTCTCCGGGACTGTCGCTCCCCACACAGCACAGGCGGACGCTGTCTGTGACTAGCCACCCACCCCACTCCTGTGTCTTAGTGCTGGAAACAGCACGTAGCTGTTCACACTGCCTTGGGAGGCATCTCTTAAAATACTTTCTTTGTAGCCAACGTGGTAATATGTTGTAGTTTTCCACACTCTCTCTCTCGCTCTCTCTCAAATAAATAAAATCTATAAAAATGCCTACATATACATAGACTGTTTATAGCAGTGTTCTTTACAATGGCCAAGATATGGGAGCATATGATATGGCCAAGATATGGGAGCAGCCCAAGTGTCAAGCGATAGATGGATAAAGAAGATGTGTGTGTGTGTGTGTGTGTATACACACACACACACACACACACACACACACACACAGGAATATTACTCAGCCATAAAAAAAGAATGAAATCTTGCCATTTACAATGACATGGATGGAGCCAGAGTATAATGCCAAGTGAAATAAGTCAGAGAAAAGACAAACACCATATGATTTCACTCATGTGAAATTAAAAAAACAAAACAAATGAGCAAATGGGAAAAAGAGAGAGACTGACAGACAAACCCAGAAACAGACTCTTAACTACTGAGAACAAACTAATTGGTCACCCAAGGGGAGGTGGGTGAGGAGTTGGCTGAAACAGGTGATGGGGATTAAGGGGTGCCCTTGTGGTGCTGAGCCCGGGGGGGATGTATGGAGGGTGGAATCACTGTATTGGACAGCTGACACTAACGTAACACTGCATGTTCACTGGAATTAAAATGAAAACTTTTAAAAATATATAAGCATTTTATTTGTGTTCACTAGTTCCTACGTCAGTTTTGCGGTTTTGTTGTTATTGTGGAAAGCTTCTTCATGATAGTAGACTTCGGTATCCATAATTTGTTTCATTTATCCATTAAATACAAATAAGCCAGTGGTCAATAATACACTGAATTTTGTAAGTTTCGATCTTGCTTACTAAATAGTTGTGGTAAGAAACGACCGCATATGCTAAATGCAGGAGGCACTTAGATCTGAATCTCTTAGAAAATCCCACTGCGAGGGATAAAGCAGTTTCTCAATTCATCACTTTATTGAGTTATCCCCATCTGTCCTTTGGTCCTCAGTGGTCCTGGAACAGAACCAAATCAGAAGACTGGGACCCCGGAGCAGGGGCCCTCAAGAAGAAAGCTTTGCGGACCTCCTGCTCTCGACTGAATGTTTCTGTCCCCCCAGAATTCCGATGTTGACACCTATCCCCCCCGTGTGATAATACTGGGAGGAGGAGCCTTCAGGGGGCGATTAGGTCATGAGGCTGTAGCCTCAAGAACGGGCTTAGGGTCCTTCTTTAGAAGGGGATGGAGACCAGAGCCCTCTTCACTGCATGCTACGATGAAAAGTCAGCAGTCCGCAACCCAGAAGCGGGCCCTCACCAGAACCCCACGGTGCTGGCCCCCTGATCTCAGACTTCCAGCCTCCGGAATGGTGAGAAACACACACCTGTTGTCTGTAAGCCACCCAGTCCCCACTATGTTGTTAATTCAGCCCAAACGAAGACACCGAAATTCTCCCAGGCCTGGAGGTCAGTTTTGTTCCTCCTTTGTGCGGTTTTACACCTTAACTGCACTAAAAGGCCTGCACTCACTCGTGAGCAGGGATCAGCGCCGCCTCTTCTCAGCTGCTCCTGAGAAACTCAGCACTGTGTTGGGCACAGGTTGGGCAGCCGGTGACTAAGTCTTTAACCCAGAGGAGGCTTTGCCATGAAGCTGAAGAAACGTCAGCTCCCGGGACCCCTTTAAAGGCCCTGCAAGGGCCCTAGTCATGTGCTCACCCATCACAGGTATTTGTAAAACTTTGCAGATAATGCAACATATGCAATTATGGATGCATGATATGTTTTTTAATGGAAAATGTGAAAATATCGTGCATCAGAATTCCAGTGTTTTTCAAACACAAACTTGTAGTGAATGGTACTACAAGCAGTGGGTATGTCTGTTCGTGAAGCTGAATCTTTTTGCATCCTATCAGCAATAAATTCTGACCAACTACTAGAAAAGTGAACATTCTGTTCTTTCTATAGAAAATCTTACAAACTATGAAAAGATGAGAATATGCAGTGGTTTAGGAATCATGTTTTATAGAGGTATGCCAAGCAGTTAATAAGATAACTTATCCTGGACTTTTTGTGATATTTATCAGTCCACAGTAAAGGGTTAGCTCAGCTGATTCAGATTGTTCAAACCTGCACATTCTAAGAAAACACTGGCCCTTTATGGGTTCCTGGGAGAGAACTTCAGAGCCTTTGAAATATCCTGATAAGAAGTCGTTTTTAACACACCTGAGGCCTTGGGCCACATTCTGCCAGTGTGAACAGAGAGCCTAGGCTCACAGTGAGACTGACAGTGAATGCCAGCTTCTGTGTGTCCAAAGTCCTGGGCCATACCCTATCCAGGCACCTTTGGAGGGCTGGAGACTGAGTAGCTAAGGTTAGCGGCATGGGAGCTGCTTGCCCGTGTGACTGACACCTCCCCGCAGTATGAACCTGGGACACAAGCCTCAGGGGGGCTCACTTGGTCGGTGACACTTGGCAGATGCTGACACTCATCTTGGATGGAAGAATTCTGTGCCGCCCGTGCGACCCGGCTGGGAGAGGACGAACAGGAGCCTGCACCTGCTCTCTCCTGGACCTTCTGTGCCTGTCCCCTTTGCTCATTTTCATCGGCATCCTCTCACTGTCACGAACAACAACCATGAGTGTAACTGCTTTTCTGAGTCCTCCTAGCTTATCCCAGGGCCCGAGGGTGGTCCAACACAGTCAGCTTTTCGGATTTGCAACTGTTGTGACCTTTTTCATTCTCGGTATTTGCATTCCTATCTCACCTTGTATTCCTAATACTGTATTTTCCCAAAGACGGACCCAAAAACTGCATATACTGTCCAAACTCTACAAAATGTGGATCTACTCTTGGGTCCACTTTCTCTCCTTTCTTGGATCTTTTCTCGTGCTAATACCTTCACTTTGGGGGAGGAGTTGGCTGAGCCAAGCCACCAGAAAATGTCCTACTTCCTTTGGTTCTGGGCCAGAACTTCACCCTCTCTTCTCCAGGCCAGGGTCGTTACCCTGTCCCCATCACCCCTCACCCTTCCCACACGACTCTGTTTTCGCATGTATCCCATCAGAACATCATTGTTTATGTTGCAGACGTTTGTGCATCCTCCTTGCTAGGCCGGCAAGGCCTGGCTCCGTTGCTATTCCCTCCGGAAGGGAGGGGAGACAGGATGAGTCAGAAGCACCCGGGAGAGGTAACGTGGTGAGTTAGAATTTGTGTTTATCACCAGAGAGATCTTGAGGGACCGTCCCCCTCTGCCGTTTACTAGCTGTGAGGGGTCAGGCAAGGTTACCTCTCTCAGTGCCCCAGTCTCCTTGATGGAAAGTGGGTGACATGCCACTTGCCTGAAAGGCTGTCTGGAGCGCTGAGTAAGAAGATGCTGGTGAAAACATAGCCAGCAATCTGAGTAAGAGGCTGGGGCGAGGTGCCCTGAACGCCAAGTGTCGGTTTCCCCACCTACTGGCGCGGGACTCTGGCACCTCCTCAATGTCTCCATTGTGTAATGGAGACAACAGTGCCTTCCCCACGGGGTCATTGTGCTGATGAAGCGAGCTAACCAGTGCCTGGCTCGTAGTACGGGGTCCGTAAATGTCAGCTACTGTTAGACACTCAAGGGGGGGCGAGTCCCTTTCCCTTTCGTGGCATGCAGAGCAGGAATAAATCTGTTCATAAACACTGGCGTTTGTGTTTATGTCCTCTACGTAAATACGATCCTGCTGGTGCCTCCAGCCCACTCACACTCAAGCAACAGGTAGGAACGTCAGCCTCAGGCACGTGGAGAGTTTCCCACACCCGGACGGAGAGGTGCTGGGGTCTGAAGGGGCACCAGGTACCAGTCACTGGCTCCTGTGGGCACATTGGAGTGGGGGTTCTTTGGACATGCTTGGGAAGAGCTCCTGACGTGCCTTTGGCTAACCCTGGCTCCCACTTGACCCTTCGGGCAGCAGCCATGAAGGGGTACCGGGTCCCCATCAGAAGCCCACTGTCCTCTCTCCCCGGCTCTGAAGGCTGTCCTAAGTCTGGGTGGGGAAAACCATCCTGACCACCGCAAGGACCTGCTGCAGTATTCCCTCCGAGGGCTGCAGGCCAGGGCAGCGTCCTAACTGAGCACCAATGCCCAAGGGCTGGCACCTGCTGGGGTGTGAGGGGAAGATGGAGTAAAGGGAGAAGGAAAAGAAACCGGAGCTTCGGTGTGGACTTCTCCTGCTACCCACGTTCCTGACGGCAGCAGGTTTTCCGCCACAGCCAGGGCTCTCTCGTGCACATGGGAGACTCAGAACCATCCGCCTTCCCTACAGCAGGTGACTGGGCCTCGGGGAGCAGCACCTCCCCGCCTCACTCACTCCAGATGCTTGTCCTACTTCCTGGCACCATGGTTCTTAGCCCCAACTGCCCTCTTGGAATCCCTCCAGCTGCCCCCTCTGCCACTTCCCACCTGGAGCTTTGAAAAAGTGTCCATTGCGCTGGAGCCCCATTCTCCAGAAATAGACTTAATCAGTCAGAGGTGGAGGCCCCGTCATAGGTTAATTCTTAAACACTCCCCAAGCGCCTCCCCGACGTGCAGCTGGGGCTGGAAAGCACGGGCTTAGAGCTTGTGGATTTGGGTGGAACAGCGAACTTGCGCTGTCCTTTGTTACCCACCTGCTGCGACCTCCTCCCGAGTGCTATGTAGAATGGTAACTGCTCCTCCCAGGCCAGCAGCGCCTGAAGGGAAAGGTCTCTAGCTGGAAGTCAGTTTGAAGTCCTGTCTGTCCTTTGGTGAATAGTCTGTAGTTTAGTTTCCCTTTGGAAAATGAGAGAGAGAAAATAGATTTCTACCCTGTATTTCTCAGGAGATTATGAGATATAGTTCTTTGGGGATTTAAAAAAAGTTCTAGAAAAGTCCATTTTTTTAATATATCCCCAATAAAGTCAGTGCCCTAACACAGGAAATACGTTTTAATATCTTTACCTCTCTCCAGAGCTTGGAGCAATCTTCCCTCTAAGCTCTGAGGAGAACTGCAAAGAGAAGAAATTGGTGGGGGTGTTGCCAGATTAATAAAAGCAACAAGAGGTCAGCCTGGACCTAGTCACAAAATAAGAAAAATGTAATAGCCTTATTACAGACAAATAAAAAATATGCTAAAGAGCATTCAGTTTAAAACCAAGCTGATTTTACTTTAGACCAAACTGAGGTTAGATTAGGGACTCAAACTGAGTGAAATACAGGAGATCCTGCTAGCAAATACTTTCACGCCTTTGGTTTCATAATTTTGTCAGCTTGTGTGGCTTCACTACTGTTACTTATTTTGCTTACATTTGCGGTCCTCTTCAGGAGGAAAAGGAAACCGACGAACTGGGCTTGATGAGGTCTTGGCAAATGAGAACCATTTATTCTAACCTGAGATGAAAGTAATCAGATATTTTGATCACTTGCCATACACTGAAGGGGAGTGATAATGGTACTTACTGGGTGCTGAGTATTGCTCTGATGGCTTTACCTGTATTTTAATCTTCCAAAGCGACCAACGCAGAGCTAAAGTACTCCAATTATCCTCATTTTGCACGAGGGGACGTTGGAACATAGAGTGCCTCAGTCACCCTGCCAAGATCACACAAGTAGTGAGTGGCGGAGAGGGACAGAGAATTTGAACCCAGGCTAGCCCCAGAGGCCACGCTCTTCATCACTACCTCAAGACCTGGCCAGACTTTGCTCCACTCCAAGTGACAGGGAGCAGCTCATGTAGCTCTGGTTCCTCTGGTTCTTCTCCCTCCAGACCTCACACCAAACCACAGAACACGGGCCTTTCTCTGCGCTGCTTCTGATGGCGAAAGAGAGCGTCATCTCTCCTGCTGGTGAGCACTGCTAACAGAGGTATTTTATGTGTCACTAATTCAACAAGGCGCCACCGAGTGCCTTTCAAAGCACTGAGGGTAACAGAGCAGAAGAGGCCACGCCCTTGCCTGCAAGAGCTTTACTGTCTGCTGAGAGAAAAGGTAAGTAAGTAGCTCATGGTCTGTCTTTGGTGCAGGATAATGGCTCCAGGGGAGGGAAGCACGGGGACCCAGGAGAGCTGAGAGAGAGAGAGAGTGGCACCCAAAGCATGGGAGGGCAGGGATTGCTCGGGTTTTCCTGGAGAAGTGACCCTTCACCTTGGCTGCATACGAGAAACATCAGGAGGACTTTAAGATTGCCAAGCCCAGGCCACAGCCAGGACTAATCTATCAGAATCTCTTGAGCAATTTTTTTTAAGAGCCCCTAAAACAGCAGCCTCGAAAAGAACAGCAGTAATATCCCCTGGAAACTTGTTAGAAATCCCATCCCAGACCTACTAAATCAGCTTTCCGGGGCATTCTAACACCAACTCAAGTCTGAGCAGTGGGTTGAGCAGTGGTTCTCAAACGGAAACAGACATCAGAATTGCCTGGAGAACTCCTGAAAATACGTGAGAGTTTGCAGAGCCCCAAGGCCTCACCCCCAGAGGCCTCACCAGCCCCACTCCGTGCACACTTTGAGAACCGCTGCCCTAGTGAAGAGGGTGAAGGGGTGGAATGAAAATGTACGGATCACTCCATCGTGTTTTTCTATTTTATTCTGCTCTTACATTTTCCCTCCCCTCCCCCCCCCCCTTTTTTTTTTGGACTTCTGATGCTAGTCTTATTCTAACCTTATATGGATATTTGTCTCACCATTTTTAGCCTAGCTTTCCTAATACACATCTGAGGCCACAAACCTCCCTCTAAGTATTACTCTAGCTGCATCCCCAAAGTTCTGATGCATCGTGTTTTCATCGTCATTCAATTCTAAATACTTTCTATTGCCTATTACAATCTCTTCTTGAATTCGGGAGTTACTTACAAATAGGTTTCTTCATTTCCAGACATAGAATTTTGTGTACTGACTTCTAGCTTCATTGCATTGTGGTCAGAGAACATACTTCTGGTATTTCAACCCTTTGAGATTTGAAATTTATGGCCTGGTCTTTGGTCAGTTTTTAGGACATGTCCCACCTGTGCTCCAAAAGACTGTGTAGTCTGCAGTTTTTCGATACAGTGTTCTAGATATGTTCATTAAACCATGTTTTCCATGTTATTTAATTCTGCACATTTCTAATTATTTAATATGCTTGTTCTATTCATTACAAAGACAGGTTGTGTTACTATTTCCTGCAACTGCTTTTTTTTTTTTTTAATTCTCAATGCAGTTCTGACATTTTCTGCAATATGTATTTTGGCTATGTTACTAAGTGCATATAATTTTAAAACTGTTTTATCTGGTAATTTTGTGGCTGTTCTGATGTTAATAGAGCTGCATCAATGTTCTCTGAGTTAGAACTTGCCTAGTGTATCTTATACTATCTTTTAAAGTTCAGCATTTCTGCACTCTTGTGTTTCAGATTTTTTTGTAAACAGCATATTCTCTCATATCTGACCGTCTTGGTCACATAAGTAGAGAATTAGGCCCTATTCACTTTATGTCATTTTGAGATATAAGCTTTCTAGTTATCCCACAGTTTTGATGTTTCTCTTTCTCTCCTTTATTTCTATCATTTTATTTTTTCCCCCCACATTTCCACTTTATTTTCCCACATTGCCACATAGAATCACATTCTGCTTATCCCCCTAGCAGTTTTTAATCTGCTGGTAGACACAGTTTAATGTGTCAGGATATCAGTGCAGTGGGTCACTGCTTTAAGCAGCTTTAAGAAAAATAGAAATATCAGAAATACCTATTAAAAAGGATATTAGAATAGAGAGTACCAGGGGCACCTGGGTGGCTCAGTTGGTTAAGCATCTGCTTTCAGCTCAGGTCATGATCCTAGAGTCCTGAGATTGAGCCCCACGTTGGGCTGCCTGCTCAGCGGGGAGCCTGCTTCTCCCTCTCCCTCTGGCCCTGTGCTCTTTCTCTCTCACTCATTCCCTCAAATAAATAAACAAAATCTTAAAAAAAAAAAAAAAAAAAGAATAGAAAATACCTAACTGAGAGAGCCCGTGGACTCCCTTCAGGAATGAGACATGTCTCAGGAAACACTGTGGCCAACTGAGACACACAATATAGGGAAGACAGTGAGGGTCAGGTGACGGAGATGAAAGGGAAGGAACAAGTCATTTCCTCTTTTGTAGAATGGAGTTCCACTTGATTTTCCGGCACAGGCAGGGTCATTCCTGTATTATTTGAATTTTATATTAACACAATCCAGTCTTGGTACTGTAATCCACTGTTGGTAAACATGTCACTACCCTAACAGATGTTCACCACTCGTCATCATTATGATGAGTTCATTTTTTAGGACGACCACTATCAAGAATAGCATTTTTCAAATTGAAAACAAGACTTTAAAGTTATCGCTCTATTATATTTCCTAACATTCTTAAGAATGTGAATGTTTTTATAACAATGATTGGAATGAAATAAAAATAGAGGTGGGATTAAATCTCATTTTTCTGTCACAAACTCTTCCTTATTTAGTGACTTCCCTACTGCCTAAGAAAGGACTGGATTTATCCTTATGCCGGCAACAATCAAAATATCCAAAAAATATGTCCAACGATTGTTTCTAAGACACTGGACATCGGGCAGCAAAGGACAGTGATCCTCGGGAGTGAGGAAGCAAATGGGGTGCACCATATTGCCTAGAGAGATTCTAAGCTGCAGTACAGAGAACTCAGACAGAGCCCAGTGGAGCCCCCTGGATTAAGTAAATAGAACCAAGAACCCAGAGAGACCAAGGTGGTGAGATCTGTAAGTCAGAGTGCCAGAGACAAGGAGCGAAACAGAGAGGCACCCCCTTATGGTTATCAATAAATGCATGTGAGGAAATTATCTGAGGTTGGGGAAAGAACTACCTGGAAGAATTAGGGGGAACAATGCTTAGCACTCCCACAGGACCAGGAATAACACCTATCCCCAAAACCCAGAGTGTAAAACCTCATCATTCAAGAGGCACTGGGTGCAAAAACCAGGGAGATCTTGCCTCAGTAGTGGGGAAGAGTTAGATCTAGAAAGAGCACTGTTCTGGAGGTGTCTAACAAATCATAAAAGCAAGACCTGAAAGGATCAAATGTTTCCAAGTAACAAAACTATCCCAGGGCAATGCTCAACTATATTAATATGAATACAGATACACTCAGCACTTGACAAGGTAAACTGACAATGTCTGGCATATAAACAAAGATTACCAGGCATACAAAGAAGCAGGGAAACATGACCAGTAATGAGAAATAGCAATCAAAATGAAACGAGAACAGACCCAGGTGTTAGAATTTTCTGATAAGGACAGTAAGACAGTAATTGTAACTTTATTCTATATGCTTAAAAATCAAATAGCAACTTGGAAGAGACTAAAATTCAACCCCATATGAACTTCCATAGATGAAAAATATTCTGAAAGAAATTACCAGATGATCAGTTGTGCTGTATTTAAATGTTAATGAAGTCATATACGCCTCTTAGATACATAAGGACAAATACTGTTTCTCAAAACTTTTCTTTTTCTTTCTTTTTAAAAAGATTTTATTTATTTGACAGAAGGAGAGAGTGAGCACAAGCAGGAGGAGCGCAGGCAGAGGGAGAGAGACAAGCAGCCTCCCACAGAGCAAGGACCACAATGTGGGCCTTGATCCGAGGACCCTGGAATCACGACCTGAGCCAAAGCCAGACACCTAACCAGCTGAGCCACTAAGGCACACCTCTCAAAACTTTTCTTTAAAAAAATATGTGTAGGGGGCGCTTGGGTGGCACAGTCGGTTGAGTACCTGATTCTTGATCTCAGCTCTTGATCTTGGTCTTAGGGTCATGAGTTCAAGCCCCTCAACGGGCATGGAACCATGCTGGGCATGGTACCCATTTAAAAAAGTAAAAAATATGTGTATATACAAATCGTGTATAAGAAGACATAATGTGAAATATATTTCTTACTGTGGTTACAAGTGAAAGTTTAGAATCACTAATGGAGGGCCTTGTAGGTCATGGTAATAACATTTGTATTTTATCTTGAGTGATCCAGGAAAACATTGAAGGGTTGTAAGCAGAGAAGTTATATGAGTCAATCTTGCGTTTTAAGAAGACAAATTTGTTGCTATGAGAAACTGCCGTAGGGGGCTAGGATGAAAGCAAAAGACATGTTGCCTGCAATTACAGTCGTCCAGGTAAGAAAAAGATATATATGCACCATGACCATCCCTGCTCCCCGCCATGCAGCCAGACCGTGTAATTACCTGCGGAGACAGGACATTTTCTTCAAGAATTAAAAACCTGGGCTTCTGTATTCCCAGCACACAGCTGCTATGAATGAGAGACAGCCCATCAACTCTGAAAATATGCAGTCTCTCCAAGTCATTATATAAATCACTGAGAAACCAGTGTTGATTCACGTTCCACACATTTTAGATCAAAGTTCTCTTTTATATTCTAGAATGAGTAGTATGTGCACACAGTGCAACCTGTAGCACAAAGTTATTATAAGGTTCAGATGAAATAACGATGTGGGAAGTACAACTCTCTACATTATGTTTTAAGTTGGGATGCTATTACCACCATGTTTTCCCTCATTACAATAAAATGCCTTTAAGGACCTAACCCTCTTGCTAGAGCTTTCCTTCTTTAACTGAAGACATGAATGGGGATGCTTTGAGTCAAGCCACCATTTGATGGCATGAAAGAAAAGGGCTGACTCAGAGGTTAGGGGGTGGGAGAGAAAATGCTGTGGGCTCTCACATCCTGGACAAGAAGAGGTACAACCCGTGAGGAAAAATGTTTAGAACAGTTGGGAAACTGGCATGACCAAGGTAAATGTTGCCAAATTTGGCTTAGCCACAGCTCAACCAGGGAGGGAAAATGTTACTTCCTTTACTTCTCAACTTACTCACTTAATGGTGTAGACATGCCCAAGAAATAGAGCTATAAATGGAGAGTGTTTGGGAGGAAAACTGGCATTAAATAGTATTATTGAAAATAAAACCTGATGCTTCTGCTTGAAGCCAAGACGGAAGAACAGGAGTCAGATTTAGCCCTCTACCTGAAACAATGAAAAAGAGTGTGAAAAAATAGTTTTCCAAGATACTGGATGTAGGGCAACGAAGGAAAGCAATCCAAGAGAGATGGGGAAACAAGCCAGATGAGCCCTATGGTTCAGGCCACAGGGCAAGGAGTGGCAGGAATGCAGGAGAAGCCAAGAGTCTCCTTCAAAAGTTGAAGAGTCCAGTCCAGCAAGAAAGGAGCTTGGAAGTTTTCCCTCCCACCCTAGCAGCAGGAAGAAAGCTCAAACTGAAAACCAAGAACCCTTCTAGATCCAGCAGACAACTAGTATCTCCCCAAACTGGGAGAGATGGGCAGGCAGACACAGAGAGAATCACAAGCAACCACAGTAGAAGCCCAAGAGCAGAAACCATCACAGGAACCAATAGGGAGCCCCCTGTCACCCGGTATATCATGTCTGACTTTCAACAAAAAAAATTATGAGGTGTACTAAACAAACCAAAAACACAGTGTGAAGAGATGGAGCAAGCCCCAGAACCGGACTTGCATATGGCAGGGATACCGAAATTACCAGGTTGGGACTTAAAACGACTTATGATTAATAAGGTAAGGACTCCAATGACACCAGGTAAGAATGGATAGATAGCACAGGAAGATTAAAAAAAAAACCCTCTAAAAATGAATCAAAAATAAATGTTAGAAATAGAAAATTGCTGTCACAAAATAATGCCTTTGATGGGCTCATCAGTGCATGGGACATGGCTGAGTAAAGATTCAGTGAGCTTGAAGAAATGTTAATAAAAACCTCCAAAATGGAAATGGAAAGGGAAAAAAAAGGAATGAAATAAGAGAGAGAGAGATAAAACAGGAAATCCAAAATTTGTGGGGCAGTTATAAGGGTATAACATACACTTGGTAGGAATACCAGAGGGTAAAGAAAAAGAGAAAGGAACCAAAGAAATATTTGAAACAATAATCACAGAGAATTTCCCAAAATTAATGAGATACCAAATCACAGATTCAGGAAGTTCTGAGAACATAAAAACCACACCAAGCATATCAAACTGCAGAAAATCAAAGAGACAGAAAATCTCACAAGAAGCCAAAGGAAGAAAACATCTTACCTATAATGATAAGAATTACATTGGACTTTTCTTCAGAAACCATGTACGCAAAAAGAGAGTGGAGTGAAATATTTAAAGTGGTGGGGAAAAAAGACCTGCCAACCTAAAATTATGTCACTGGCCAAATTAACCTTCAAAAGTGAAGGCAAAATACTCTCTCAGATAAACAAAAATAAAGGGAATTTGTTAGCCGCAGACTTCTCTAGCAAGAAATGTTAAAAGAGATTCTTCTGGAAAGAAGGAAAATGATACAGGTCAGGAACTTGGATCTGCTTAAAGGAGGAGTATTAGAGGAGGCCTACATGAAGGTAAAATAAAATCTTTTAGTTTTCTTACTCTTATTTGAAGAGTTTGTTCAAAATAATAAAAGCAATAAAATATTCAGTGATTATAGCTACAGATAAGTTCACTGAAGGGCCGTAGTACCGTAAGAGACAGAGGGAGGAACTGGGAATACTCAGTATAAGACAGTTCTATTACCCGTGCAGCAGGACAGTATTACTTGACAGATGACAGGGATTAGTTGCAAATGTATATTGCAAAGTCAAAGGCAACCACTATTAAAAAAAAAAAAGTTTTTGGGGCGCCTGGGTGGCTCAGTGGGTTAAGCCTCTGCCTTCAGCTCGGGTCATGATCTCAGGGTCCTGGGATCGAGCCCCGTATCGGGCTCTCTGCTTGGCAGGGAGCCTGCTTCCTCCCCTCTCTGGCTGCTGCTCTGCCTACTTGTAATCTCTCTCTCTCTCTCTCTCTCTCTGTAAAAAAAAAAAAAAAGAAAAAGAAAAAAAAAATTAAAAAAAAAAAAGTTTTTAAAAAAGGTAGAAAATTGGGGCACCTGGGTAGCTCAGTGGGTTAAGCCTCTGCCTTCAGCGCAGGTCATGGTCTCAGGGTCCTGGGATGGAGCTCCGCATCGCATCGGGCTATCTGCTCAGCAGGGAGCCTGCTTCCCCCTCTCTCTGCCTGCCTCTCTGCCTACTTGTGATCTCTGACAAATAAATAAATAAAATCATAAAAAAAAATATAAAAAGGTAGAATTGAGATACTGCAAAGAAAAAAATGAAACATAAAATGCAGAAAAAGAGAGGAAAAAACCCCTGTATAAGATGGGCAACAAACAAAGCAAAAAAAAAAAAAAAGCACGTATTGACCCACCTATATAAAAAAAAATCACTTCGAGTGTCAATGGTGCAAATGCAACAATTAAAAGACAGACTACCAGGGTGAATCAGCAACAACAACAAAAACAAAACAAGGCCGAACTATGCTGTCCACCAGAAACCCACTTTAACCATAAAGACACAGATAATAAAAAGTAAAGGAAGGCAGAAAGATGTACCATGCTAACACCATTCAAAGAAAGCTAGAATAGCCAGCTCTATTCATTTCAGGCAAAGCACACTTCAGGAGGAAAGCTACTGGGGATAATGGTGTCATTTCTTCAAGAAGACAGAGCAGTCCTTACTGTGTCTGCACCTAATAGTAAGTCAAAATATTTGAGTCAAACCGGACAGAACTCAAGGAGAGATGGATACATCCACCACACGGCTGGAAATTTCCACACCTACCAGTAGCAGGCAGATCCAGCAGGCACAAAATCAGGACATGAGGACCTGCATAGCGCCATCCACTAGATCTAAGGGGCAACTGTGAAACACCTCATCTGACAACAGTCTTCAAGCCTACACAGACACTCATCAAGAGTGACCACATTCTGGGTAGAACGTATTCTAGCAAGTTTAAAAGAACAGAAAACATATAATATGCTCTCAGACCACGAGAGAACTAAATTAGGAAGCAATAAGAGAGGACGCAGGACCCCACCCCCCCAACAAAATCTTAGAGATTAGATTGCATACTTCTAAATAACGTGTAAGCCAAAAATCTTCCGAGAAGTTTTAAAATATTGTTAACGAAATGAAAATGAAAATGCCACTTATCAAAATTTATGGGACAAAGCCAATTGCACTTCGGAGGAAAATTTATACCACTAAATGTATATATTAGAAAAGAAGAAATATCTAAAATCAACCATCCAAGCTTCCACTTTAGGAAACTAGAAAAAGAGGAACAAATTAAATCCAAAGTGAGTAGAAGAAATAATAAAAATTAAAGAAGAAATCAATGCAATTGAAAATAGGAAATCAGTGGAGAAAAACCAATGAACACAGCTTCCTTTACCCCACCCCAAAGTAGTTAAATTGATAAACCTGAGGCCAGGCTAATTAAGATAAAAGGAGAGAAGATACAAATAACTCATAACAGAAACAAAAGAAAGACATTTCTGATACCACGGACATTAAAGGATAATAAAGGAGCACTCTGCACAATTCCATGCCCACAAATCTAATAACCTAGATGAAAGGAGCCAATTCCTTGAAATACATAAACTACCAAAATTCACACAAGGAGAAATAAGTGATCTGGATAAGCCTATATCTACTAAAGAAACGGAGTTGGTCATTATGTTTTAGCTTCTAAAACAGAAAGCACCAGGGAGGTTCACTGAATCCTACCAAACATTTAAGTATGAAATGATACCATTTCTCTGTAAACGCTTCCCAAAAAACAGAAGCAGAGGGAGTACTTCTTAACTAATTCAATGAGGCCAGCATCACCCTAATGCCCAAACCAGGCATTACAAGAAAACTATAGACCAGTATCTCTCATGAACACACCTGCAAAAATCTCCACAAAATACTAGCAAATCATAGGTATAAAAAGAATTATACAGGAGGACTGAGTGCAATTTATTGAGGTATGCAAGGCTGTCCCAACATTCAAAAATCAATTAACATAATCCATCACATCACGAAAAGAAAAACACATGATCACTATCTATAGATGCAGACAAAGCATTTCACTAAATCCAAGACCCACTCATGATAAAAAATGCTCAGCCAACTAGGAAGAGAGAAGAACTTCCTGAACTTGATAAAGAACATTGACTAAAAACACACAGTTAACATCATACTTAGTGAAGAGAAACTCAGTCTTTCCACTAAGATCAGGAACAAGGCAAGGATGTCATCTCTTACACTCCGATTCGTATCATACTGGAAGTCCTAGTTAATGCAGTAAGACAGTAAGAGCTGTATAGATTAGGAAGGAAGAAATACAACTGTCTTTGTTTGCAGATGACATGATCATGTAGAAAATCCAAAATAATGGACAAAAAACCCTCCTGGAACTAATAAGTGATTAAGGAAGGTTGCCGGAGATGAGGATGAAGTCAACTGCTTTCTTATACAGCAATAATGAATAATTGGAATTTGAAATAAAAATACAGTACTATAACACCAAAGGAAAACAAATATTTAGGTATAAACGTAACAAATTATGTATAAAATCTATTTAAGGAAAAAACTGCAAAACCCTGATGAAAGAAATCAAAGAAGATAAATAAATAAGTAGCTATTTCATGTGTATGGGTATGAATACTTAATATTGTTAAGATGTCAAGATTTTAAGATGTCAAGATGTCTTCTTCAACATAATCTATATATTCATATAACAATTCATATAAATTCCAATAAGTTATTTTGTAGGTATTGACAAACTGATCCTAAAGCTTATAGACAGAGGCAGAAGACCCAGAATAACCAATACAATATTGAAGAACAAAGACAGACACTACCTGACTTCAAGACCTAATATAAATCTACAGTACCCAAGACAGTGTGGTATTGGCAAAAGAATAGGCAAATGGACCAACAGAAGAGAATAAGGAGCCTAGATGCAGACCCACGCACATACAGTCAACCGATCTCTGGAGAAGGAGTAAAGGCAATTCAATGGAGAAAGGATAATCTTTCAATAAGTGGTACTAGAATTGACATCCACATGGAAAAAAGCATCCAGGCAGAAGCCTTATACCCTTCACAAAAGTTAACTCAAAATGAATCACAGACCTAAATGTGAAATGCAAGGTGTAAAACTCATAGAAGGTAACATAGGAGAAAATCTAGGTGATGTTGGGCTGGGCAATGACTTTTAGATACAACACAAAAATGACAATCCATGGAAGAAAAAAACTGCTATGCTGGACTTCATTAAAATGAAAACTTAGGGGCGCCTGGGTGGCTCAGTGGTTTAAGCTGCTGCCTTCAGCTCAGGTCATGATCTCAGGGTCCTGGGATCGAGTCCCGCATCGGGCTCTCTGCTTGGCAGGGAGCCTGCTTCCTCCTCTCTCTCTCTCTCTGCCTGCCTCTCTCCCTACTTGTGATCTCTATCTGTCAAATAAATAAATAAATAAATAAAATCTTTAAAAAAAAAAAATGAAAACTTAAATTTAGAATTAAAAACTCTGCTCTGCAAAAGACACTGTAAAGAGAAGAGATTATAAGCCTCAGACTCAGAAAGACATTTGCAAAACATATATTTGATAAAGGACTGGTTTCCAAAACAAAAAACTCTTAAAATTCAATAATAAGAAAGTGAACCACCCAACTAAAAAATGGGCAAAAGATCTGAACTGACATCTCACCAGAGAAGATGTACAGATGGCAAATAAGCATATGAAATGATACTTAACATCACACATCACTAGGGAATTGGGAATTAAAACAATGAGATCTTGCTGTATAGCTAAATCAATGGCTAAAATTGAGAACACTGACAATGCCAAACACTGACAAAGACGTAGAAAACACGGGAGCTCAAATTTGCTGCTGGTGGGAATGCAAAATGGTGCAACCACTTTGAGAGACAGTTTGAGAGTTGCTTACAAAAGTGAACATACTCTTACCATGAAGTAGAGGAACCCTCAATGCATATTACTAAGTGAAAGAAGTCAGTATGTAAAAATGCTCCTCATCACTAGCCATCAGGGAGATTCAAATTAAAACCTCATTGAGATACCACCTGACACCAGTTAGAATGGCCAAAATTAGCAAGACGGGAAACAACGTGTGTTGGAAAGGTTGTGGAGAAAGGGGAACCCTCTTACACTGTTGGTGGGAATGCAAGTTGGTGCAGCCACTTTGGAGAACAATGTGGAGATTCCTCAAGAAATTAAAAATAGAGCTTCCCTATGACCCTGCAATTGCACTGCTGGGTATTTACCCCAAAGATACAGATGTAGTGAAAAGAAGGGCCATCTGTACCCCAATGTTTATTGCAGCAATGGCCACGGTCGCTAAACTGTGGAAAGAACCAAGATGCCCTTCAACGGACGAATGGATAAGGAAGATGTGGTCCATATACACGATGGGGTATTATGCCTCCATCAGAAAGGATGAATACCCAACTTTTGTAGCAACATGGACGGGACTGGAAGAGATTATGCTGAGTGAAATAAGTCAAGCAGAGAGAGTCAAGTATCATATGGTTTCACTTATTTGTGGAGCATAACAAAGAACATGGAGGACATGGGGAGATGGAGAGGAGAAGGGAGTTGTGGGAAATTGGAAGGGGAGATGAACCATGAGAGACTATGGACTCTGAAAAACAACCTGAGGGTTTTGAAGGGGTGGGGGATGGGAGGTTGGGGAACCAGGTGGTGGGTAATAGAGAGGGCACGTATTGCATGGAGCACTGGGTGTGGTGCAAAAACAATGAGTACTGTTATGCTGAAAATAAATAAATTTTAAAAAAAAGAATGTATGTAGTTACCACAGTATCTAGCTTATAAGAAATGTTCAATAAATTATAATTGCTACTATTCATCCTGCTTTAGAGATAATAAATAAAGGACTGATGTGGTGGAAAAAAAAAGAAAGAAAGAAGTCAGTATGAAAAGGCTACATATTGAATGATCCAAAACTATATTACATTCTAAAAAAGGCAAACAATGGAGACAGTAAAAAAGATCAGTGTTTGCTAGGGACAGGTATGGGGGAGAGAGATAAATAGGGGGAGTAGACAGAATTTCTAGGGGAGTGAAAATACTCTGTATGATACTACAACAATGAATACATACTATTATACATTTTTCCAAACCCATCTGCTATACACCACCAGAAGTGGACACTAATATAATCTATGGACTGTGGGTGATTATGATGTTCCAATGTAGGTTCATTGACTGTTAACAAATGTCCCACTTCCGGGAGGGTGTTCATAATGGGGGAGGCTGTGCATGTGTGAAGATAGGGGTTATATGAGAAATCTATGTACCTTCCCTTTAATTTTCTTGTGACTATTAATCTTCCCTAAAAAAAAAAGTCTTTTAAAAAAAATGGGCAAAAGATCTGAACAGACATTTCTCCAAAGAAGATACACAAATAACCAATCAGCATGTGAAAAGATGGTCAATATCATGAGAGAAATGTAAATCAAAACCATAATCAAGTAACATATCAAACCCACTAAGAACACTATAATTAAAAACCAAATAATCAAAAAACAAATGTTGATGGGGACAGGAAGAAATCAGAGTCCAGATTTCTTGTTTGGAGGGAATTTAAAACAGTGTAGCCACTTTGGAAAACACTCTGGTAGCTCCTCAAAATGTTAAAATTGGGCGTTACCATATGACCCAGGAATTCCTAAGAGAAACAAAAATATATGTCCATATTACTACTTATACACAAATATTCATAGTACCATTATTCATAATAGCCAAAGATGGAAACAACCCAAATGTTGACCAACTGGTGGACAGATAAATATAGCATGGTACATCCATGTGATTGAATATTATTCAGCCATAAAAAGGAATGAAGTAAGGGCACCTGGGTGGCTCAGTGGGTTGAGCCTCTGCCTTCAGCTCAAGTCATGATCTCAGGGTCCTGGGACCGAGCCCCGCATTGGGCTCTCTGCTCTGCGGGGAGCCGCCCCCCCCACCTGCCTCTCTACCTACTTGTGATCCCTGTATGTCAAATAAATAAATAAAATCTTAAGAAAAGGAGCATTGTGAAGAAGAAGAGGTGAGAACGACCCCCAGACCGGCCAAAGCCAGCGCTTACGTCCGGCCGCCATCTCCACCATGCCCAAGAGAAAGGCTGAGGGGGATGCTAAAGGAGATAAAGCCAAGGTGAAGGACGAGCCACAGAGAAGATCTGCAAGGTTATCTGCTAAACCTGTTCCTCCAAAGCCAGAGCCCAAGCCTAAAAAGGCCCCAGCAAAGAAGGGAGAGAAGGTACCCAAAGGGAAAAAGGGGAAAGCTGATGCCAGCCTGCAGAAAACGGAGATGCCAAAACAGACCAGGCACAGAAAGCTGAAGGTGCTGGAGATGCCAAGTGAAGGGTGTGCATTTTTGATAACTGTGTACTTCTGGTGACTGTACAGTTTGAAATACTATTTTTTATCAAGTTTTATAAAAATGCAGAATTTTGTTTTACCTTTTTTTTTTTTTTAAAGCTATGTTGTTAGCACACAGAACACTTCATTGTTGTTTTGGGGGAAGGGCATATGTCACTAATAGAATATCTCTGAAGCTAGATTGACACAAAGGGAAAAACACCTTTTCCTCCTAGTTTTGGGAAACTTCCTCTTGGCTCCCAGAAGGAGGGGTTCCTTGACGTTGAGACACATGAGCCGCCTGGGCACAAATCCCTTGGTGGTGTGGAAAAAACTAAAATTCAGTTTTTATGTCCTCTTCTCCCTCTCTGCCTTCAACATAGACTTGACTCCCTTAAACCCAGAGACCTGTTGGAACCTGACCCCCAAGACATGGTTCCCAGTATGTCAGGCATTCTGTACTTGACAAAGTGTCACCACTGAGACGGCGTCCCTCAAAAGAGTTCCTTTTTTAGCTCGCGGATCTTCAGATGGATAATCCTGCCGTTTTCATTTCATTTCCTGAAAGTCAGGGGCAGCTTGTGAAAAGTTGTTAAGCAACATGCTAAATGTGAACTGTCCGCCCTCACTCTAAACTTCCCTGCTCCGAGCATCACATGAAGACTGCACTGGGTTTTATAGTGGCTTTCTGATTTTGGTAGTCCATTGAGTTTGAAAGTTGTTGTATACTGATAACGACTGTCTGCCCATGTCCTGCCTGAAATACCATGATTGTTTATGAAAAGTGTCTTTAATAAAGCTGGATACAGTTTGAAAAACAAAATCTAAAAAAAAAAAAAGGAATGTGGCATATACAACATGGACGGAGTTTGAGAACACTGGGTGCTAACTGAAAGACGTTAGTCACAAAAGGTCTCATATTTTATGTCCAGAATAGGCAATGTATAGAAAGAAAGTGGATTAGTGCTTGCCTAGTGCTGGGGGGTGTGAGGGATGGGTGGGGATCAGTGATTGCTAATGGGTATGGAGTTTCTTCTGGGGGGTGAAGACAACATTCTGAAATTGATTACACAACTCTGAATAGACTAGAAACCAGTAAGTTATACACTTTAAATGGGTAAACGGCATACGAATTGTATTTCAATAAGGCTGCTATATATTTATTTTTTTAAAGCTACACAAGACACTAGCAGGAAAAATGCCATCATGCCCTCATCCTTGTTAATGTCATTACATGAAGCCAGGGAATCCCACATCCTCTTAGACTCTCACCCCATAAGGCTCTGAACATTCCTCAATCTAACATCCCCCATTATTTCTCAACCCTCCAAACCTTTCCAGTGTGTCCTCTGCAACTCAGGGTCTATCTGTCATCAACAAAACCCCTCTATATTCATACCCATTCTTTGTAACTGAGCTAGCACAACCCTGGATCTCCCCAGGGGACCCTGCATACCATGCAACCCTCTCAAGTGGGTATACTTTCTCTCACTCCTCCCACCAGTGGATGGACCAATCACAATTTCAGATGACTCTCCCTTTCACCTCCCTGAAAACCTTCAGTTCCTGTGATCAGATGATACCACCCCTCCTTGGTGCAGTCATCTACAGGCCTGCAGATCACTCACCATCTCCCTGAAGCCAGCCTCTGGCTCAGTCCCTCTGTCCAGACTTCTTTCGTCACCCAGGGTGGGTGATTCCTAATGGGCACAGAGTTTCTTTTGGGGGTGAGAATAATGTTCTAAAAAAGTGATGGTTACACAACTCAGTGAATATACCCAAAATCAATGAATTGTACACTTTGAATGAGTGAAATGCATGTGTGTTACAGGGCGAATTGTGTCCCACACAAAAGAAGTTATGTTGGAGTCCTAACACCAAAATGTGGCCTTATTTGGAGACAGAATCTTTAGAAGCAACCAAATGAAAATGAGATCATTACAGTGGAGACTAATCCAATATAAGCAGTGTCCTTATTAAAAGGGGAAACTTGGACAGCAAGACAGGCACGGACGGAAGACACTGTGAAGTGACACAGGGTGAAGACGACCACCTGCAAGCCAGAGAGGTCTGGAATAGATCTTCCTCAAGGCTCCTAGAGGGAACCAACCCTGCTGACACCTTACGAGTTCTATAGCCACCCTCGCAAATGAAAACCATATGCGAATTATAGCTCGATAAAAGTTCTACCACCCCCCCCCAAAAAAAAACAAAAACAAAAACCAACCAAACAAAAGAACACCAACCATATACTGTCTACAAGAAACTCACTTCAAATATAATGTCATAGGTTAAAAGTAAAACTAGTCGAGACACTACAATAGTGTGGTTAACGAAAGAAAACAAAGATCTTAGCCCTGGTGGAACTTATATTCTAGCGGAGTAGTTGAGTGTAACAAGGAACGTGGGGTCAAGTGGCTAGGAAAGGCAGCCAACCAAGCAAAGTTACACCTCCATGTACACTTCCAGGGCAGAGAGAAGAAAAGAAGTTCCTGAGGAAGTCAGAAAAAGAACCGTGTTGTCACAAAAACCAAGAAGGGAATAGACTGTCAAATGCAGATGTTGAAGTTGGAAGTTAAGTCCATGGAATTTGACAATTATGTGCACCCTCTGATTTCAGCAAGAGTAATTACAGGAATGTAATAGCAGCTGAACTTTCATTGTGTCAACTATTTGCCAGCTTCCTCATGTTATTCCTGTCGTTATTCTGTTGCACAACTTTACAAAAACCCAGCCTTGAATAAGGAGAATTTACTGATGAGCACTGCTGAAAAGCCCCACAGAGAAATAGATGCCACTGGTAAGTCTATAGGGTCCAAGTGTCTGGCCCATTCTCTTTCCAACTATTTCATGCTATCTCTGCTGTCTTCTTTTTCCTTTTTAAAATTTTAACTGAAGTACAGTTGATACACAGTGTCAGTTTTGGGTGTGAAATGACTGATTCAACAATTACGTGCATTATGTAATGCTCATAAGTATATCTTATCTCATAAGTATGCATCATCCGTCACCACACAAAATTGTTGGGATATGTCTGTATTCCCTATGCTGTATTTTTCATCCCTAAATTATAACTGGAAGTTTGCACCTCTTAATCCTCTTCACGTATTTCGTCCATACCTGTACCCCCTTCTCCTCTGGCAAGCGCGAATTTTTTCTCTGTATTTGTAGGTCTGTTTCTGCTTTTTGGTTTTTTAGATTCCATATGTAAGTGAAATCATATGGCATTTGTCTTTCTGACTTATTTCACTTAGTGTAATACCTGCTAGGTCCATCCATCCATTTGTTACAAATGGCAAGATACCATGTTATGGCTACACGGAATTCCATTGTGTGTGTATATACACCTTTATCCATCTGTCTATTGAATGTATTCAATCTGAGGTCACTTAGGTTGCTTCTGTATCTTGGCTATTGCAAATAATGCTACAACAAAGATAGGGGTGCATATATCTTTTTTGTGAATTTGTGTTTTCATTTTCTTCAGGTAAATACCCAGAAATGGAACTGCTGGATCCTTTGATCTCTTTTTAATTTTCTGAGGAACCTCTAAACTGTTTACCATAGTGACTGCAATATACATTCCCACGGTGCACAAAAGCTCCCTTTTCTCCACAGTCTCACTAACACTTGTCATTTCTATCTCTGTTGACTTTGTACCTCCATTCTCACCTCCTTCCCACTTCTGGAACTGGCCATTCCACTTGGTTCTCAAAAACATAAAAGCAAAACCATCATATGAAAGCATTATACTCTCTGCTACCTAACGGACCCAACGGTGTCCATATCCATTTCTCATCTGCCTGATATGGAGCCCAGCTTCACCCTCTTGCTCTGGGACCTGATGTACCAGTGATCGCGGCCAACCCCCACTGTACTAACCACACTAACTTCTCCTCTCGTACAGTCAGCATCTATCTAATTAGTATTGGAACATGAGACTCAAGTTTTTTTCCATCTTAAAAAAAGAAATTCCCTCCACTATACACATTTCTACTGCGACAACCTCAGCCTTCGTCAGAGCCAGCTGAGTTGTCTGTATTTGCACACTTCATTTCTGTACTTTGCCATCCTCGTCCCACTGCAACCTAGATTTACCCTCATCGTTCCACTGAACTTGCTCTTGGTGCAATCACTAGATACGGCCAGGTTGAGAAAACCAAAGGAAGACACAGATTATCTGTATCTTATTCCAGGATGTATATTCACTCCTCCCCCACATTTTAATGAGCTTCACCTTACAATCAATGCAACGAAAACAATGGGTCATAGTTTAGGCTTTTCTTCGTTTACACAAAGCTGTTGCAATCAGTCAGGTATAGATTCAATCAAATACAGTGTTTCTAAAGTTGGTTCTTCTACTGGATACTTTTTACAGTATAGAAGCTTTTATAAACTCCACGGACACTTTCTTCTTGGAGTGCTCTATTGTTTTGGACTCTGCTGTCACTCCTGATTTCCTTTCTACCTTGGGCACTCCTTCTCTAGCTCTTTTCTCACTCATTGACTTCTCAGGTTGAAGTCCTGCATTTTTATGGTTTCGATACTGCCCATATGTGATAGGATAAGCCTGTTGCTCATCTAATAGCATGTGGGCATGTCTTCCAGAGACTTCGGATTATCTTTCTTATTCCAGTTCCGAAGTACAGACTCCAGTGATGACCTGGGTCAAGATGCTATTAGCCTTGGGAGACGGGTTGATAAATTAGAATTACATCTACAATTGTATTGTGTAACTCAGTGTGGTGAACCTGACCCAGATGAGTGGTCCCATGTATAGAGATCACACAAATTTCCCAGTCATATATGCACACAGGAGGCTGGGTCTGCAAGAGGGTCATTTAGGCTTTCAGGTTTAAATATAGTCCCTACTTACCCATTATTATCCTCAGTGCACCCTGCCCTAAAATTCCCCATTCCCAGTGCTTGTCCCTGTAAGATTTTGGAGTCTAGGTCAGTGCACTCACTTCCTCCCAAACCCCAAGCATGTGTCACTTCTACCATCTGCTCCAAACACATTTTCCTCTCTTGGTGAACACCTGCTGCTCGGCTGGCAAATTATTTCCCCTGTCAGCCCAAGTCAAATACAAACGGTTACCCACCACTTCTTCATTTACAAATATTTATTGAGCACCTAATATGCACCACACACCTTGTTAGGCTCTAGGATGCATGTGAAATGAGATCACCCCTACCCTCATGGAGCTTACAATCTAGTAAGGGAAACAGACAATACACAGTGAACCAACACATGAATAAACACAGGTTGTGACAAGTGCCATAGAGAAATATAAACAGTGGTATGATAAAGGACAGTTAGGAAACAACTACTTTTTAGACAGAATGATCGCGGACGGCCTGAGGTGGTTAAAGGGGGGATTTGAAGCCTGCCTCGCCACTTACAAGCTGCAGGACCCCAGGGAAGTCACGCACCTTCTCGTGATCTGTTTCTACATTTATGAAATGGAGTCAGACAGACTCCACCAAGGCTGCCATCAACTGCTGATGATCGTGAGATCATCAGGGCCTTCTCACTGCTAAGACCCTGTTGGATTTCTTGCACAAACGTGCGGCTATTCTGAACATCTTCAGTTCTCTTGACAAATGATCAACTGCCATGGTCCTACTCATCAGGAAACTTCTCTGGGATCAGTCAGTTGCCTTAGCTATGGGCTACTGTAGCACCCTCTACTTTCCCCTTTACTGCTGTACTATAATCTCCCTATTTCGCTCATCTTCATTCTAGTGAATCACAACTTGGGTGAAGGTAGGGATTTATCTGTCTTGTGTTCTGAGTGCCTGATGCAATGCCTGGCATGCAACACAGGACCTCATATTTGATGGCTGATACTTCTGTAAGCCAAAAGCAGCAACAGAGAGGTAAAAGACATTCAGAAAAGAGGGGGTTGATGGAGGAAGGTCCTGAAGATGACAGGAGACAAGAGTCAGAAGTCCATGGGGCTGAACTGGCCTTCGGGCCCACCTCATCCTCCGAGACTGGGATGAAGGAGAATGAAGACGGGCACACGTGGAGAGAAATCATACTGGCAAAGTGAATCTTGAGTGCATTAGGAAGCAAGGTCATCTGCGGAGACAGGTGTGGTCTGAAAAGGAGTAACGTTTGTAATAATGGACAAAAATGGGTAAGAGCAGCATGTGATGCCAAATCAAAGGATGGATGGGTGACCCTGAAGGAAGGATGTGGGGTTACTTTCAAGGTTGTAATAATGGAGGAGCAGTCTAAGGTGGATGGGAAGTACAGAGAAACAAGGGGTGAAATATTGGTTGGGGTTTCAGAGCAAAAAAGTATGGAAGGTAACCAAAAATCTCATAAGCTAGGCTGCTGGATGGATCACCCGTCAAAACACTGAAGACTACAAAGTTAGAGATGGCAAGAAACACTGTGAGTAAGGAAGTGAAGCCTTCAGCAAATTCAGGCACATGGTCAGGTTACTTGACAAGAGTATAAGTGGCCAACAGAACCTCACATGGGCTGCAAATGGGGCAGATTTTCATCAGAGGCCAGGGGAGGAATTACTTAGAAATTACAATAGAGGAAGGGCAGCAACCACACACCTCTTAAGGCATGTGGAATGTGAACACGGCCCACACTGGTGAGAGGTGCAGGGTATGGCGAGGACTTGAGGTGACAAGGCAGTGAAGAGAAAAATCCAGAGAAAAGGTGGGGACGCAGCTAGCATGGTTTAGCAGAGAGAGCAGATGGGAAACTGGGAGGGACTAGAAGATCTACAGAATGGAGACCAGTCAGAGTGAAAACAGACAATGAAGGCAGGCCACACATCTTCAAAAAGACTGCAGAAAAACAAACACGAGTTTCAAAGGCCCTTCCCTTTTGAAATCTCATGCTTAACAACGAACTCCTCATTGCCTCCCCTAAATGATTAATGCCCATTTTAACTGCATCCTCTCTCTTGTAAAAAGATCCATTATCCTGGTTACCCAGGCTTGAGAAATGGACTCAGCCCTCACACCTCTATCTATTCACGCCACTAAATCTGGAGTCTTCCTTTAAAATGCCTCCAGGGTCTACTCCTTCCTTATTCCTGTGGCCATCCCCTAAAATCAGTTCTTATAATCTCAGGTCTAGATTCCCAGATAGCCTGATTAACGTCACTTCAATTTAGTCAGAGGGCTTTTGAGATAGGTCTGTTTCAGACTCCCAAGTCCACTGAGAAACTTACTTAAATCTGTTCCCTCATCTGTAAAACGAGGACCATACCACTTTCCTTTGTAGGGCAAACCTAAGGAATGAGACATTTTTGTAAGATTCTTATCACAATACCTGGCAGTAGGTGAGAATCTTTGATTTTTGAAAGCTGATTGGGAGCCCTTTGAAGCCTAGGACCAGATCTTTTATTCCACTGTATCCTACACACATTTCTAAGACATACTGAATATGTGAAGAGTTCGATGAAGGCCAAAATAAGAGGCATATTCTATTTTATAACACAACCCTCTTCTTCACTTAAGAGTTAGGCTTTGAGGACACAGAATGAAGAAGCTTTAAAAGCCATTCTGCAAATAAAAAGCAGTCTGGGAAATTATGTGGGATGTCAGTCAAGAAAATAATACACCTTGAACATTTGTCATAGCAATCTGTTTTGGGAGGGGGGTTGTTTTTGCCACAGAGCTGCCCTTAGGACTCCAAGATACCACTGGAAACACGAAAGAATACAAAGTGAAACGAGCAAAGCTTGGCCCTGCTTTTGTTGATCAGCCTTACCACTCTTCCAGTTTGGGTTGGACTGCCTTTGGCTCAGGAGATCCCACTGGCTTTGGGGAGCTCAGAAAGCCCAAAATGGAGCCTATAGAAAGAGGAAAAAAAGAGAGCTGGCTACTAAGGGCTGGCCCTAGGTACAAATAGTTTAAAAAAAAAAAAAAAAGAAGTGTGAGGCTTTAACTAAAAATAGAAAACATGGTCTGACAATGGGCTCTTTCACAGGGCAAGTAAAACTATGTGAAAAATTATTTGGATATCCTTAGGCAGGTGTACAGATACACGTCGAACAGATGTAGTTGAAAACTGAGACAGCCCAGGAAAATCTCTGCCAATTACTTCCTTATCAGCCCAGCTCACCAAGGTCAGGAAGGTAGAGTCTTAGTGTAAATGCCAGCGAAGAGGTGAATGGTGCATATTCTTGGAAAATATGGCTAGAGTGTTTTTCTTATATCATATGCAGTATAGATCAGTAATATCATGTGGAAAAGTGAGTCGAGAACCACAAAAGTGTTTGTTTCCCTGACCCAGAAATTCCATCTCTAGTAATTCATCCTAAGGAAATAACTTACACACAAAGACATTCGCTCTAACTTTATGAGATGCAATCTAAATGTCCAATGGGGAAAGGGGATACGCATCAGGGCACATCCAGACAATGGAATATCATGCAATGAATAAAAGTTGACAGTTTTTAATGACATGGGGGGGAGGGAAAAAAACCAAGACGCAAATTATATTGAGATTGAATAAAGCTATGTCAACACACACAAGCAGCAGAGAGACGGCAGGAAATATCCAAAAATATCAACGTGCTTATTTTTCTTTATACTTTTCTATATTGTCTAATTTTCCCGCAACGAGCATGTATGACTGACATAAACATAAAAAACAAAAACATGATTGAATCAGGCAAGCATTAAAGAAGAATGGGCACTTTCATATAGCTTTATTTGTTTCTGCCAGGAGTTGGGAGTGTGGCTCCTAATAACAAAAAAAGGGGGGGAGCTTACAAACCAGTCATTCATTTGACAGGAGCATCAGACTCTTTAAAAAAGCAGAGAAAGTCTTAAATTTTTTTCCACAAGTTTCACCATATTCATGTAGAACTGCAACAGAAAAAAATGGTGAATCGGACTGAATTGTCAATCACTGATCTTACTGACAATACGCTCCCACAGCACGTGGACCCAGGGCCACAGAACACATCACACCCAAGTTTAAATGAAAAGAATTAGGAAAACAGGTGTTTACTTAGAAAAAAAAAAAAAGGGAAAAAAGTAAATAGTTAACTGCTTTTGTACCAACTGGGGGCTAAAGAGAAATAAAAAGCATACCCGAGAATTAAACTAATGTTTAATTTTTTTGTAAAAATCGAAGTAAATAATGCTTTGTAAAAATCAAATCTACTTAAAAAAACAAAATATGACTAATGAATACTTTATTAGCAAAAGGAAAACAAGCTTGGTTACTAAATGACTAGTATCCAGGACTGGCCTGAAGTAGCATGACTGAAAGGTTTAATATCAATAAGTCTTTGTTGAATACCATTTCACCTAAAATCCAAGTTTACTTTTTCTTCAAACTCTTTTAAGATTCTACCCTAGGGAAACTTACTTTATGTCAAGAGGCATGGCTCAACTTAGACTTACAACCCTCCCCTAATCATAGTATTTTCATCCTAGCTTTCCTGAAGTACACTGTAAATGCCACATAACCTAAATTTAATGCTACTGTATCATTTGGCCTTATAATTCTTCTATGGCAGACGCCAAGTATTTTTACCTTCTGGTAAAGGCATTTATCGCCTTCTGGGCAGAAATGGAAATTAAAAATCCTAAAGTGACTCACCTAGGGGTCAGAAAGTGAGTGAATATCAGCAGAGTTTATCTGTGAAGCTATTTTCAGCACCAGTTACATAGTAGTAGTAGTCGGGAGTCACCAAACCCAGGAAAGCTCTTAACATTTCTACATGAATAAGGATCAAAGCCACAGGCTGCCTCAGTGTTTTACATTGGAGAGGAGACCAACTTAAGTTTAAGAGACCAGTAGGTGCAGTCTGCAGTTTCCTTCCTTAAACAAGATACTCTCCATAATCACTAGCAGGCTGACATCTATGTAACAGCTAAGACAACCTTCTCTGAAACTGCATTACACTGGGCTACACAGAAATCTGGGCAAGTAAAATAAACAACTAAAAAAGTCAGGGTCTTGGGAGAAGTATTTGGTGACCATGCTTTAAAAAAAAAAAAAAAGGATAACGACTCAATGATCATGCTGTTGTAAGGCAAAAGCATAAAGAAAAGTACTCACCCTCAAAGATGCATACATAAAGCCCCAAGTTTAAGATTACAAACTTAAAAGTATATTTTTAAAAATGTTAGTCGCCTGTATAAATTAAAATTTTACGTAATTTCCGTATAAAGCACCAAAAATGAACACTAAAACTGTTCACATAAAATCGTAGAAAGGAAACAAAGCACAACTCTAAAAGCACAGAGGTATCGGTTACAAGAACCAAGTAAATAATTTCTATGAATATATTTTCATTTAACCTTATAAAACTTTGTTGATTACGCTGGGGAGGGGGAGCCTGAGAATCTAAAGGGTAACAAAATGGTAACAAATATACATCATTTATTTATTAACAAATTATATACCACACAAGTCAGAGTTACGGTTTCTGATTACAGAGTTAACAGAGATTGCATCTGTGTGTAGAGCAGCAACATAAAATCTTCCGAGGAACAAATTCTCTACGTGGACCAAAGGCTGTGACATGAACTAGAACTCAAATGACTGAGAAGGTGAAACTGGCAACGATGGTGCAACCGCTGCAAGAAGATTCTGGTTTGTTTCCACGTTCTCCATAATAAGCAGCTCTCCAAAAGGAAGAATGCATTGAGTAAAAGGGATGATGTAGCCAAAGGAGGGCTGATGTAAAACATCACATGAAATTAAATCAGTATAAAAGGAGCACAGTGCCATGAAACTCAAGGCGTTTAAAAACAAAAACCACCCAAGCAGTGACAAGTCAGCTTCCTAGAGTTCCACCAACCCTGAAGTAATGCAATGGGTGCCTGGTCTAACTGAACTCGAGCTTTTTGGCTGGGCACTTCGGTCTGAGAAATCAGTTAGATTAGTCATTTTTAAAAAGGGTTTTTTTATTTTTAAAGTAGATACAGTGAGGGAGAAAGATAAACATTAGAAAAGTATTAATTCCTTGAGAACTCAAAAATTTAGGGAGCCAAATGAAACAAAGGGAAATATAAAATGTGGATAGAAATGTTTCTCTAAGGGTAAAAGTTGGTCTCCTGGGGCACTGAAAATCAAGACCACTCTGAGTGAGTGGTTTTCAAAGTGGGCTGCAGGCCCATCTCCCCCAAACCTCCTTATTTTATATTCACACACTTCTAACTCTGTGTGTCCTTTGTGGTTATTTCCTTCTTAAAAAACAAGGAACAGGAAATCCAATGCGGTCCCCATGCCTCACCGTTGTTTGTGTCTTCTAATTAAGTTTGAAAATCATCACTGGGACTGTACTGGTGAGAAATGTGTGACCAGAGTTCTAAATCATATCCACTTTGTTAGCGTTACTAAAATGTGAAAAGTTTCAACAAAGATTTGTACATTATTCTATAAAATAAACGAGCAAAAGTAGTTCCTAGAAAGAGATTAAACTCTGGTAATCCCACATCCCCAAAATCTATTCTTCCACTGCCTCAAAGCTCGCAGTGTTCCTGGTCAGTGTGAGCGAGATTCTAATGAACATTCTAGCCACAGGTTACTCCAAAAACATTTCATTCGACATTCAATAGCTGCACAGAATTTCTTTCTCTGGAAGGCAAGCCCAATTTTGTAGAAATCTCTAGAATGAGAATGGACAATTACCAAAAATAACACGCATTACATCAGGGCAGAATATGCATAGTGTTCTTCAGCACAATCACTGAAATCAAGCAGCCGATTCCCAGCACTTCCCTTTGCAACTGCTAGCAAACAACATCAAAGTGTAAATGACAACCAGGGAAAAATAAGTAACACAAAGGCCATTTTTCTTTGATGTAATCAGGAAGAAAAGGGGAACTGCAGGAAGAAAAGTGGAGCCAAGCTCTGGCCACTTAGCAAGACTTCATTATTCGATGAAACAGAACAAATCTCCGTGGAAAGGACTCATCATTCAGCAAACATGACTTCCTTCCATGTTATTTTTCCTTCACATCAGGTTAAACAAAAGTTGTTGTCATTTTAGAATCATTGATTACATCCTTTTTTAGTTAGAAAAAAGTTTACTTGAATATTTACATTATTTTATTGCTGTTTATTACAACAAAAAAAAATTTAACCGATGTGTGTAGAATCCATCCAGTAACATAGGAAATTGAAATCCATCTCTGGAGAAGACACACTTAGAGCCGAAATGTATCTGATGCTCAGAGTACAGCATGAGTAAGAAAAATCCTTGCATGTCATTTGGTTCTTGCTGCAGTCATCTGTGATCATCTTTCAGAAAGCAGAAGAATCCATTTGACGTTTCAATAAATATCGAAGTAATTGTTACCGAAAAAAATAGCTTCCACGGACCAGAGATCCAAGAAAGAACAGTTTTGATGAATGATTCCTAGAATCGAGTGAGTCCTCCTTTAGTCCAATGAGATGATGTCAGGAATGTTACTTCCACTGCTGGTTATGACCCCTGTCTCACTCCTGCTGCTGGAGGAGCTAACATGAGTACTGCTTTCATGGGGGCTGGTGGTGGTGACCGACGTACTGCTTGCTGTTAGGGGTGAGGTGAGACTATCCAAAAACATAGGAGGACAGTACTGCTTGAAACAAACAATGATGCCGATGAGGAAGAGGCTACATTGATTTTAAATAAAGAGACTAGAAATCGTTAGATATGTACAAGTGATAGCCATATATTTAAATCCCCGTGGGGTTTAGAATTTCTCAAAACTTCCTATCTTTGGATAACAGGTGGCATGAATTTAGTTATCTATTCTACTGTTCAGCGCGTGCGGCATAGTTTTCATTTTCTCAAATCTATGGAGAATTTGTTGAGCAAGTATACAGATACAAGTATAAACATGTCGACAACAATAAAATTATTTAATAGTAAATACTGGACCCACAATTATGACTCATACTTAACCTCCAAAAGAATTCGCTCACTAAATGTACTTATACCAGGTTTAAATCACATCGAAAAGGGTAGCAAATACTTATTTCTAATGGTATTAAGCAAAAATGCCAATGCAAAATTCAGTAATTTTTTCAAAATTTACTATCAACCACTTTTCAGGAATAATGTTAAGATCAAGCAACTCAAGAGTGTGATTTGAAGCCTCTGGACATGAAGTGATACCTGTGTAATCAGGATCATAGCGTTCATTCTGAAACAGAGACTACATGCTAGCTAACTACCACTATAGGATGTTCAGAACAAAGAAGTATCCCATATAATCTCAAAATTTTGGCATAAATCTTAAAAGAGGTCTAATCTAATCTTCCTTGTGAGACTCGATACCTGCCCTCCGAGAATTCATATTTCAAGTTTCCTTACCATCTTGATTGCTGACCCCCATATTCAAACCTGAGTTTAATACTCTAATATTGCCCAATAGGAGTAGAGAGAGAGGAGCTAACAGTTTATTTTAGGTCACCACAGAATATTTTCTGTGAGAAAAAACAGCACTGACTTTAGTAAGTGAGGTCCAAAATATACACGAGAAGCCCTAAAAGTTGGGTCTTTAGATTAACGGTATCAAAGACGATCAGTACGGATATCCTATCAATATTATCCATTCTATAAATTTCTCAGCCTATCATTAGACTTAAATTAAATCACCAAACAGGAATTTAAAACTGAAGCTGTTTCGACTACATGATCTTCCAAAACATCTTAAAACAGCAATGACAGCCCCAGGCTTACACTGCCAGTCAGTGGTAGAGCAGCAACTAGAATTCAGGCTGCTTTACCGAAAAAAGTAGCTTAGTGGTTAGGATGGGTAACGGTCTTGGTTTATCAATAAAATGAAAGTCATGCACAAAGAGATCAAAGGGATATTGGTTAAGGGTGGGAGGGAGAAGGAATAGTTCTTAAAGAGCTTCTCAGAAGCTCTAAAGAGAGAATTGTAAGGCATTATTTTAAAATCAGATCAATTCTAATTTTCCACTAATATTGAGGGAACAACCTGGAAAAAAGCCCAGAAACTTGCATTTTATTTCTACTTCCTCTCAGGCTGTTTTTGACTGCCTGGTAATAAAAAGGTCCTCTCTTACTTCTAAGACGAAGGCTAGACACCATGTCCTGCTGTCAGTAGGCCCTGAGAATTCTTGTTAACACTCGGGCTGCAGCCATTTCACCTCTAACTCCTTCTGTGTAACTGGCAGATATCTGCATAAAGATAACAGGGCTTAGGGGGGCACCATGGAGGTAAAGAATAAATCTAAGGATTCTCAGGAAACCTGAAGGCACCACCTCACCCTTCTACTGTCCTAACAAGTAAGTTAGCCGGACTGACACTAAGTAGGCCAAACAGCACTATGAAATCAAAACCCTCTGGGTTCCAAGATCATTTCTTTAAAGGATGATTCTCATAAAAATCAGCAATATTTGAAGCCTGAAGAATTGATTTCCTAGAAAAACATATAGCTACCTTTGCTACAGAATCTACTGATATAACAAAAGTCAACTCAGGTGAGAAGAGATTCCTCATTCCGCACGTTACCCTGGGCCCAAAATTCCAGCACTGTTTTTGTGATCAGATACAGAGTCCTGACACAGAAGGCCACTACGAGACTTAGCAACCTCTGAGGCCTAAGAAGCGGTGGTCTGTGGGTCTTCCTCAGGCCCTCCCTACCCTCGGCAATTCTCTCCAAGTCTCTGTTTCCCTCCCCCACCCCCTTCTGGTTCTCCCATGCTTTTCCCTCCTCTGTTCTGCCTCCGCTATAGGCCTGTCAGTCCAGGTGTGCCACGGGTCTTCATGTTGGGGCTCTAGGATATTTGAGCTTCTTATTGCTGGCAGAGAAAACAGGAATGACTGGTTTATAGCAACTTCAGACTGGGGCATCCCCGACATCTGAATCTGACTGCCTCTAAACACAAGGAAGAATCAAGCTAATCATTCAAACCTGTTGAACCATCTTCCACTCTATTCTACATACAGAATGAGTGTTTCATAAATAATCTCTGTCAAGTTTTAACTTCCAGGGATCATTGCTTCCCCTCATTTTAATCACTCAAGTGCTTGTAGGAAATGCCAACTGATTATTAAGCTGAATAAAATGTAATTAAAAATTCAGGTATTAAGTCAAACTATCATAAATTTTAAAATAGCAACTTTATTCCTCCAAATAAAAATGTGAAATATTTATATAGTAATTCCTTTCCATCAAGTTCAGTAACTGAAAGTTGACAGTCCTGATTTTATGCAACTGCTCAATTTTAGTTAGTATGACATAACCAACAATCAAATGCAAATTAGTTGCTTAAACTCAGGGTACATACCTGGGGATCAACTGGAATAAGGGAAAGAAAATCCAAACCTAAAACAAAAATGCTTTGTTAATAGTTGTCTCATATTTTGGAGACAAGAATTATTTCCCCAAATCATTTTGTATTTATCACGAGTCATAAAACATTCGGGTAAGTGCTTACCATTCTGCCATAGAGAAGTTCAGTACCACAATCAGTGATATTTAAGTGCATAAAACCCCAAAATGAACATATTCCCTCACAAAACAATTGGAAAGACCACCTCCCAGAGACTTAAAAGGGACCAGTCCAGAAATTTCCAGAAAAGTATGACTAAGCAAAGCAAACTTTTCCCTTTCATCACTTAACAAAATGAGAAGCAATAAAAATGATGAGAGAATGATCTGGATTCGGACCATTAAAAAAAACCATACTTAGGCTCTTAGGATACTTCACATTTATTTTTTAGAAATACACCACATTGAGGTTCATCTAAAATATCACTTCTTAAACAGATGTCCCTTTCATGGATCGCTCTCTGTTACCCTGTCCCCACATCAAGAGTCGTACACAGTTCAACGCTCTGCACAAAGCAAGCACTTGGTTAACTGCTGCTCACTAACAAGTCAAATCTTAGTAGGGTTTACTGGGTTATTAGCTAATGCAGTTTTCTAAACCAAAGATCTGGGATTCTCCAATAATGCTTTAAAAACAGGAGTGTGGAAAAGTTTGCCCAGTAATACAACTTTGAAGTATTAAAATCATAACAATAAATAATAGTAAAATTTCAGCTTTGAAAAGTCTAGCAATAAACTTCAAAATCAGCCCCCCTAAACCTGACTAAATTTTAAAACATTAAAAAAAATTACTAGGTATAAGCCAGTGAGACAGGCCAATTTCTGTTCAATTCTATGAACTTTTATATGCTGGCATTCAATGTCACCTCAAATATAAGAATCATACAGAATAAAAGTCTGATATTAGACTGTTACTCAAAATAGAGAATATTCGTGGAAATTATATTGAAAATATTTAATAACCAGTATGAATAACTTATACCTCTTTTGAAGTATATTTATTCCCTTGTAATCTGTAAGGATATGATAAAAAGGCTTATCAAATGATACAAGCTATAGCACCAATCATTTGAAAAGAAATCAGTTTCTAAAGCATTTTAAAAACTGCTGATACGGTTTTTCACTCCATAGGCCTGTCACTAGCTTTATGACACAAGGGAGCCTGAGCCAACAATGGACAAGGGGGAGCACAATGAACTTTTCCCAATGACTTCCCCATTATACTGATCATCAGTAGATGACATATCTCAGCAAGCTGAGAGTTTCTCTTCATATTAATGGTATTACTCAGGAAATCCTCCACTTCTGAACAGTAATTCAAAATCTGTCTAGCCTTTACAATACCTTCTGAATTTTATATACTCCACATTTCTATTACTGAGTAAGTCACCAAGATAGTTTACTGGCATGCCCTTTAATTGACTTAATTTTATTAATTTGGTTTTGCTTCAAATGGTGTAGCATTTTTCTCTTTATAACAGCTTCTGCTTTCTATAGCCTAATTAATTTTATATGTTCAATCACTTTTAATGTTTGTTGAATCACTCAGTCCATTTGAATAACTTAAAACCTTTTTTATAAAGCTGAAGAAAAATCTTACTATCTTTTGCAATGTTGTGTACTGAAGCCAAATCAGCTCAAAAATGCTCGTTTTCTAAATGTGTAACTATTTCCACTTCATAACTGCAATTTAAATAAAAGACAGAGGCTTGATATAATTTTCAGACTGACTGGGCAGTGCCAACACTGGAGGCTGCCCATCAAGGGGCAAAGATTCCTCAGATTTTCATTATTTCGATTCCCAGCTCTTCGAAGGTTCTGTCATTCTCTTTGATGATCATTTTATGTGTGGCAGTGGATAGACACTGATAAACGATTTAACACATTTACTTCCTCTGTATCTTTGACACCTCATCCAAGGATAACTGAGTATGGTGACTTCTAGTATGCCATAATAAAACAACTAGACACGTTTCTAAGATCAGCTGAAACTCCTGACTGTGTCCCATGACACAGATGCTCTCCACACAAAATCCAATGTTTTAATGTAAATATATCTCACGGAACCCATTTTTTCTCAAACACTAACAAGTGAAGTTCGATACAGTATTTCAGATGTTACTCCTTCTGACAAAAAACTCTAAACTATTCTCAAAGTCTTGCATCTTAAACATTTTAAGTATACTATTAAAACTCCTATATGAAATAGATGGAGTTCGTGAATACGGATTAAAATGTTACTGCCTTGTTTCATAGTTTAGTAAAATGTTGTTTTCTTATTTCACCATAATTTCAATTACAGCATGTTATACTGATATATTTTTATGCCCACCTGAGTATTTCATGGCTGAAAATGCTCAATTATTTTTAACTAAAGAGCAGGCAGTGTTAAAATTCTGATGGTACATTCTATATGCTTTATTTTATTAACACTGAAAAAAGTGTCGTTTTTTTAAGTGCTTCTTTATGTGAAACTGACTCTACATGTCTTATTAATAACACCACATTTTCCTTACTTGAGTCATGAACTTTAACAAAACATGATAGCTACATGATTAAATATGTAAATGTTCAGCACTTTCCAAATTTAATGACACAACTTTCAAGCACCATTCGCACCTGACAATATGGCACTAGCAATAATAAGGCAGTCATATTTTTCTTGAAATAATCAAGCTGTTTTCCATTCCATAAACACAAATTATTTGTTTTATTTTGCATTCATTGTTGCACAGTATCAGGAGGTGTTCGGAGCTGCAGTTCAGTATTAATATCATTTCTTCTCTGTTCTCCTGCAGATTCAGAAGATTCACGTTTATGATGTTTAAAAGGAATGTTAAGAAATGTATTAAAACTTTGTCATTGCTCCATCCTTGATGTTCTATTTAATATTTTATTATAAACTATGAAATTTATAAATATCAAAACTCTGCACAATAGGACTAATTACATAAAAATGATGCACTGAAATAAAACCAAAATAATTACTAACTACAAAAGAGCACATCGACAATAAAATCAAAGTAAAAACTAAACTATTTAGATGTAGTAATTGCTACATAATTCATAGATGATGATAAACTGGAAATTCTTCTAAAGCACAATAGATACTATTCTGTTCAATTTATCAACTGGTAAGGAAAGCATTTCGACACTTCAATAGCCAGGTCCCCATACTGGTTTATACTGGCCAAATATCAGCCCTGCATCTTGGTCTTAGTTCCTTAATACCAGCTTGAAATGTATTTTACAAAATATACAGTTAACATAACTTACTGCTTCTTAAATCTGCACATTTTATCAATAGCCTCACTTTATGCCCAAATTTTGAAATAATGTAAATTCTCTAAAATTAAAAATTCGCCCAGACTCACATAATTTGAAAACTGACAGAGCAAGTGATTCATAAATTGTGGCTGTTCTATTCTTAAATGGCCAGGGTCGCTTTAGTAAACAAAAAGTTTTTTTCAGCATTAATTTGTATATCAAGGTTTTTAGGAACACAAATTCTTCCAGAATGCTTATTTAAAACACATACTAAGACGATACGTCATGGACACTCTTCAACCTCATTTAAAACTAGACAAAGTTAAAGAAAAACATGGCAGTTAGGAATTATTATCTCTGAGTTCCGTCTGTCTTATGGACCATGAAACCTCCCCTGTATCTTGGCATCAAGTACTGCATACAGCAAGTACTTTTTAATTGGTGCCGGCTGGGCTTAACAATGTTTTAAAATACCAATTCCCCAAGTACATAGGAGTAAACATAATTAAGAAGGCTTTTTGAAAATTTCTGATAGATACTATTATTGGTCTATTCATCTTCATTAAATATTACCCGAATTATCTGAATATCAAGTGGCAAGACTACACTAGACCAGATAACACAACTACCAATTGTTTCAACAACACAAATTTTGCCCAACAGAATATATACCATGCTTAAAATAAAGACCTCATTGAGAGGGTAAGAAAAATAAGCTGTAGGTCAAAATTAACTTCACAAATCTAGAAAAGAATATTAAGAATACGAGGAGGGAACTGTATGGCACCAAAAGTGCCCCTCAGAAAGAAGGGAAGTCATGAAGTCATGAATACAAGAGGCACTGGTTTCAGCTGGCTCAAATTTGACTGACAAAAAAAAGTCTACAAAAACAATGGCTACGGAGGGTGGGGGGTGTGCAGAGCGGGAAGGGGAGGTCCATATTTTATAATATGGCCTTGGTTCTAAGGTACTTCAAGCAGCACTGAACTTTTCAAAAGTTAATACGCACATAAGAAATATCCTGAAATACTAAGCAGTGCTCTAAGGAAACAGCTGGTAGACCTGATTTTAATGGAGGAAAAAAGCCCACAGGGTAAAGCTATGGGTGATGTTAACCCCATGGTACAGCAGTATGTTCTGAAGCTCTGACGAGCTACCAAGAAGATCATGAGAAAATACTCTCCTGAAACTGAACCTTCTACGAGAAAGAAAGTATCTCTGAGTACAAATTCCTTAGGAGGGAGAGTAAAGTCCACCAAATTTTCCCCTATCCTACCATATTTCCTATCATCAGGAATCTATAGAGAGCTCTGCAGTTAAAATGGTAGGACTTGAATGTGATGCATTAAAACAGATACTACCTTTAAAAGAAGTCTTCAAATTTTCATAGTATTTCTGTTTCAATTTTAACACTACATTTGCTCCACAGATTTAGAGTAAAAATAAATAAAACTTGGTAACAAAATACAAGAACTCTTCACATACCTGGCAAATCTGATGACATGCTTGATATTGGCGTGTGGTGGAATGGTACTGAGTAGTCTGTTAATGAAGGCGGAATAGCAGCAGGATCAACCGAAGTCACACTGGGCACCCTTACAGAAGATGGCTGATACATGAGAACCCTGTTTTAAATAGCATGGGAAATTACAAACAATCTGGCTGTTAGTTCACAGGAGACAAGGGCTGCACCCCTGGGCATACTCAGCTGTAAGTGCACTAAGTTTCAACACACCGACATGGCGGCTGCTCACTACACAGTCCCTCCACTCTACTCTCCTCTTTCCTAACAGTCTTCATTTTAACCTGAACGTACGAGGGCTCTCAGCAGCAGCTGCGACGTGAGAGCAAGCTGGCACGAAAACGTTAACGTACAGTGCTGGAGCAGGGCAGGAAACGGTCATCCACAAGTGGAAATACACTTCACACAGGCTCTTATTAACGTACGGGTATCACAGATGTGGCTATTAGTAATTTTATCTATAAAGAAACTTAGAAATAAAACAGAGGACTCCTAAGATTTGATTTAAATCACCGCATCTTAAAAGTGAATATATACTTACTATATAGCTCAACCAGAAGCCCGTCCATTCTAACCCGAACTGTGTTAATTAGCAGCAATCTTATCTGAGAATTCACCTGAGCAAAAGATAGCCCATCCTAAAGCCAGCGAGCGTGATGACAATAGGCAGCCGTCAGAAATTAGAACAAGATGATTTCTCAAGATTTAAAATATCCGGAAATAAAAATGTTAGGTTACTATGACACCCGTCTACCCTAAAAGGGCTTATATATAGACTTTGAAATTAACTTATCATGCTAAGAGTACAAATTAAACATACTTAAAAAATACACTATAAGTAGTTTTTTATTTATATATACATATATACACACACTATATATATGTATGTATATATATGTATAGATATATATAATTACAGCTTTATCATTTCAAGAAGCAGTGTAATTAATTATATTTTTTTAAATGTCAGGAATAAAGAGAGATGACTGCATTCTATTTAACCTTCATTTTCTCTTAGTTGCCCAAGCTCAACCATTAGAACCTCACAAGAAAAACATCTTGAAAGTACACAAGAAACTAAGCAATGTTAGAGACCCTATGGCTGGTGGTGGCGGCCATCTTTTCTGTCTATCATCTTAATGAGGCTGCAGTGGTAGCAGCTGTTCCCTGAGCTTCATGATGCCACCCAAGGACAAGAAAAAAAACAGATGCAGGAAAGTCAGGCAAGAAAGATAAAGACCCAGTGAACAAATCTACGGCCAAAACCAAAAAGAGATAGTCCAAAGCCAGAGTTTGTGACTAAGATCAATAACCTGGTCTTGTTTGACAAGGACCCTATATGACAAACTCTATAAGGAAGTTCCCAGCTATACACTAGTAAGTCCAGCTGCTGTCTCTGAGAAAGAAAGCAAAGATTCACAATTCCCTGGCCAGGGCAGCCCCCTTCAGGAGGAACTCCTCAGTGAAGGATTCATTAAGCTGTTTCCAAACATGGCGGCGTTCAAAGTGACTTATGCCAGGAATACCAAGGTTGGAGTGCCCCTACTACTAGTAAAGATGCATAACACGTCCCACCAACTGTACATTTTGAAAAATAAAATTTATTAAATTAAAAAAAAGAAGAGGAGACTGCGACACAGGGACATTAATGATAGCATCCCAAAGCATTGCCAGTGAACTACGACTGTAAGCTTAACAAGAGAGCCACAGAATTATGGAGTTGGAAGGGATCATTACAAAAACAAAGAAAGTAAAACCAACAAAAACTTAGCACCATGGTCACAGAACTAGACTGAGATGACCACTGAGACCTCTAGATGCCTTTTCATTTGGTCGCAACACTTCTTGTTACTGCTTTGATCATTATATACTAGCGATGATGACATAGTCCCATGATGCTTTTCATACTTTAAACAACAGACAAAACTATTTCATGACTTCGATCTAGAGCTCAAACCGCTAAAATAATCACAACCTATTTAGACACTGGAGTCATTCTAAAACTCTGCACGATGACATGAGGATCCTGTCTAGCTCTTACTCTGTACTCTTTGTTGAAAATACAGAAGTCACTAGAAATGCGGAAAATGAAGTCATCTAGAGAGTACATATATAGCTGTGTTGGCAACTATGTTATTCTCCGAACAGTGCATAAATAACATAGATCGGAGTTCAGAAGTCTTAAAAATGGACTCATAGGAAACATAACATGCTTGAGACAATTAACAGAAGTGTGGTATTTCAAACACATTTGCCAGAGGTAGATGAAGATGGAAGTCATCACCCAAAGAACAAACTGCCTGGATTAGAATCAGAAGGCTTCTTGGCCTCCAATGTTATCTGGAGACCTAAAACCACAACCAGGAGGTAATACTAAAAAAAGCAGATTCTGTGGAGGGGGAAAGAACTGGGGATGAAATCAAATAAGTTATGCTGTATTAAAGCACATCTTAGAGGTTTGAAAACAGTGGTCCTCTACATTGTAATCATCAAAAGTATTTTCAAATTACACGTGATCCTACCTCCCACACAGGAATGCATATCTGTAATTGGGGTGGGAGGACAGGGCCTATGAAGGAGAGAGACTGGTATGCTCCTGCTGAGGAGGGGGTTACAAAGTGGCTCTGATTAATCTGGCTGTCTCATAGTTTTAATATCTTAATCATATTTTTTTATATGTAAGAGACAAGCTTATGAAGATACACACAAACAGCTACCATACACACACACCTACCTTCCTCCTGCTCTTTCTCTTTCTTTGATATCTCACACTGAGAAGTTTCTTTTATCTTGATCCTGAATTGATCTCTGAATGTGAATCAGATTTATCGGTGACACCAACAAAACTCACTTTCCTTCCCGGCTCCGTTACTTACACCTGTAGCATCAAGTCAGTGTCCCAAGACACAGTCTATCACCATAGTAACATCTAATTATCACACAGGTTCTGTTCTCATAACATGAGACTTTAAGTAAGTAACTACTCTTTGTTTCTCCAATACAAAATGCTGATGGTCAGAAAATGTCAAAATGTCAAAATCCAATGAAGGTACAAATTATTCGATCAACATCTAAAATCTTAGCAAACATCTGAAAAACTAAACTATATTCTGTAGATTAATTTCATTTGCCTGAACTTTGCAACCATTAACACAAATTCCATTTTTACAGAATGGATAACTTAGTCATTTGTGACCATTATCAAATTATGCATTGGTAGCACATTTTGGTTTTAATCAGAATATTCACAAGGACTACATTCAAAAAGGTAAATGATTATAATGTCTATCCAAAAAAACAGATGTATTTATAAATATGGAATAACAAGGAGAAATGTAAATGGCTATATCTAATGGAATTGTGGGTATAAAAATGTGATACTATAAAATGACAGAAAAAATTTAAAGTTTTAACTTGCTACTGCCTTCTCACAGGATTGGCAAATACACAGGCACAGGTATACATTATGCACGTGTACATATATATTTTTAATTTTTGTAGCTTTATCCCTAACATCCCAGCACAAAGGTAAACTGCTGGAACACTGCTGGAGAGCAAATATTAGTATTCTAGACAATGTACTAGATCACTGAACTCATCATAGTTGGCCCAGGCTTAGATGTATGAAAATGAGTTAACAGTTCAGTAACTTGAATTTTTATCCATAAACCTGAAATTCCCTGTGTGCTCCCACTTTATCATACAAACATAAAAAAGATTCAATTTTGTTACCTATTTCTAACGAGTCTTAATCCATACAAATAAGTATCTCTATACTTGTCTATGCCTCTCTTCAGAATACCTTATTAGTGACAAAGTAATCATTCAATGATTCAGGGAACGGGGTGGGGACATAGTATTTAAAATTATCTTACAATGTAGAAAAAATCAGAGGTTTTTCTAAAAGTCTTAGATTAACGTGCCAGTCTCTTCTGACAACTACTATATGACCACATTTAAGGACTAGAGTATGTATTCAAGGAGGGAGGCTGGAAGGATTACCATCAAAATGTTAACAGAAGCTATGTCGAGGTGGAATGCATTCTACCTCTTGATTATAAAACAACTGTGAAATTGTTTTTAAAAACAATTTCTAAGGGTGCCTGGGTGGCTCAGTGGGTTGAGCGTCTGATTCATGGTTTTGGCTCAGGTCATGATCTTAGGGTTGTGGGATCAAGCCCCGTGTCAAGGTCTGTGCTCAGGCAAAGAGTTTGCTTGGGATTCTCTCTCCCTTCCCCTTGACCCCTTCCCCAGCTCACATGCACCCTCTCCCACTAAAATAAATCAATCAATCTTAAAAGAACAAAAAACAATTTTCACTAAAACAATACCTCTTTAAAAATAACTGCTCTCTTGGGATGTCTGGGTGGCTCAGTCGGTTAAGCCGCTGCCCTTGGGTGGGGTCATGATCCCAGGGTCCTGGGATCGAGTCCCGTGTCAGGCTCCTTGCTCGGCAGGGAGCCTGCTTCTCTCTCCGCCTCTGCCTGCCACTCTGCCTGCTTGTGTGCTCTCGCGCTCTCTCTCTCTCTCTGACAAATAAATAAATAAATAAAATCTTAAAAAAAATAAATAACTGCTTTCTGGAATGTAACTGAAAGCAAGTTTTTCTGGTTTCACATTCTCTATTCTTTCTCATTTGCTCACTATCATTGACCAAGAAGTCCCACGATAAACTTACACAGCAAAAGAAAACCATGAAAATTCTAGATGCTGAGCCACACGACAATACAAAAAGGATGACCAAGAACAAAACCAGAAAAGCATTAAGAGTCGGAAGGGAATACAGAGATAATATATCCATAGCATGAGTCTCCATGACACTCACTGGGACAGGTGGCATCCATTCTACCTCAATAAAGAAAATGTGATTTTAGCACCAAACATCAACTTTCCTAGTGTTCAGCTCCAACTAAAAGTCTTTCCATGTATCTTCCCTCCACTGGACTTAGATCTCCCTAATGTTATAACACAGAATAAACTTAACCCGCTTAGTCAATGATTCCCTTTTAAGAACTACAAGATATTCACATATTCACATCTTCTCTTGCCCTGGCTTAACAGCGTCGGTCCTCAGACCCATCCATCCATCTATCATGCTACAGGATGCACTATTTACCACCCTGTTCCCATCATCTCATGACCAACACTGACTAGAGTGATATTAAGTAAAAATCATCTAGCCTTAAACAGAATAAAACTAGTGTGGGTATATATCCTGGACACTATGCCTCTTTCATTAATGCAGCCTAAGAATAAATCAGCTTCAGTGGTAAACCCTTCAAACCTTAAGTGAATTCTGATATTTCAAAGAGTTTCTCTCAGGAATGGCTATTAATGAACTAAATACCTTTCCAGAATCCATTAAGATGACTACATAGTTATCCTTATTACACGATCCATTTTATCAATGTATTTCCTAACAATAAAGCATTCCTGCATGAACCCTACACTTTGTAGTAATGGATACCATTTTAATATATAATTAAATGATTTTCTAAGACTGAATTCAGAATTTTCATTGCCCTTTCAGATGTGAACCAGCTTTATTCTTGCATGGTTGTTAATGTGTAAATCTCATTTGGGTATTAGGAATTAAGTTGACTTCATGGAATGAGCTGGGTAGCTATAACTTCTAGTCCTTTTAGGCCATAATACACCGAGTATAATTCCACTTATATAAAATGTCTAAACAGACAAATTCATAGAGATGGTAAGAAGATAAACAGTTGCCTAGATTTGGGGTGTGAATGGGGATTAACTGTAAGTGAACATGAGAGATGTTTACTATGTGTTGGAAATATTCTACAGCTGAATTGTGATGATGTCTGGGCAACTCTCTGAATTCACTAAAATCAATAAACTGGGCAACTTAATAGTTAAGATGGGAAAATTTTATGGCATATAAATTACACCCCAGAAAAAATAAGTGCACTGAGAGGCCCAAAGGGCAAGACTGGCACACCCAAGTCTAATACAGTATGTTCATGGAAGGTTAAAAAAAACCCTCTGCTACTATCTTGCAGGTTCCAAAATTTCTAAGAAGCACCAGTTGACAGATACTTAAAGCTATCACTTACTACATAAAACAGCAACAGCTTCTGCCATATGAGTCATAAAACATGACATGCTAGAATGCATTTACTTGCCCACAATTTGCCCTGGAGAGGATGAAATAGGAAGGCAACCAATTTCTACTAGGAGACTACCACATGCCTGACACTGAGCCTAAGCTCTCTAGCTTACTGAAACCAGACAATCATCTTCTGAGGTAGGTATTATTTAACCCCATTTTACAAAGCAGAAAAAGGAGGCTCACATAAGTATATTAGTCAAGATCCCAGTACTAGTAAGCAATGGTATCAAAATTGGAACCCACACTTGTCAGATTCCCAATGCCATACTCCATTTTTATGCTAGGCTTACTCATGTTGGCCTGTGATGCCAAATATAGGTTCCAGAAAAATGACGAAAAAGGATCAAATAGGAAATAAATACTTAGACATGAGAAGACTTCAACTCTTACTTCCCAAAGATGTTCATAATTTCTTCATCAAAATTTTCTCTCCTTTAAACAAGATGCTTTCTTGAAAATATTTCAACTGAACAAAGGCAAATGAAAATAGCCTTCTATGGTTATGCAACTCTCAGACATTTACAAACCTGGACCAAGAACAGTTAGTTCCAAGCGTAATAAACAATAGTGAACTATAAATTAACAAACCCTTTGGTTGGGCTGCTTTGTGTTTCTGACATAAAGATGCATTTCCTTTTGGCAGGAGGGTCTTCCTCTTCATCAGAAGAGCTTTCTATTGTTAGGTCGATAACATCCACTTTCTTCTTGCTTGTCTCATTGGCTACAGTCACTGAACAAGGCTTAGTTAGGACACTTGAACCTGACGTGGGGAAGAAAAGTAAAAGAAAAAAAATCAAAGATGGGACACAAATAAACTCTAACCTTAAGTCTTAACCGTGCAGCAAGTCCAGGAGAATATACAACCAGTAAAGACACATACTCTGCCCAATGGATAGAGACGAACTCCTTAACGCCAAACATCTGTCTATAAAGTGACTGCTTAACCCGGGGACAAAAAGTAAGCTCTATGCATGGCCAGAGCGTCAAAGCCTCCTTCGGACAGCTAGCTCTTATGTCCCCAGGACTGCCAGAGGATGCGCTCAGATCCTGCTGCTCACACTGCCTGCCTCCCCAGGTAAGCAGTCATTTTATAGGCAGTCTAGGGTTAGGGTTCCAATCTCAGCCACAGGCAAGAGTAAGTGGCTTCACAGGCTGTGTATTCTCAAGATGTGAGGCACTATTAAGTCAGAATCAGATACTTTCACTCTAGTAAAGCAACAGTACTCATGTCAGGATAATGTACAGGCCCCTCACCATAAGCCAGAATCTGATAAAAATTTATTAAACTTTCATGGGCTGAAAAAACTCCAAACTTCTCTTTTAAATTATTCACACATTTAAAGCTTTTCTTATCAACTATTAATCACTTAGGTCCTCCTTTCTGCCCTCATATACTATATGTTAACACACCATTTCACAGAAATTACATTATGTCCTGTAATCTCTTTAATAGAAAACTAATGCTGGCTGATAACAGAAAAGCAACAACTGATCAACTATATCACTGTTCTTCTCAAAGATGAGGGAAACCTTGATCATAATTCTACCTATAGGTTCAGTAACAATCACAGGAGAATGAATTTTTTTTAAAGTAGGTTCCACACCCAATGTGGGGCTTGAACGTAGGAACTTCAGATCAAGAGTTTCATTCATACTGAATGAGCCAGCCAGGTGCCCCAGGAGAACAATTAATATTAACATGAATCTTTCACTTTTTACTCTTGAGTACCCATTATTCATTACGCTGGTAGAGTGTCAAATGTAATCAGCACAAAGCATTAATGTAGTGAGTGGACTACATCAGATAAAAAGAAAACTTTAAGTTCACCTACGGGTTTCAATTACGATACTGCCCTAAGTTTCTCCACTCAGTGTGGCTGGGTAGAGGGAGCTGAGTATACATCCTAGGTAACCAAGGCAATGGTCAAATTCCTTCCCATAAAGAAATGGAAACAATCTGTTCACTTTTTTAGCAACTGACCTGTGAGCACCTGCCCCCACCCTCCACTGATGGATTCGGCCTCTCTAAGCACACCTCCACTGGCAGTTCCCCCAAAAGCTACTGTACAAAAAATCCCGAAAAATCGTCCATAAAAATGTCATTTATAACTTTTCATTTTGTAACAAACACCATATATTAAAATAACTTGATGACTGTTTCATTTACTTCACATATAAAAATGTATTATGAAAAAGCTAATTAGAAGATGGTATAAACCTTGCCACATTTCTGAAGGAAAGAGTAAAATCATTTGGGGGAAATTACATATGTAACAAATGATCAAAAGATAAAGTTCACAAACTGAGCTCCAAATGTAGTTCTAGAGGCCAAGGTTAACAATAAAAACAACACTGTAGGAGTCTCATTGCTTTGCTCTCTGTAGTCATTCTGCACATACTTTCTATTTTTGTACACGGCTGGCTGGACACTTTCATAGCTTCTTTCTTCGGTCTCATTGGACACCAAGTGCCATCCTCTTGGAATTTGATCTCATCCACATCAGAACAGTCATTGAGAATTTCCATAAAAAGCCTATGAACCAATTAAGAAGTGCATAAATGTAATCAATGGCTGTGTTCAACAGTGAACTAACAAAGTAATACATATACTGCCTTGGAGATGAAAATAATGCTATCTTTTTTGTTTGGTGTTTCAATACTTCACATTTTACAACAACTACTACATCCCCTCCTTCTAGGTTTTAGATCTTTAATGAGCAACATAAGTGACTTACTATCATCTAAGAAATCAGTGACTAAACAGAAAGACACCTGGAGCCTCCTAACTGGGATTGGCCAGTAAGAACAATTTCCAACACAACATATAAAACAAACATAAGGAAATATAAAGGTTATTATACAAAAAATAATTTATAAGCTTATTCTCAAGAAAAAAGGATCATCAGGTAGGGAAAAGGAGGATTAGGGACATGAAAAAGTCTCAATAAATTTAAAATTACTCTGCATACAAATTATGTTCTATGCCCATAGTGAAATTTGAAATCATCTTCAGAAAAATATGTGGAAAATGTCAATATCTGGAAACTAAACAAAACCAATGAGACCAAAAAAACCCCACATAAAAACATAAATTAGAAAGTATTTAGAACTGAACAAAAAGGAAAATCTAATAAAATTTGTAGAATATAGCTAAAGCAGTACTTGGAAGAAAATTTATAGCACTAATCTTCCTATATTAGAAAAGGACTCAAATCAATGACCTCAGCTTCTACCTAATGAAACCAGAAAAAAAAAAATTAAAATTAAACACGAAAAGGGAAATAATAAAGAAAAGAAACAAATGAAATAGGAAAAAAACAAAAAAATCAATGAAAACAAAAAGCTGAGACTTTAAGATCAATAAAATCAAACTTCTAGCCACACTAAGGCTCAAAAAGAAATAGATAACCCGAGGAAACCCACGTATATTAAAGAAAATGAATTTGTAGTTAAAAACTTTACCACAAAGAAAAGCCCAGTCCCAAACATTTTCACTATGGAATTCCACCAAATATTTGTGAAGACATGATATCACCACTTCCCAACTCATTTGTATGAGGTCAACATTACGGTGGTATTAAAAGGAGACAAAGGGGATGCCTGGGTGGCTCAGTGGGTTGAGCGTCTGAGTCTTGGTTTTGGCTTAGGTCAGGATCTCATGGGTCGTGGGATCGGGCCCCGTGCAGGGCTCCATGTTCAGCACGGAGTCTGCTTGAGAGATCCTCTCTCTCTTCTCCCTCCGCCTTTCTCCCCACAACCCATGCTCATACTGTCTAAAATACACAAGTAAATAAAATTTTAAAACAAAAATAAAACAAAGACACTACAAGAAAACAACAGACCAATACCCCTCTGAGTTTAACAAACCTAACAGTACAGAAACCCAACAATAAATACGAAGGGTAACACAATGCTAGACTAAAATGCGTATGAGGCTGCACTGACTGTTTACATAAGCTAACACTTAGGCTGAGATATACTTACCCATCTAAAATTAGACTTTCATAGGCAGCTTTTTTATCACACACGGGACAGATCCAGGTGGGCTTCTTCTCATTCATTTGCAGATAAAGGGCAGCATCAAAACACTGCAGATGTGTACAAGTCACTGCGCGGCACGGGATTGTCAACCTCATTTTCCCTAACTACAGGACAGGGAAGATAACAGGGGGAAACTTTTCAGAAAGGAGAATAAAGCCTCAAAGGCAAGAATCACTCATAAAAGTCTGAAAAGATCTTATGAGAAAATCAAAATGAAAAAATTCAAACCAGAATTTATCTCTATCGAGATTGCTACATATTTCACTTGTATTCACTGCCCTATGATTTTTTAAAAGTCCATTTTACATTTTTAAAATACTCAACATGCAAATTCACAGGAAGAAAAACGTGTCTCTTTCTTACCTGTTCCCCTATTTAGAGGGAACCATTGTTGCCCATCTCTTGCTTGTACTTGCACTGAGTCTACGCATAACCAAGTATGTATTTTAAAACATTTCCCAGAAATGGTGGCATGCAATCCACACAATTCTGTACCAACTGTCACATAATATCCTTGGTGACTGTTTCATACATATCAGAACACGAAAAGCTACCAAGATATGAAGGTATCATAACTGATAATGAAGTGTATGATATGAAGGCTCATTATTTATTTAACTAGTACCCTGCTCTAGCGACAGACGTTTAAATTATTTCCAATCTTTTATGACTACAAATAATGGTGCAGTAAATATCTACAGGACGGATTCCTAGAAGTGATATTTTGCGGTCAAAGGGAAAGTGCATTTCTGATTTCTGTCACACTGACAAAATGTCTCCCACAAAAGTTGCCTGCCTACCGATATATGCACATACGTGTATCAGTGCACTTGGTTCCCCTCAACCTTGCACACACAGTGCTGTAACTCTGATCTCTGCCAACCTGATAGGTGAAAAAAACCCATTATAGTTGTGAACTACACTTCCCTTATTTTAAGTTGAGCTTCTTTTTTACTTCTAAGAGCCATTTGTGCTTCTAAGAACCATCTATTCATAACCTTTTCTCATTTTCCATTTAGCCTTTGGTATCTATCTACAGCAACTCTATATTAAGTCAGCCTCATATATATGATGATGTGAACTGCAAATATATTTTTCACTTATGAGAACTTTTTACTTGTGTATAATCACATGTGCTGATATTCTGATATACTTTTATATAACTGTAGTGCTCTGTTCAGTTTTTATTCCAACTGGTAGAGGTATGCCAACATAAGGACACAAACCAGTTCAGATGGAGTCTGTCGGTATAGCCCTTCAACAGCCCGCCCTATGTACTTCCTTACAGAAAATCTCTCAGCTTACAACCAGCTCTGTGTTATTCGGATAGAAAATCCGTTTCTTCCACTAGACTCTAAGCTCCACAAGGACAAGACCCATGTTGCTGCTCACCACTGTAATCCAAGTGTCACAGCACAGCACCTAAAATGCAGCGTGTGCTCAGAATTTGTTGATCAGATGACAGAACAAAGACAGACTAGAAAAACAGCAATGGGAAAGAAAGGGAAGCAGGAAGGACTTCTTTATGGGCACTATAACGTCTAGAAAAATTCACAGCAAAATTACACTCTTAACTTTGCCTGAGGGGTAGGAGTCTTAGAATGCTCCTGTTTGCCACCCCTCCACCCTTATGGTTTATCTATAATTTCTTTCTTCTAAAATGAACATTTGTTTATTTCATAATTTAAAAAATTAATTTAGCCAAGTTGTCACCATAGCAATAACTATTGTTTGTATAGTTCTACTTACATAAAAGGCACGACGTTGATGACTTTATATTATGAAGTGACACTTTATATTTAAACCTATCAACTGCACTGTATGACTGATCTAGAGACATTATTGTCTCCCCGACTCCCACCCTGAGAACACCAAGGCACAACGAAGCTAAGTAATGACTATCATTACAAAGTTAGAAAGTGGCGGTGCCAGTATCTGAACCGAGCAGCTCTGGCTCCAGAGTCCATACTCTTATCACTATGCTATACTGACTCCATCTGAGTGTTTAACTAGAATTCTAAAAGGGATCTTGGAAGTTACAGTGATTCTTGCAAGTACAAAGCACAACAGAACTCATTATTTAAGAAAGAAAAAAGTAAGAATAGAACCTATGGCATTTCATTTTCTTACAATATTTGCTTCCAAATTTTCCCTTCCTTTAGTAACAAATTTTCTCCTAAGCCATGTGGAATCTTACTGGACACTAAGGATTTTTACATACATTTCACAGAATTCTCCTAACAGCCCTAGGACTGCGGAAAGACTAGTATCTGTATTTCTGCTTTTGAAATAAAGATGCTGAGACGATGTGAGGCCACAAACAACACACTCACTGAGACCCAGCTGGTGGAGCTCTAACGCAAACACAAATGTTTACTTCCATGGGACTCCTCTTAGTTTTACAACACCACACATGGTGCTGGTTCTTGGTTCCAATTATCCACCTTTTCCTATTTTGCTAAGAGTTTTTGTTCTACTAGGAATGGATGCTGACTGAATGCTATTCAGCACCCTAATGAGATGATCACAGGGATTTCCTGACCCCCTTTCCATTATTAATATGAACAATTTTTCACAGATTTTCTAAAATCAAACCATACTTGCATTCCTAAGAGGTATCCTTTTGTTATCATGTATTATTCTTGTAAAATACCGGATTATTTTTAAAGTACTGGATTCTACTGGCTAGTGTTTTGCTTAGGAATTTTTCATCGTTGCTTTTTATTTGGAAACAACCTAAATAATCACTAAAAAGGGTTGAACAAGTTAATTTACACCACACCCAATCAACAAAATGCCTGTATGATTAAAATAAGACATATCTACAGATATTAATAGTTAAAATATACTGTTAATTTTAAAACAGTCAACCACAGAATAGTATATGTAGCACAATACAATTTTTTCCAATAAACACACACAACTATGAACATAAAGTCCAGTCTAGAAAGATTTCATACTATTAGTAGCATTACTTTTGAGTAAGAGATCTCATCAATTTCAAGTTTTAATGTCTGTTCTATTTGAATAATTTTATAATAAAGTAGGTACTATTTGTCAATTTCCATAATTTGTTTCCTTTACATAATGCTCTAACTCAGCCTACTATGATTTTTGGGGGCTCCTAGTTCTCATACTTTTGGCTTCAGAATCCCTTCACACTCTTAAACATTGAGAATCTCAAGGAGTTTTTATATAGATAGATTATATTTACCAATATTTATTGTAGTAGCAATTAAAGCAGACATTTTTAAAACACAAGAATACACAAACACATACTACATCAACCCTCGGAGCACTGACATTACCAATAGTCAGGTAATCCCTATTAAACACCACTGCCTACTCATGAGAGAATAACAGAAAAGAGACAAATTGCATCACAGTATTATTTTTAAAAATTGCTCTGACTTTGCGAGCCTCTTCCAAGAGTCTCAGGGGCTCCCAAGTATCCCTGAGCCATGCTTTGGAAACTTGCTTTTTTTTTCTTCTTCTTCGGTACCACCTTCATCTCTCCTGTCACTGCCTTAGAATTTCCACGATACAGAGAACTGAAAACATTCACAACTACAGAAGCTGCTGATCCTAAATTTAATCCTACTGGCTCACAAAAGTTAATGAGCATTTCTCTAGTTAAAAAAAGCATTTATTACCAACTGCCCAAATCTGATTAATTTCCTAATACTGATCATGACGTGTCAACAAAAGCAGCTTTGTATGCATTAAATTCTATTTAGTCAGATGATGGATGGATGGATGGAAGGAAGGAATGGTTCCTAAACAATGCAATACTTTTTTTGATTAGTAAAATGTTTTTTAAGTTTTTACTTAAATTCCAGTTAACATACAGTGTAATATAAGTTTCAGATATTATGATATAGTGTTATGATGTTATGATATAGTGATTCAACACTTTACTTGATTCAACATACATTGCTTGGTACTCATCACAAGTGTGATGTACCCTTAATTAAGTACCCTTAATTCCCTATCACCCATCCTCTCACCCCCTTCCCCTCTGGTGACCATCGGTTTGTTCTCTATAGCTAAGAGTCTGTTTCTTGGTTTGCCTCTCTTTTTTGTCCCTTTGCTCATTTTTTTTTTTAATTTTTTTAAAAGATTTTATTTATTTATTTCACAGAGATCACAAGTAGGCAGAGAGGCAGGCACAGAGAGAGAGGAGGAAACAGGCTCCCCACTGAGCAGAAAGCCCAATGTGGGGCTCAATCCCAGGACCCTGGGATCATGACTTGAGCCGAAGGCAGAGGCTTTAACCCACTGACCCACCCAGGCACCCCATTTGTTTTGTTTCTGAAATTCCATGTATGAATTATATCACATATAGTATCTGTCTTTCTCTGACTGATTTTGCTTAGCATAATATTCTCATGCTCTACCCATGTCATTACATACGGCAGGATTCCATCTTTTTTTATGGCTGAGTAATATATCACATTCCTCAGTCGATGGAACCTTGGGCTGCTTCCATAATTTGCCTATTGTGGATCATGTTGCTATGAGTATCAGAGTGCAATGTTATGCACAGAGTACCTAAACTGATTTTCACTTCACTGTAGCCTAAATGCATCTGCGTAAATTAAGAATGTATATAGTAAAAATGACCCAAATCAGTGGATCCAAACTATATATGAGTCAGAATCTTAAAAGATAAAATTAAACCTAGCCCCCTTCTCTATCCCCCAGCCACCCAGCCCACCTCTGCAGGAAAGACAGAAAATCACTAGCTGATATCACTAAAATTGATAAATTTTAAAAACTGTAAAATTCAGACACTGTTCAGAAATACAATTATACACATTAGATCCCTCCCTTGAACAACAGTAAAATTGCCTTCCGTAAGTCCCAAGGACAGAGGCTTTGGACTGCACTCCCCACTCCCCAGACTCAAGTCTACTCTGAATCATTTTACAAACATACTGTGAAACAGGACAAACACTTCTTCCAGTACCTGACAGCTATCATTTTCTGATAGCTTCCTTATCCCAGGGTTCACGTCTCATCCTTCCAAATGCTTACGACCCACTCTGTGCTTCTGTATTTCCTAGCACCACTCCGGATCCGCCGCTACTTCCGCAGCCAATAGGCTGCACTCCTTTCTGCTCTTTTCAGCTAATACTGGTAATATCTCCTCCTCTCATCATCTAACTTCTGTCATCCATCTGTTAAATCTGATCAAAACATCTGTTTGGTGTTCTAATTAACATGTATCATATACTATAGTTAGCTTCAACTTGGTGTTAACACTACTACAACCTGGAAAGTACACTTACTCTTTTCTTAGAAAGTGCTGAAAAAATCAGGTAGTGTGATTTTTTTCAAAGCTCAAAAGACAGTCTGCAAAACAGACTTAGTGAAAAGGAACTGCTCCCTATTCTTATATAGAAGGAATCCTAACCGCTCTGATATACCACTTCCACTATTTTGAAAATCTGAGAATCTGATAGTATGTCAGTCTCTTGTGTTTTGTTTGGGTTGTTCTCATACAGAATAGCAGTGTTTTTTTAAAAAACAAAAACAGAAAAAAAAAAACTTTAAAAAAACAAGGTCAAGGAGACAAGACAGAAAATGGAATCATGCAACGGTTAGAACTCTTCAGGTAAGCTATCGAGAAGCACTTTCTTACTGACAGAATAGTGTGCTACTAAAACATAGAGGTAACATGAGTTCCCTTCCCATGTAGTGATTATGCCTAGAATATAGCCAGTAAATAACATCTGCTCAATATACTCGAGTTAAACTGTAAGAAAATTGTCAATATACGACTGTTTTTGACCAACAAAATGGCAATCTCCTGTGTTTCAATTTAACATCCATTTTAACACAAGAGGGAGGAAAAGAGTAATGTGAAGACACTCAAAAGAAATCACATCTCAATGTCTGCACACAGCATGGGGGTAGAAGAGGAGGTCCTGGGTCCAAACACAAGCCCTCTTGGGCCTCTGCCACCACTTCAGGCATTAATGCTCCCCACCCCTGCTGCTGGATCTGCAGACTTTCTTCTCTCTGGATCTGATAACCACAGGTTCACCATTTCTAAGCAATCCAATTGCATGCACTTCTATTCCTTTTCAACAGAGCTAAGCTAGCTTAAGTTAATGATAATAAAAAAATAAATTCAGAAAGAGATCTGCAAACATCACTTTCCAGGGTGACAGAGAGGTGAACTTATATAACGAGGATATTTATATTTTAGCCCAATTTGGTATTATGGTATATTGTTAAGGTAACTGGAATAATGTCAGAAGACCAAAATTTTTATCCTTGTTTTGCTACTAACTGTGTGATGTGGGTTATCCAACCACTTTTAATCTCAGTTCCCTCAACTACAAAATGTGAACAACTCTTCCACACAGGTTTGTTAAGACAGTTAAATTACTAAGCATATCACGGGAACTCAAATTATTCCTTTCTCTCTCCCTCTCTCTGACACAATTCTCTCTCCACTTAAATACTGTACATTTCTCACAATGGCAGCTGGTCATGAGGTTACCCCAAAACTACATTCCTGATTCCGTGACTTTTCTCATAAAGTTCCTCGCATATGGAAAGGTTCCCCTCCACCTGTACTGATTTTAAAGAAGCCTTCATCCACTATTCCTGACCTCTCCCTACACTTAGCAAGGTTACATGTGGTATGTATGTCTTTGTTTCTCATGTGAGTTAGTTTTATCTCTCAAAGTAGACTATTAACTTTCTGACAAGTTCTTATCAAGACCCCGGTATTTTCTCCCAGAATTAGCTCAGTAACAAGAAAACAGGAGGATCTGAGAGTTGCTGACTGATTTCCACTCCATAGTCTCTATATAAAGAGACATAAAATTATTATGCAACTTAGAAGTGCATTACAAACAGATAAAGACATCTCAAACATTCTAATTCATTAAACCAGAACAATCAACTAGCATTTATTAGGTGATAGTAATTTTACTGCTATTTTTCCACAGTTTATACTGATAAAAGGAGCCAACTCTCTATTCTCTCTAAATCTTTACTACTAGCTGTGGACTATCTACAGCAAAAAAAAAAAAAAAAAAACTGTGACAGATTATTCTGAACCTAAAGCTCTCTTCCCTTTTCGAAACAATACCCTTTTAGGTCTTTCCTTGCATAGTCATTGTTTGAAGAACATTTGCATTCTTTAGAATTACGTTTAATCATTAAAATTCTGGAATAGGAAAATGACAAAAGTTCTGAATTCTATCATAACGTATCATTCATTCCCACACTTACTTATATAGGAAAATTAGTCATTTATAAAAAGTGAAACACCCCAGAATGTTTTTTTGCTTTACTTACAGGGCACATCAAGGATACCCGAAGGCTAGTTGTAGCAATTTCACTATCAGGATCTGCAGTAAGTTTTTCTTTAACTTTAAAAAGAAAAAGAATTAAAAAAAATTTTTTTAACTGTGATATTCTGAACAGGATTACAGAAATATATATCATCTTATTTAAAGTTTACCAAACACTTTGAGTAGGTCAAGAAACTACAAAAAGCAAACAAAAAAACCCCAAAATGTTAAGTATTAATGTAAAAACACAATCAGACTTCCAGTATTAGGTTAAAGAATTACAAACCTGCAAACACTAGATTCACATGTTTGATTGCATTTTTAAAATAATTTCTTTCTAAAAGTAAAATTGCAGGTAAGGAAGAGTTTCAAAACAGACAACTGGATAAGACCAAAGAACAATTGGGAAAGGAACTTGCAAAGGAGCTGTACTTGGAGCTTCAATGCTTTCCTCACACACACTCAGAGGACTTTTTTTTAGCGGGTATTGGTTGTTTCCAACAACTATTAAATTTGTAAACCGAAAAAGCCAAATACTCTTATACTTCCTTTGACAACTGAAAACTACAAGAGATGTGCTAATGTCTCTGCAGTTTGATTTTCCAGGTAATGTATACAGGTTAGAGTCTCTTCAAGGTCACAAACATATGCATGGCCTCTAGGTGGTTAACACTCAACACCATCATAGAGAAAAGGCAAGGAAATGGGAAACTGGAACTGCAGTGGGATGAAAAAACGGAGGGAAGTGCTTCCTTGGCTTCCAGCTCTAGGCAGGAAGACCGCTACTCCGCTGTTTAATGAGATGAGAATGGCTTACGTACAAGAAATGCAAACCATTTCAAGAGCCCTACTTGGCTCCCTTTTCAATCTGTAGATCCTTTTCTCCTTTCCAGTTCATCCAGCGTTAAGTGAAGTAACTGGGGGAAAAAATACTGTCTTTCCCAGAAAAATGTCTTGTTCAATTAAATTAAGTTACTGAATTATTTAGTCTGAGTTAGACTTTTTCTCTATTATTATACATTATGAAAGCAAGATACAAAATAAAACCTCTGAGAAGTCAAATATATTGATAGATAGCAACACTTCTTTTGTAAAAAGAGCTTTCTCATTTAGAATTTTTAAAAATGTACATTGCATTACACACTGGAGGTTCTGAAGACTTGCATTCCTATTTGTGAGTCAACATATGCATCAAAATCACCATCAACCTGACATTTATCTAAATAAGTTTTCATAAAAAAGCCAAAAATCAGACCAGTTGGGATATAAAACTGATCCTTAGGAGTGATTTCTAAGAAGGGCTTTTCATTATAGGGCTCTGTTCATAAGAGTATTTTTAACTCAAATTTATTTTAGGTTTTTTAAATAATTCTTCACAAATTATGCCTGTATTGATGTATATTTGAGGCTTGCTTTTTTTTTTTTTTCCATTAAAGCATCTCAAATGCTCAGTCTTACAAACATTACTTACTTAGTGCTCTGGAATGATCAGGGTTTCTAATACCTTTCATTTTTAATCTCTGTAATAACATGGCTGATGTGAGCTGTCGTACAAGATATACAGACATGGAGTAATTCTACAAAGAAAGATAATCTGTATTAAAGATGAGAGATAATAGCCTATTTACATAAAATACCTATCTAAGAAACTCTGGTTTCTAAAAATAACATTCAAAATAACTTTCACAGGAAGGTCAAGGACTGGGAAGGGAACAAAATCAACTTAGCTATTTCAGGGAAGATAAAACTCAATCACATTAAAGGTATTTCTCAATCATTTATCATTTTAAAACATCCATTTGAAACATAACATATCTTAGATCTGTAGTTTTCAAACTGTGTTTCTAATTTAGCAAAACTGATTATCCTAGGGTCATCATGGCATGAATGAGAATGTACCCTCCCAGAATGCCCACTTCTAACTAAAATTTTGTTTTCATGTAATGGGACTGTCACAATATTTTCACTGAAGAATGGGTTCCACTGCAGAAACAAAGTTTGAACACCAGTGGTCTGAATTAACATTTCAAATCCAGAGTTTCAAAGTTCTAATTCTGGCAGAAGAGACCACCTCATACATGGCCTTGAACAAATCTTCAAATGAACCCAATATCAGCCTTCTTCGGAGAAAAACTTTGACAAATTAACCCCTGTTTCCTAATGCACATTTTATTAGGGAAGGGACAGCTACTGTAGTATTTAAGACACACGAAGAAATGATAAAAATCAAAAAGACAAGGCCAGAAAATAATAGCATCCAATCCCATACCTCTTAGTTCTGGCACAAAGGAACCTTCGTTAGCTATTTATAGAGCTATGAAGAGATGAAATAGAATTTTACCTACATGCTAAAAATCTATCTTACTATTTCACTACACATATTCATTCAATTGATCCTATAATAAACAAAATACTTTTAATAGTTATCAAGCCAAATATTGTAAATATCATTTTAATGTCCTGCAACAGTCTTTTTAAGTATTGGAATACTCAATACAGTATGCAAATTTTAAGTCAATTAACCATTTTAATTACAAGAAAAGTATATTACTCCCATTACACAGCAAAAAACCCTGCCAGATCTTCAATGTCTACAATCGTTTACTCAAAAATATATGTTAATAATTACATTAAAAAGATACATTCTTCTATTCAAATTTCTCCCATAAGCTTTAAAGCATTAATACCTGCTCATTTACCAATGACCCTTGCATTTGCAAGATTTTTCTTATCTTTAAACAGGCCTCAGGAAAGTAAGCAACTTTGTCAAAATCAAACAGTGGCCAAGTTGGGACTAAGTCAAGATTTTCTGAATCCTTACCCAATGCATCTCTATACTGCACAGTTTGTACAAATGAAAAATATTAGGATCAGAGTCCTATGATACTACAGATAAGTTATGTAAAAATTCAAAACTGAGAACTCAAGAAAACAATTAGAGAGATAGTAATTTTTTTTAGTCCAAATATTAATACAAAGCTATTCTTTATGTCCTCAACTCTGCAACTGCCTTGGTGTGACAACCAAAAATTCCTGCTATGAACATATGACTCAATTTCTCTGTCAATAAAATAGGAATATTACCCTTTACCTCAATGAAACAGCAAGTTGATGTTCAGAAATTAACTGAAATCTCTTTTGACATTCTATTATTTCTATATATATAAACAAATAGTTGTAAAACAGAAATCTCTTGTTGTATTAGTCAGTATCCCATAACTAACAACACATTTGAGACTAGGAATTAGTAAAAAGCCAGGTTCATCAACCTACAGGTATTGGGAAAATAATGTAATTTTAAGTAAATATTTTCATATGAGATTCCCAAATTATCTGAAGTAACAGATGTTCATGTAAAAGCTGGAACAGATTATTTCCAACCACATTTAATCATTTTCCTCAAAGCCTGATAAGCTTTGTCCCTCTTCATAAATACATAACATTAACCAAAGTTTCCAGTTTCTTAAAACCCTACTTAAACACATACATAAACACAATTGTGATTAAGGCATTTCTTTAAGAAATACTATAATTACACTCACTTCTTTTCCAAGAAAATAAAGAGATGACATTTAGGAAATCTTAAACTTTTCAACCCTAAGAATCCCTACATCTCCACTCCTGAATTGAAAATCACTGCTTTTCAGGAATTAAGATCAGAAAACTAACAGGTTAGAGCTAGTACCCTGAGCTAAGACAAGACAAATCAACTCCTAGTGAGATCACTTTCACGTGTTACCCAGAAGAGTCTTTACCTTTCCGATTTCTGATGCCCAAGAAATGGAAATTTGGTTTGGCACAGCTGAGGATAACCTAACTAAAGATGTAATATTCAAAGGGCGTCCAGGGCGCTTCTGTTCAATCCCATTTTTAGGTGGTGGTGCATAACCCTAGAACCATAAGAGAGAAAAATAATTTTAAATTCTCTGTTGGGGAATCAAACAATTTTCTCCAAGACAGACATATGTTTGCCTAATTTCCGTTACATAGATCCAATACATATTCTTATTTTATCCTGGAAATCACAAAATCTTCATCCTAAAGTCACCAATCCAAAGAGGAAACAGACCTTTTAAGAAACACTCTATTTCACAAGTTCAGAAAAGCACCCAAAAATGCTCCATCATTAAAATTAAAGATACTAACATCTTGCCACACTATGAATTTTTCCTTTTTGTAAATGATAAAGTTGTACCTCTTTGTATTAATTTATCGTAGGAGCTCCTATTTAAAACACATTCAAATACTGGGACTGTGAAAGAGGGAAAACAAAGTTTGGGGATTAAAGAACAAATTAATGCAAAAATAAATTACTGATGCTACATTAAATTAAACTTCCTTGCACAGGGAAGGAAGCAATCAACAAAACTAAAAGATAACCTGCCGAGTGGAAGATATGTGCAAATGACATATCTGATAAAGGCTTAGTATCCAAAATATATAAAGAACTTACACAACTCAACACTAAAAAAACCAAAAAAACAAAACAAAACAAAACAAAATAATCCAGTTAAAAACTGGGCAGAAGGGCGCCTGGGTGGCTCAGTGGTTTAAGCCGCTGCCTTCAGCTCAGGTCATGATCTCAGGGTCCTAGGATCGAGTCCCGCATCGGGCTCTCTGCTCCATGGGGAGCCTGCTTCCCTCTCATTCTCTCTCTGCCTGCCTCTCTGCCTACTTGTGATCTCTCTCTGTCAAATAAATAAATAAAATCTTTAAAAAAAAAAAAACTGGGCAGAAGATGAACAGACATTTCTCCAAAGAAGACATACACATGGCCAAGAGATAAAAGAAAAGATACTCAACATCACTCATCATCAGGGAAAGGCAAATCAAAACTACAGAAAAGATTATCACCTCGCACCTGTCAAAATGGCTAAAATCAGAAATACAAACAACAGTTAGCGAGGATGTGGAGAAAAAGGAATCCTTGTGCACTGCTGGTGGGAATGCAAACCGCTGCAGCCACTGTGGAAAACGGTATGGAGGATCCTCAGAAAATGAAAACAGGACTAGCCTACAATCCAGTCATTGCACTAGTAAGTATTTACTCAAAGAATACAAAAACACTAATTCAAAAAGATACCTGCACCCCTATGCAGCATTGTATGCAACAGCTCAAGTGTCCATAAATAGAGGAATGGATAAAGAAGTGGTGCTGCATACATAAAATGGAATATTATCCAGCCATTAAAAAAAGGAAATCTTGCCATTTGCAACCACGTGAATGGAGCTAGAGTATACGGTTAAGTGAAATAAGTCAGAGAAAGACAAATACTATGTGATTTCATTCATATGTGGAATTTAAGAAACAAAACAAGTAAAGGGGAAAAAAGAGAGAGAAACCAAGAAACAGACTCTTAACTATAGAGAACAAATTGATGGTCACGAGAGGAAGGAGGGTGGGGGGACAGGTGAAATAAATTACAGGGATTAGAGTATGCTTTTCATGATGAGCACTGAGCAATGTACAGAACTGCTGAATCACTATAATGTGCATCTGAAATTAATATAACACTCTATGTTAACTATACTGGAATTAAAATTTTAAAACAATAAAAATTTTTAAAAATAATAAAAATAAAATATATTTACTATAAATAGTTTATGGGGAAAAAAGAACAAATTAATGGATTTCAAAGGAATTATTAAAGTCTTATGAATGAAAAATATGCTCTCCATTGCCTTCTTTCCAAGTAGAAAATAAATGGTCATTTTTTAAAACCAGAACATGTTAACAAAGAATAATCAATATATCAATTGGCATTAAATTAGCTTGATGGCTGTAATACTGATAAATATCAGTGATTTTCTAATCACTAAGTAGTTATTTTAAATAGCAAGTACACTCATTTTTGATTCACATTACATCCAATTCTCAATTACCAAAAGACTTCTCAGTTTGTAATTTTCAAAACTAAAGTATTTTTTAAAGATTTTATTTATTTGTCAAAGAGAGAGAGAGCACAAGCAGGAGGCGGTGGCAGGCAGAGGGAGACGCAGGCCTCCCTGCTCCACTGAGCAAGGAGCCTGAAATGGGACTTGGATCCCAGGACCCTGGGATCATGACCTGAGCGGAGGCAGACGCTTAACTGACTAAGCCATCCAGGTGTCCCTAAAGTAATAGTTTTTAGAAAATTAAAATTTCTTAGCTGTGAAAACATCTATATACTGTAAAGCAGATACCATATTTCACTGAACCTAAAATGCCACTGATGTAATTTAACTGTGTACCAATGAGAAGGAAAAAAAAACCCCACTCAGTTAATGATACAACCTAACATATCACTACTTATTCCTGCATGCATAGCAAAGAAATACAAGCAAAATGAACCGGCAAACATACTCCTTTTAAATATACAGAAAAATCTACCGAATCACTTTTCACTCAGTCATCAATGCATATGTTTCATGGCATCTCCCTAAATGCCACTAAGAGCTCTAGAGATACAAGCATTTCTGATGACTATATTCTACTCCACCGACGTCCCTCGGATTTCCTTGCAGATCACTGACATCCTTAAGGTAACTGCATGTGTTAATGCTGATACAACCTGGATCTTATGAGACTGTACTGATCGAAGCTTTTCAGACAAAAACCAGTATTTGTGAACCTTCCTTAAAATGTTCTTAAATCATCTGTTGCTTAAAAAATCCGAAGGAGCATAGCTAACCAGTCATGCCACAGGAGTAACATCATGACTGTACTAGGCAATGACAACACATGATAGCTTGCCACCTGGTCATCAGCAACTGTAAGATACCTCTGGACTCTAGTGATGTTAAAAAATATGCATGTTAGAAACAATGAAATACAATATTGGTGGCATTACACAACAGAGCTAAGGAACACAGTCTATCACAACTAAGGAACCTCTTCACTGCCTCGTAGGAAGTATGATGGTAATTATTCAGTGAGAATACACCTAACTTGCAAACTAGGACTTGCGTCAAGACTTGGAAAATCATTAAAAACAGTTTGGGCAGGGAAGAAGGAAGGCAAAGAGCATAACTTCAACTATGGCCATTACACTATGGAAAAGGGAAATTGTGTGTGCACCTGCGTACCCGTGTACAGGAAGGTTATGCCCATCTCAAGTTATTCAAGTGAAATAAGAAAAACAATTCAATCTCTTACAAGACTCTACGAATTGGTTCAATGAGAAAAAATCATAAGGAATATCAACATTCTGGGCAACTCTGAATGAAACCTTTATCTGTTTTCTGTATTCTGGTATGTTCACTGGTAGGTTAGCCAAATCAAACAATGGCACAGGATCTGCCAAGATGATAAAAATAACTCATGAACTAGCCAAACAGTAAACTGCCTAAACTGGAATCGAATCAACAATGTTTTCAGTCAGTCTGAAGAGGAAGAGAACAACAAGAGAAGGGAGACTAGGTGACTACAAGAACGAGGTATTAGCAAATTCAAAATCAATTTTGGTACTAGTCTCAGCCATCTCAAGTATTTTAAATCTATCTCTACCCTACCCAACTAGTTTGATTTCACTGGCAGTTCTGAGTTATCTTTTAACTTTCATTCTCCTTCTGACCATTATATCACCTCCATTCAGCCATTAATTACCTGGTTATTGAGAACAGGGTATAATTACAATTTTCTAAAATATGAATGTGCAGCTTTAACATATTTCTAACGATTTTCCATATCTAAAGCAAAAATAAATTTAAGTTCATTTGATAGGGGACCTCTGGAGCAAAACGAAAAACCTTCTTTAAGAAGGCTGGTGGAGGGGTGCCTGGGTGTCTCAATCGTTAAGCATCTGCCTCCGGCTCAGGTCATGATCCTGGAGTTCTGGGACCGAGCCCCACACTGGGCTCCCTGCTCAGTGGGGAGCCTGCTTCTCCCTCACCCACTCCCCCTACTTGTGTTCCCTGTCTCACTCTATCTTTTTTTCTGTCAAATAAGTAAGTAAAATCTTTTAAAAAACGAAAAATAAATAAATAAATAAGCTGCAGGAGAGCCAGTAAAGATGTCAGTCTCAACCTAACATTCCAATAAAAAATACACTCGAAAACCTTTCTGTGATGTACTGTGACGACATCCTACCTGACTTCTAAGTGGGACAAAAGTTGACAGCGTTATTCCCTAACATTTCCCTCTGGAATTTCCTAATTTCTTCTACTACTACTGTAATACCGTCAACATAGATTTACTATTTTACTGTACATTATAAAAATGTTCAAGGATAGATATAAGTAGAGAAAACTACCCACCAGCCAGCTTCACTAATTACCAACAATGTTTCCAATCTTGCTTCATTTGCCTCTGGCTCCACCCACAGCCCACCCAAAAATACACACCCCACACATACACACATTTATTCTAGATAATGCCATTTGATCCATACTTTTATTTGGTTTTAATAACACCTTTCAAAAAAAAAAAAGCCAATATCACAACCTTATAAAATTAACCATAATTCTTAAAAATTACCTAGTATCCAGTGTATATTCAAATTTCCCAACTGCTTCAAATGTCTTTATTATTGAAAATTTTCAAACATAAAAAAAGATGGGGCACCTGGGTGGCTCAGTCGGTTGAGCATCTGCCTCCAGCTCAGGTCATAATCCCAGAATCCGGGGATCTGCCCCACGGCAGGCTCCCTGCTCAGCAGGCAGTCTGCTTCTCCCTCCGCCCCTCACCCTGCTCACCTACTCTCTCAAATAACATCTTAAAAACTATATACATATATATGAAAAAGGCATAATGAACTCCCATATACCCATCACCCAATTCAATATACATGTGCTCATAAACAATCTTTACTTATTTAACCTCACTCCCATTCCAGATTATTTTAAAGCAAATCCTAGGCACATCATGTTATCCATATACATAGCCTGGTACACAATGTCCTTTTACAGTCTGATTCAGAATCCAAACTAGAGCCTCGCATTGTGGTTAGTTGTCTCTGAAGTCTCCTTTATTCTACAATAATAATTTTTATTGTCCCCCACCCTCTCTTTTTCTTTTCCACTGTCATTTTTTGTTGAAGATACCAAGACTTCTGACCTGAAGAATGACCTCACTTTTTGCACGAGGCTTCCTCATGTATAAAGTTCTGCTGCTCCATCTCCTGCGGACATTTTAAACTGGCAGCCAGGTGTGCAGGCTTGATTTGATTCAGACTTGAATCTTCAGACACAAAACTTCACAGGGAGTGTTACGTACTCCCCACCGTACCACATCATGAGGCACGTAATGAGTTTGGCCCAGTTTACAGGAATGTCAAGACTGATGAGAAATTCAGCTGACGTCAGCCTGACCCCTCACAGTAACATTCCCCATCAAGCTTTGACCTCATAGTTTTAGCACCCATTGATGGTTACCTAGATCAATTATATAATTATGGATTTGAAAAGAATGGTATTCTAATCCATTATCCCTTTTGCTTATATTAGTTAAAATGTTTCCATAAAAAAACTTGACTGTGCACATGTCTGACTACCCTGAAATCAATGACTCTCTGCCTTTATCAATTTTTAGAATACTGAATTAGTACAACCTCCAATAGTTTATTTCAATGTAATTATAAACTTAATCATATACTTGATAGCTTTGAGCCCACTGTAGTATTATCTTTTAGATAATCCCATCTTAGGCCACAGGAAATCTGATTAAATTGGGGGACAGAAGTGTATGTTTAAAAGAAAATATTGACTTTACCTCAGTCCAGATTTACTGTGAGGCAGACCATTTGCATAACTAATACATAAAGGAAAATACATATATGAGAAAAAAGAAATCCATAAACACAGAAATAGAATGTATTAGGATAAGAGGGTGAACACCAAGAAGACTTCTGACTACATCAAGAGGAAATATTTGATTTCTGCCAACTGAATTGCAGCACGTATCCTCTCCATTCTACAAAATCTTTCCAAGTAATACTCCCCACGGTCAACCCAATTCTATGATATCCCACAACGTTAACAGCTCCACAGATTTACAGAAGTTTCTCAAAATCTGTTTAAAAAAAAAAATAATTCAGCTTCTCAAAATCATTCTAAGCAAAGAGGGTCTTTTTCTCTTTCCTTTTCTTCTGTTCTTAAAAACATAAAATTTTCTCTTCTTCTATCAGTTTGCACACTGGCAGCCCTGGGAGCCAAAGACAGGGAAAGGGGGATACTCTCAGAGACAGTTTCACTTTTATCTGTCCATGCTGCACGTCATTCTACAAGTCCTGCTGTGAGCTGCTGACTGTTGTCCTTATATTAAGGGATCTTAATCCCTTGTATTAAGGGATCTGAAAAACTGATGCATTGGGGCACTTTGGTGGCTCAGTAGGTTAAAGTCTCTGCCTTCAGCTCAGGTCATGATCCCAGGGTTCTGGGATTGAGCCCCGCATCAGGCTCTCTGCTCAGCAGGGAGCCTGCTTCCCCCTCTCTCTGCCTGCCCCTCTGCCTACTTGTGATCCCTGTCAAATAAATAAATAAAATCTTTAAAAACTAAACAAAACAAAAAACTGATGCATGAAGGCATCTCCTAAAACTCACCATCCTAAAACTCATTGGTAAAACAGCATAGGAACTGCTTTCATCACTATTTGACCCTTAAGAATCCAGGGACACATTGCTATTATCAAGGTAATGCTATTTCTCATTCAGCTTTCTCTTTGTACATGCAGTATCATGGTTCCATAATAACTGGATACTGCAATAAAGTCTACACAGAGAGAATGGTTCCAGGACACAAATCCAAATATATTCGTAGTTCTCATGGGAAATTCCATGACTGTGTCAAGCTTATTCTCTAGGATTTGCTGTGCAATAAACTAGGATCATGGGCAAGGATCACACGTCGAACTTCTCTGTGACCTGTGAATGTTTCTTACAACTGGAACAAAGTCCCTGAGGATCTCCATGCTGTGAGGAGTTTAACATATTAATTTCTTTCTTTTTTTTTTTAAGATTTATTTATTTAACAGACAGAGATTACAAGTAGGCAGAGAGGCAGGCAGACAGAGAGAGGAGGAAGCAGGTTCCCTGCTGAGCAGAGAACCCGATGCGGGGCTCGATCCCAGGACCCTGGGACCATGACCTGAGCTGAAGGTGGAGACTTAACCCACTGAGCCACCCAGGCGCCCCTCAACATATTAATTTCTATAAGTTCAGTAAAGTTTCCTCTTCTGAGGCTGCAGTACACTCCCATGATTTTCATAAACCTGCTTCATGCTAGTAAAGGCTCTATATTTCATTACCCCAATCAGTAGCAATTGTGGATCAAGAAGTGGTTTAAGGAGTTTTCTATCAGTTGCATGTAAATTTACATCAGCTGTTCCACAGAAGGTCACAGAGCCAAAAAGTCTCTTTGGGAAAGTCTGGCATTTGATCTCTGGGATGGCCTAATTAGGTCAGGAAAACCCCCCCACCCAAGCCCCCACTGCTTTCTGTTTTTGAAATCCGTCCTTCCCTTTGTCCTAAGGCTCTCTTTTTTCACCTCTTTCAAGAGCCCCTGGAACCACTGAAGGCCCCTGGCTCCAGAGGAGAGGACCAGACTCACTACACAGTAACTGATATATTCACAAACAGTCTAATATAAGCACTGAAGGGTTAGTTGGTGCTTTGGGAAAGAAACCAACAGTGACTGAGTAACAATCTACCAGAGAAAGTACTCAACTGCCTAATTTCTTTGCTCTCAAAAGGACTCAAGAGTGACACATTCAGAGATTTCCATAGATAGAGCTCATGGATGAAGATGCCATCCCAAAGAATAACACTGCTCCATCTGGAGTATTTTGTGGAACCTGTAACCACCATATTTTCTGCAGCAATGCCGGAGTTTAGGTAGAACCTCACACATTTCAGATAGTCCCCATCACTGGCACAGCCGCATGATACTGGACAGGTCTTCGAGGTAGGCTTAGATACCAAAAAGATCTTCACAGTTAGATCTTCCAAGGGTGGTGAGAGGGTTAAAGAGGAACAAAAATGAAGGTCAAAGAAATTTTAACAGGTCTCAGACAAAGAAAACTGGGTATGAATGGTCATTGAAAGTGTGTAGGGCATTCCACAATCTGTGATTTTCCTGGGATTCCTTCGTCAAACATGTGGCCATCCGCTGGCATTAGGTGGCCTTCAGTTGCAAGGAAAATTGCCTCTTCCCTTGGTTCAGATCTTTGTATGATCTATCCAGATAAAAGACAGCCCCTAAGAATCTACTGTTGCTCAATGCCAGAAACCTGAGAAGCAAAATGTCCCACCTGGATCTTGAACAAGCATGGGGCCATGTAAGCATTTCTCCTGACCAACATCTACTCCATCTCTGCAATTTCCTCGTTCATTCCCAAAGGACTATCTCAAATGACTCAGCCCCACAGACATCTTTCAAAAAGAGCCAAGCAGCAACAGTGCAGTATTGCTCAAGCTCTTTAAAATTCAAGAAATAGGTACTTCTCAGGTCTCTAAATCCACAGGCTATCAAGAGACAAAACAGGACTCCTGACAATCAAGTCAAATATTTGACTACAAGGATTGGCTTTGGCCATGGACTGTCTTCACCTTGTGGCGGGGCGGGGGTAGGGGGGGTGGTACTCATGACAATCATCTGGCTCTGGTAGAGCCCAGAGTCCTAGACCACATTGTCCTGCCTGCTCAGCTATTCATGTGTGTTGCGTACATACTTATTCCAGAGCCCAGCCTCATGCTCCGCAGGGATACTAAACAGCATCTCCCTGCCCCACCACCTCCTTCTCTGTAGTCTCTGTTGCTGAAATGGCAACTTCGCATCCTCATGAAATTACTATTTCTCGCAGCATGTCCTAGGTGAAATGCACCTCCACTATGCAGGGCTTGACAAACAGGCCATGTTCTCCTACTTTTCTGATTGTGGCTTTGCCAGCCTTCTACAAAGCTGCACTAATTTACTGACTTATTCCAAGACTCAGTGGAGACAGATATACAATCCAGTTCAATAATTCAGTGTGACTTTAAGATGTGACTAACAGGATCTGAAGAGTCCAGAGTTAACTATCAGGCCAGAAACAGGCTGTACCCACTGTGTGTGCATGTGTGTGTGTGCATATGTGTGTGTGTGTGTCTCGTAAGTGCTGAAGCCGACATACTGCTTCACTGCTTAAACAATGGGCTGTCAATCAAATACCGTTGCATCCACCCACCCAGATGTGCACATCATGGCCCAAACTTGGAATCCTTGATCTCCAAATCCAGTAGCTCTCATCAGCCTCCACCTTTTACCATCTAATCCATGGAGAAGGCCCAGCTAATTCAGACAACTACCACAACATGCTGCCCGATCTATGCAAGTCACGCCCTGTTGTTATATCATTTGATGTGATCCCAAGAGTCTTTCACAGCACCCCTGCTTCCTGACACAAGACATTCCAGGCTCACCTTTTCCATCTCCCCCAGACCTGGAATCAGCCACTTCTCCAAGGAGTTATGAATCCCTCTAGTGGAACCAAGTATTTAACATGGATAGTAAGTCTGCTCATTAGTATGGAGTTGTCATTGTTTCTTCGCCTTGTGAGTACTTAGACTAAACTTACATGCGAGCCTGGTAAAGAAAAAGCAACTTACAGGCAAAGGAAACAGCTTCCCATTCACTTTTATACATAGACTATTAGGATAGTTGTCTTCTTGAGGGCAACTTGTCTCTGCCAGGCAAAGTCTGTATTAAAGAAAAGAAAAAAAGAAAATTGTTCTTAAAGAGTGTACCCAAACATATTTACATATTTCAAGTTCATGATTATATGCACATACTTAGCAAATATAAAATTAACAGAAAATTTCAAACTCACCTCAGCTGAACCTGGACTGTATAATCTCTCCTACCACCTGGCAAAAAATCCCTGTTGGAAAGAGAAAGAAACTGGGTTGAGAAGGCACAATGAGAATTCACAGGAACATTCGCACAAAAGCGTTGTTAATATTTTTGTTCTTATTCCTAAAGATTAATACTCCCCTACCAATAGCACAAGACTTAATCAAAACACTATAGTGATGAGAACCCCTCATTTACTTAACATTTAGTCATGTCTTTATGGCAATTTTAAGGTATTTTCAATTCACAGGAACTTTTGTGATGCAGTATTTATTTCAACAGGCAACAGATTTGGTTAACATGAAAAGAAGTACCCTCGGTTCTAAAGGAGATTAATAAATTAATTTGTTTGCTCATAATCGTTCTTACCTTGGCTGAGCATTTTATTTTATTTTTAAAGATTTTATTTATTTATTTGACAAAGACAGAAATCACAAGTAGGCAGAGAGGCAGTCAGAGAGGAAGAGAAGCAGGCTCCCTGCTGAGCTGGGAGCCTGATGCGGGGCTCGATCCCAGGACCCTGAGACCATGACCTGAGCTAAAGGCAGAGGCTTAACCCCCTGAGCCACCTAGGTGCTCCCTTGGCTGAGCTTTTTAATCATGTGACTTTTAAAAAAAATACGTAAGAACCCATTCACTAGACTATTGGTCTGGAATGCAGACTGAGCTTTAGCTTTTATATCATGTGATTCTAATATAGAACCAAAATGAAGAACGAGTGCCTAGAGTCTCAGCATCTCTGTACCATGGCAACTTCATAATTAAGTATCCAATTAAGGACACAGAACCTCTTAGAATTTCTACATGAGAACCTAATAGAGTCCCATATGAAATACTTTTAGCACTGAACCTTCCAAAGCCTTGTCACTAAGGAGCCCACAGTGAAGCAGCACTGTGACTGCTTGGGAGCTTGTCAGAAATGCAGAATCTCAGGTCCCACTGCAGACATGCAAAATTAGAATCTGCACTTTAACGACCTCCCCATGTGACATGAATGCACGTTATAGTGTAGAAGTATTGTCCTTAGCCATTATCATCAATCTTGGACTCTGTCAAAGAGAAGAGTACTAGAAATCAGTCCTTTCTTAGGAGTACATTTCGCCCTCACCTTGCTCTAACTGGGCCAGTCTTCTGTCACTACGTTCACTGGAAGGCGGTAAAGCACCACAGTGACCAGCTTCAGTTCTACAGTCCCAAACTGTAGGGCCTCGGGCAAACTACTTAACCTCCCTGTGCCTCTGTTTCTACATCTACTAAAGATGGAAAATTATGAAGCTGTTGCAATGATTAGATGTGTTGATGATACATATAAAGTGCCTGCAGGTATAAAGTGCTCACTCAACCAGTGTGGGCAACCAGTGCTCTGATTATTTTTTTTTAAATTTTTTTATTTATATCAGAGAGAAGGAGTGAGAGAGAGCATGAGAGAGGAGAAGGTCAGAGGGAGAAGCAGACTCCCCAAGGAGCTGGGAGCCCGATGCGGGACTCGATCCTGGAAGTCTAGGATCATGACCTGCGCCGAAGGCAGCCGCTCAACCAACTGAGCCACCCAGGCGCCCCGGTGCTATGATTATTAACTCTGCTTTTACTTTCCCTCGCCGGTAGCCTCCACCTTCTCAAATGTCTATTCAAAACATCACCATGCTCTAGACAACACTGACATCTTGTGAATGAATAACCCGTATCATTCCCCTCATATAAATCCAAAAACGTTTCAGTCTGGGTGCTGGTTCAGCAACAAAGACACAATATTTGTTCTCAAAGGTCTCATGCTAGTAGGTTACAGATATATGCTACTACAATAAAATGTGGCCAATGTTATAGTACTTTACAAAAACACAGGTGCTACGGAAAAGCTGCAAGTTTTACTCTGTCTTAAAAGTCCAAGGCATTGGGGCGCCTGGGTGGCTCAGTGGGTTAAAGCCTTTGCCTTCCGCTTGGGTCATGATCCCAGGATCCTGGGATCAAGCCCCGCATCGGGCTCTCTGCTCAGCAGGGAGGCTGTTTCCTCCTCTCTCTCTGCCTTCATATCTGCCAACTTGTGCTCTCTGTCAAATAAATAAATAAAATCTTAAGAAAAAAAAGTTCAAGGCATTTATCACAGTCCAGTCAAACTAGAAAGTAAGGTTTGTACAGCAGTGGTTCTGCCTATTTCTACTTAGACACAATTCCATCATTAACAGTGACTTCACTGATGCAGATTCTCAACGAAAGGAAAGGGGGAAGATCAACCAGAGATACCTAACAAAATCTTGTTGGGTTGGGAAACATAATCTGAAAAAAGAGAAATGGCAAAAGACATACTAAAAAGATAGATGGGAAAATGATGGAAAGGGTTTTAAATAGCTTGCCTGAGGATTTATACTTTATGCCAGTAAGGGAAATGAACATAAACTGGGAAATGCAATGTGCTATATATATGTTCACAAACATGAGGAGTAACTGAGTAAGCATCTTCTGACATTCAAATTTCTGCCAGTCACCGTTCTAGGAACTTTCACATGTTCAGCTCATTCATCAAACATAAAGCAGGCATTTTACTGTATGTCAGGCACTGTGACAGGCTTTGAGAATATAAAAAGGAGTAAGATGTTGTCATCGAGTTTGTAAATTCAAGTAGTCAAATAAATGCAATGAAGCTTTAAAAGAAAGTAAGTATGTAGTGCAATGAGACAAAGTGTGTTTGGGGAAATCTGGAAAGGCATCACAGAGAAGCTAAGACTAGAACTGGCCCTAAAATACACTTCAAGTTTGCCAAACAGAATGGGGAGGAAGAGGATATGCAAAGGGACAGAGCTGTGACAGCCCAGCTGCTGGGGAAGAGTAGAGTGACAGGAGATGCAATGAGACAGAAGATGAGTAGAACAAGATGTTGAAGAGAACGGCCAGGCACCGGAGTGTGGACTTCACAAGCTATCACTCCAGGGTTTTAAATACAAGAGAGAACACCGAATGCTCACATGGTTAGCAGAAGAGTTAGGGGACCACTGCAATTGTATCAGCAAAAGATGAGGGCTCGAAGGCTACTTAAAGGTAAACATCACTGAGTGATATTTAGGCATAAAACAGAATTCAGTGACTGACTAGATAGAGAAGGCAGGATAAATAGGGAAGCATCCAGGGTGGGGCCCAGGTTTTGGAATGGGGATAAGGCTACTCACCGGAGTAAGAAGTAAAGCAAGTTATGACATTCAATGCCCCAGCCACTAAGTGAGGTGGTGATTATTTTTCCTATGTTACATTGGGTAAATAAGATTCAATGGGCTTTAGTAACTTACCCAGGGGCACAGAGACAGGCCTAAGCGGTTGGGCCAGTATTCACATTCCACTTGGTATTATTCCAAAGACCATGCTAGCTCTCTGAAGGATAGAGTTGCATCATGTTTTAAATCGTGAAAGAGACATAAAAGAAGGATCAGTAGAGTGCAGCAAACTGACAGGACGTGGTGGATGAGTTGTGGCATAATACAAAGGGGGCTCTGTGTCTGCGCAAATCCCACGCCATTAACGAAATGGGTAGGGAGGAAATATACCAAGCACAAATCTCCTTGAAGCCAGTTTATTTTTTCAACTTTGCACCCCTGGTGCTGGGAACACTGCCTGGATCATAAGAGGTAGCAAATAAATACATGCCGTGAAGCTAAATGAATAAATGAAAGAACAAAAGATAAACAAGCAAGTTTGGGTGAAACGAAAGTTCAATTCTGAATGTGCTGTGTTTGATGTACCTGTGCGTCATCAAGGCAGGGACAGTGAATATGGACTCTAGAGCAAAGTGGAGATCTTGCAGCCAGCAACAGAAAAATAACAACGCACATTCATGAAAACTATCACAGAGTAGTGAGAAGGGAATCACAGACTGATTCCTGGGAACCAACAAGAGAAGTCAGTGTGAGAAGCTGAGACGGGATGACTAGGGAGGCACTAGTAGCAAATGGAAAACCAAGAGAACTGAACTTACTGATGAATCTTCATAAGACGTAATAAGAAAAGAACAAAACAATCTGAACCTGAATGTATCCGAGCCTCATTTAGACCTTACTACCATGACAGGCGAGAGGAGAAGCTGGATGCACAGCAGGGGTTCTCAAATTTGTCAGCTACTGGGAACACCTGGGGAGCTTTACAAACTGGGTTCCATCCTCAGAATTCTAACTGAATTGGTATGAACGAAACATGGTATTCAGATTCCTAAAAGCTCTCAGGTGATTCTAATATGCAGCAAAGTGTGAGAACCACAGGCACAGACGTTAAATGACACACAAGAAGTACCTCTGGATCCAAGTCCAGCACGTGTAATATGCTATGAAGTCAAGGAACCGTTTTTTCCAAGGAGAGCGGTAAGAAATATTCTAAGAGTGGAAAGAGAGCTCTTTGGAGAAGTGATCGATTCCAGAACTGGGGCAGAGAAATTACAAAATGAACCTAGAACACCCTGTGGTGCCCAAAAGTAAAGCAGTGCTCAGGAACAGATGGAGACATACCAAAGGGCACAGGAGCCAAATGAAAGATCAGTCAATAGCCAGAGGTAGACCAGTCTGAACAACATCAATTAAAATTATTACAGCACTGCATTATAATCCAGATTACTCAAGAGCCTACGCAGATACAAGTAAATGACTGAATAAGTAAATGGGGGAGAATGGACAGTTCTTCCTTACAAAATAACTCCAATGTGAAAAAGAATAAGGACATCAGAAAATCACACCACTGGAACACAAGAGTGTTTATGACAAAGCAACTGCTGAAGGAACAGATCCATCAGTGAATGCTAAATCAGTGGGCAAAAATCTGAAGAGAAACAGAATACGTACCTTGTCTCAAAGTATCTCCCCCAAGATATTTATTACTAACGAAGGAAAAAAACACAACCCTGTAGTACCAAAATCTAGCAGAGTACCTTACCCAAGTGATCACTATTATGTAGCCCAACATGATACACTAAGAAGGGCATATAACTCGAGGTATTCTTGCCAAAAATGCTTAATCTCATGAAAAAATATCAGACAAACCCAACATTTTACAAAATACCTGGACAGGACTCCTCAAAACTATCAAAAGTTATGAAAGACAAGGAGAACTAAGAAACTGTCACAGACTGAAAGAGACTAACATAAGACTAACAATTAAAGGTAATTTGGGATCTTGAATTGGATCTAGGAATAAAAGTTCATTAGCAGGGGAGCCTGGGTGGCTCAGTGGATTAAGCCGCTGCCTTCGGCTCAGGTCATGATCTCAGGGTCCTGGGATCGAGCCCCGCATCGGGCTCTCTGCTCCGCAGGGAGCCTGCTTCCTCCTCTCTCTCTGCCTGCCTCTCTGCCTACTTGTGATCTCTCTCTCTGTCAAATAAATAAATAAAATCTTTAGAAAAAAAAAAAAGTTCATTAGCAAAAAAACTGGTGAAATCTGAATAAAACCTATAGTTTGGTTAACAGTATCATACCGAGGTTAATTTCTTGGTTTTGATAACTGCACTATGGTTATGCAAGTTGAAGCTGGGTAAAGAGTATATCTATTTTCACAACTTTTCTATAAATCTATAATTACTTCAAAGTAAAGTTTTTTAAAAAATCTTGGGAGATAAATCAAAAGTAATTACATGGGCCATGTTTAAATACAGAAACAACTAAGAAAATCTGAATATGGGCTAGTCATTGTTTTATATTAAGGAATTATTATTTTATTGTGATTATATTAAGAACTAATTAAAGATCCATCTTGAGGTATTTCCAGCTGAAATTACATGATGCTTGTTGATTTCCTTTAAAATATTTTAGAAAAGGGGCACCTGGGTGGCTCAGTCAGTTAACTGTCTGCCTTCAGCTCAGGTCATGATCCTGGGGTCCTGGGATCCAGTCCCATGTCCTTGGCTCCCTGTTCAGCAGTGAGTCTGCTTTTTCCTCTGCCCCTCCCCACTGCTGATGCATGCTCTCTCATAAATAATATCTTTAAAAAATATATTTCAGGAAAAAGGTAGGAGGTTACATCCAGACTGCCAAAGTGTTGATAATTACTGAAGTTGGGTAATGGGTACCAAACTTTCACTTCTACTCATTAGGGAGAAGATTTTTCTTTATTTTATATGACTCTGGCTTTGTCTATATGTGTATGTGATTTACTTTGTTTTCTTTGGAAGGAGAACTACAAATAGCCTTCTATTTTTTTAAAATTTTTATACGTAAGATACATAAAATTTATCATGTTAACCATTTTTAAGTGTATAGTTCTGTGGCATTAAGTATACTCACACTGTTGTACAACCACACTACCATCCAGTTCTAGAACATGATCAAAATGTTTAGATGAGATTTAAATTTTAGTCATTCATATCTGGACTACTTAATATCATTCACATAGTTCAAACTTCACACAGTTCAAACTTCAAAAATATATAAAAAGGATATAAAGTGAAAACACGAACCCAACTCTGACCCTGGTCATCCATTCTGCTGTACAGAGGCAGCTGATCGTATTCGTCTAGACATATTTTAGACACTTAAGCAAATTACACACACATCTACCTTTTTAGGGCAACTGGTAGTAAATTATTCACATATTGATGGTTTGGTTTTGTTCACTTACAAATGTACCTTGAAATCTGTATCTTTAAATCTGACACACTCTAAATAATCTCCTTCCCTCAAAGACCCACGCAACATTCCTGAAGACTTCCCAGACCACCAACATTAATAGTAATGTCATCCTCCTATAAATTATTTGTAATTACTAAAATTGGATCTCTTCATCTGACACCGTGCAATGCCAAGACCATTTTATGTATATGAACTGGTTCATTAGCAAGAGAGGCTGTATTATGTAATATAGTAATTCGTACCTAATACAGAGTAAACGACCTCAAGCAAGGGATCATCACTGAATAACAAACAAGACTTGAAATTAAAGATAAGGTTTTGGATATAAAATATAATTTTAATAATATAAATATAAGTTTTTTAAAATTTCAATTTGTCCTATTTATTTGTTAGTTGGTTTATTACTATCCTCAAGATTGAAAGTACTTCCAAATTTATAAAAACTCACTGCAATGTCTTGCTCCTGGTGAAAATGAACCACATCAGGCTACATTCATTTTACGTCTTTGATAATTTGCTCCTCTGGATTTTGTTTTCTGAAACTCCTATTGTTTTGGATATTGGATCTTTTGGACTAATCCTTGTACTGTCTTTTTTTTTCCTTAATCTTAGTTTTCAACACTTTCCCCCGCCTGTGGAAGAGGCGGTCTATGCAATACTCTGTGAGAGATCAAACTTTACAAGGTTGGAACAAACAATCATTTGAGATTTTGACAACAGCACTCTCACTATATGTATGTATTAGTAAAGATGATATGATTAATGAAAGAATCTAAAACTTTGCCACAGACTCTTCCACATAAAGAGAGCATCTTCAGGATGTTAGTGTGCTTTGAAGAGACTTGAGGCCTGTCAGTTTGGATTCACCATCTGAAAGACTGGCCGGGCACATGAAGATATTGAAGACCAAAAAGCCCACCCTTAACTTATGTAACTATGTTGAATACAAAATTTCCAAAACTTAACTACAGAATCCTCATTTTTGTAAATTATTAACATCTCAGGGAAGATGAGCATTCAAATGAATAGCTGAAAGGAGGCAAAAGACCTCTAATTTGTTCAACTCTTCTACTTTTAACTCTACAATCCCAGAAAAATCATTTAACCTCCTATAGTCCAAGTTTGGTTATACTAAATCTTTAAGAATGCAATTTTAAAGAGTCACATGCATATTATCAACACCAAAGATGACTATATTTTTAACTGGAAAAGTATACACTACATATTTCCTTTTCTTTCGTCTTACATCTTAGCTCATTTGCTCTTTATAAATGTGTCTATTTTGTTTCTCCAATTTTTCTAAAAGGCAAAGCGAAGAGTACTTTCCATAATTGTTTTTAGATTTCTACTAATTTTATAGTCTTGGTGACCACATAGCTCAGAACAGTGCCAGTTTATTAATTTTTCTGGGATAAGAACATGATGTCTACTTTAACTCTTAAAGTACCTCAGTTTGAATGATAACATTTATAGACATCCCATCTTTGTGCTGTTGTCAAAGATTCTTTTTTATGTTACTATATTTGGAATAAAATTTTCATTAAAAAAGGTTATTGCCAAAAAGTAATTCAAAAAAATAAGATGGGGTTTTAGTCAAAGATCAAACTGCTTTCTAATACAGAATATTTATTAAGTATTTGGATAACTTTAGTCAATGTATACTATGCTTTCTTAAGGAACAATAGTCCAACTGTTATGGACTGAACTGTGTCTCCCCAAAATTCAGGTTGAAGATCTGACCCCCAATCTGACCTTATGTGAAGATGGGAACTTTAAAGAGGTAATTACAATTAAATAACGTTGTACTGGTGGGGCCCTAATCCAATACAAGTGGTGTCCTCATAAGAGAAAGAGACACCAGGAATGCACAGGCACACAGAAGAAAGGTCAAGTGAGTCAAGAAGGCAGCCTCTACAAGCCAAGGAGAGAGGCCTCAGGACACACCAAATCTGTTGACATCTTAGTCTTGGACTTCTGGCCTCCTGAATTTTGAGAAAATAAATTTCTGCTGTTTAAGCGACACAGTCTGTTGTACTTTGTAACGGCAGCTCTAGCAGACTAATACACCAACATTCATCAAGAAACATATTCCAAACATTCCTCTTACCTGGATATGCATATCTCTCTAACTTGCTGAGGTGTCAGAGCAAAAATAAAAAACTTCTCTTGAAATCGTTGAATACTGCTTTGAACTGGGGAGGGAAAAAAAAGATAACATTCCAATATCCAATATCCAAAAGATAACACACCCAAGATGTAACCATGTGCAATAACAATGCATTTCTGATCAAGAGTCTGCCAAATTCTGCAATTTTTATGGTTAAAATACTCCAAAATAAAGTAGTAAAATGCAGAGTCATCTTGGAATCATGAAAGCAAAGTCACTCTAAAACAGGCTCAATTTGAAGCAGTCTTTATTCTAAAACACTACTTATAACATAGTCATGTAACATAAATGTTCGAAATTCTGTTTCTGTTCTGTTCTGTTTTGAAACTGTTCATTTCATCCTTGACTACAGCATTATCAAATGAAAATCTGAGGAAGTCAAAAACTCTGCCTGGAACTCTATACTAGATTTAGGTGGTCTTTCGATTGTTTTCTTTGTTTTGTTTTCAACCCTTTATATTCAGCTACACAAAACATTCATATAAAACTTTAAACTTAATACAAGCATGCTAACCACAAAAAAAATTTAAACTTAAAACTTCAAAGTTGATCAAATGAAGATACATAATTATTTATATATAGAAGTTAAAAAAAATTACCTAATGAAGTCATCTTAACTATGTTATTAAAAACTGAAATCTATTTACTTCACAAAGAACTTTCTAACACATTTATCCTGATAATAGTATTATTCAATGCTGTTTTAGCACCCATTAAAACAAAATAAAGCAAAAGCCAATACAGAGACCTTCTGCTTCCAACAAGTATTGCAACAACTCACAAGGCAAAATGGCTCTTGTGGTGTTACTGGCCACAGTTTTCCTGATACATAAAGAAAAATAAACAAGATACCAGTTAAATATCCAATGTCAGAGGTCTTCCATCCACAAGTCACACCAAATCAAGAAAAATATTAACTCCTTGAGTAAAACACTCTTCTTTAAGCACAGTTTATTATAGCAATTATGTGCCTAGAAATCATGTCATAAACTGGCTGGTATTTTCCCAGAACATTTAAAAAAAAACGGGGGGGGGGGGAGACAGAGGAATGCGGTAAAAGCCTAAAAATGAAATAAAATGCTAAGTCACAAACATAGGGATGGGGGAAAACAAAAACAAAAACAAAAACCACACAGCTACAGCAGTAAGTCCCTTGATTTCTTCAATCCTCTTCACCCCTCAACTCTTTCTTGTACAGACTTCACTTTCCATTCTCTACCCACAGTTAAGGTCATTTCCCACCAATGACCTCTTAACTGTCAAATTCAATAGCCTTTGAGATTAGAGGTGAACACACTGCATTTTAAATCAGAGCTAATGGTATAAGCACTCAGTCTATCTAGTCAGAAACCTCAGAATGTCTCACATAGGTACAAATGGAGTTCCAGAAGGGAGAAGAGGGCACTTTAAAAAAAAAAAAAAAAAGTTTCAGAAATAATGAAAGAATCCTGATTAACTCAAGGGGTAAGGGAGAGCCCTTACAGATCAAAGCTCAAGCAAATACAAAGAAATACACCTAGTCACATCAAAATCTAACTATGCAAACCAAAAATGACTACAAAATCTTGAGAGCAGTCAGGGAAAAAGAAACATTACATACAAGGGAAAAACAATATGAATAAAGGCAATGTTAAGCCAGAGGTTGTCTTTAAAGCGGTGAGAGGAAAACACTGTCACTGGAAAATTCAATACCCTTCAAAAACAGGGTTAAATAATGATGTTTAGATAAATGAAGGCCAAGAGAACTTGTGAAAGCGAATATGCAATACAACTAACAGAAAAGGAAATTGTCAGGATAAAAAGAAATACCAAATTCAAAACCAAATTTTCAGGAATGAAAACCACTCTAAACAGTAAAAAAGTGGTAAAGATGAAAGAATATGCTGTTCTTTTCTTATGATTTCGTTAAAAAGATAACTGTGTAAAGCAGAAGTGGTGTGCCTGGGTGGCTCAGTCAGTTAAGACCTGCCTTGGCTCAGGTCTTGAACTCAGGAATCTGGGATGGAGCCCCATGCTGGGCTCTCTGCTCAGCAGGGAGTCTGCTTCTCCCTCTGTCACTCTCTGTCTCAAGTAAATAAAATCTTTTTTAAAAAATAAAAATAAAGCAAAAGTAGTGGCATTGAAAGGCAGGATTTTTAAGATACATAGAAGGAAAAGATATCACAGTAGCAAAACAATACATAAAATTACCTGCCCAAGAGCTGTGATTCTTGCTTCATTCTGATGAGCTTAATCACCACAGATCTCCCCAGAGACAGATTCATTCCTTGTGCACGAAAAATGTGAGTTATCTACTACTGGAAAACTGGGTGCAGGACCTTGGGTCAAACCATCCAGTGTAAATACCAGTATTTGAGGTCTTGCCTGGGTGGTTGAAGTCAACCCACCCAGAAAAGAACCAATATACCATGAAACTTACATTGAACCTGGAAGGCTTCCATAGTCAGCATATGCCAACATTCATGTACAATTTACAAAACTTGCAGCCTAATGTTAGCAGTTTATATCTAAACATATTTTTACAGAAGCTTTAATTTTTCTGAGATAGTTTTGAACTTATTTATTTGATGCTAAATTTTCTGTCCAAAATATAATACCAAATAACTTCAGTGTTTCTTTGGCGGGGGTGAGGGGGGAAGGATGCTTTATCACTGTGTACCATAACTGAAATCCAGGAACTTACAGCAACAACAACAACAACAAAAAAAAACAGTGCTAATAAAATCCAATTTGTATTAACTCTGACAATTTTTATATAAGACAATTTTAAGCACCCTAAACATGCCATGAGGCCTCTCCCTCTCTTGCTCTCTTTCTGAATAAATATGTTTTTAAAGATTTAAACACCTATTAGCTAGACTATCATTTTAATACAGATCAGGAAAAAGAATGGCAAGATATAAAGCAGAAAGATGCAGGTATTTTCCTCCCATTAGTGTCTCCAACTTGGGATCAGAAAACCAATTCTACACAGACCCCATGAACACTTTTTATGTTAACAGCAGCAAATGACAACGGAAAAAGACCATGACTCAGGGACATGAATCATATGAATTTATTCAAACCCTTTCCTTTTTTAACAATCCTCCATGAGGTAGATACTATTTTTCAAAGACAGCTACAACAATATTTCCCATCAGCCCTTCTTATAACCTTGACATTCTTTCAATGAATCAGTGGGGTCTTTATCACCCTCCCTTTGAACTTGAGTGGCCCTTTGCGACTGCTTTAATCGATGCTATGCACCAATTACATGGCATAAGTGATGCTATGTAACTTGCAAGGCTAGGTCACAAAAGCACCATGCCCTTTTGCCCTGCTGTCTGGGGACACTCTCTTGAGACCCAGCTCTCACGCTCTAAAGAAGCGCAAACCAGACCAAAGGAAAAAGACTTATATAGGTACTCTAAGCCAATAGCCAAGCTGAGTCCAAGCCAAAGGCAGCACAGACACCACACATGAGTGAAGATGCCAGATTCAAATAATCCCATTTCTAGCCATCAAGTCACCCCCAGCCCCTAAGTCTTCTCAGCTAAGACTGCAGACATACTCAGCTAGAGATAAGCTCTCTACACACTGTTGGAACTTCCAGTTCCTAACAGGGAAAATCCACGAACATAGTAAGATGGTTGTTTTACACCACTGTACTTTGGAATGATATATATATTATACAGCAATAACAAGTAAAACTATGCCACAGCCTCACGAAGTAATTTTAGTATGAATCTTAAAAACTCCAAGTTCTATCATTATAGCTAGCTTCATTTATAATTACTAACTGATGAGGCCTGCTGATATGACATACTATTACTCTTCTAGACTTGTGGATATTGGTTCTTTCAACCTTTTTAAACATAAGTGGACCAGAATATTACTGTATCCTCATCTTAGCCCTACTGGTTATTATTTGAGTGACAGGAAATTCACATAAGAGCTCCAAGTCCTTCTTTACTCCTCAGTTAAAATGGAATAACATTTTGCTCATCTGCTTTAGCTGCTCATGCTCTCAAGAGCAGTTGGGGGGCGGGGGGCAGAGGGAAAGGGACATGCAGACTCTGCACTAAGCATGGAGCCTGATGCAGGACTCAATCTCAGGACCCTGAAATCATGACCTGAGCCAAAATCAAGAGTCAGACATTTAACCAACTGAGCCACCCAGGCACCCCTCATCTACCTTTTAAAGGATATTTTGTGGGGTCATGACCTCAGCATCATGAGATCAAGTCCTGCATCAGGATCAGCACTCAGTGCAGAGTCTTCTTAAGATTCTCTCTCAGGATGCCTGGGTGGCTCAGTTGGTTAAGTATCTGCCTTCAGCTAAGGTCATGATCCCAGAGTCCTGGAATTGAGCCCTGCATTGGGCTCCCTGCTCACTCGGCCCCTCCCTCCCTGCTAGGGCTCTTTCTCTTTCACTTGCTCTCTCTTAAATAACTAAAATACTTTTTAAAAAATTCTCTCTCCCTCTCCTCCTCCTCCTCCCAGATCACCAAAAAAAAAAAAAAAAAAAAAAAAAAAAAAAAAAAAAAAAACCACAACTTTTAAATTTAAAAATAAAGGCTGTTTTGTGGATCAAATGCAATACCATATGTGAAAGCATTCTGAAAACAATATAGCACTATACATATGTGATGTATTTTCAGTTCCAGAAGTCCTAATCAAAAATGTCTGCTTTTAAGCTCAGGATAAGAAGTCTGTAACATACAATGGTAAAAATATTAGATTGGTAACAGACTTCTCCACAGAGACCTGGCAGGCCAGAAAGAACTGGCATGATATATTCAGAGCACTAAATGAGAAAAACATGCAGCAAGGAATACTATATCCAGCTAGGCTACCACTGAAAATAGAAGGAAGATAAAAAGCTTCCAGGACAAACAAAAACTAAAAGAATTTGTAAACACCAAACCAGCCCTACAGGAAATATTGAAAGGAGTCCTTTAAGCAAAAAGAGAACCTAAAAGTAGTAGACCAGAAAGGAACAGAGACAATATACAGTAACAGTCACTTTACAGGCAATACAATGGCACTAAATTCATATCTTTCAATAGTTACCCTGAATGTAAATGGGCTAAATGCCCCAATCAAAAGACACAGGGTTTCAGAATGGATAAAAAACCAAAACCCTTAATATATTGTCTACAAGAAACTAATTTTAGACCCAAAGACACCTTCAGATTTAAAGTGAGGGGGTGGAAAACAATGTACCATGCTAATGGACATCCAAAGAAAGCTGGGGTGGAAATCCTTATAACAGATAAATTAGATTTTAAGCCAAAGACTATAATAAGAGATGAGGAAGGACACTATATCATACTCGAAGGGTCTGTCCAACAAGAAGATCTAACAATTTTAAGTATCTATGCCCCTAACATGGGAGCAGCCAACTATATAAACCAATTAATAACAAAATCAAAGAAACACATCAATAATAATACAATAATAGTAGGGGACTTTAACACCCCCCTCACTGAAATGGACAGATCATCCAAGCAAAAGATCAGCAAGGAAATAAAGGCCTTAAATGACACACTGGACCGGATGGACATCACAGATACATTCAGAACATTCGATCCCAAAGCAATAGAATACACATTCTTCTCTAGTGCACATGGAACATTCTCCAGAAGAGATCACATCCTGGGTCACAAATCAGGTCTCAACCAGTACCAAAAGACTGGGATCATTCCCTACATATTTTCAGACCACAATGCTCTGAAGCTAGAACTCAATCACAAGAGGAAATTTGGAAAGAACCCAAATACATGGAGGCTAAAGAACATCCTACTAAAGAATGGGTCAACCAGGAAATTTAAAAACTGAAAAAATTCATGGAAGCAAATGATAATGAAAACACAACTGTTCAAAATCTGTGGGACACAGCAAAGGCAGTCCTGAGAGGAAAATATGTAGTGATACAAGCCTTTCTCAAGAAACAAGAAAGGTCTCAAATACACAACCTAACCCTACACCTAAATGAGCTGGAGAAAGAAGATGTGGTGTATATATATATAATGGAATACTATGCAGCCATCAAAGGAAATGAAACCTTGCCATTTGCAATGACATGGTTGAAACTAGAGGGCATTATGCTGCGTGAAATAAGTCAATCAGATAAAGACAATTATCATATGATCTTCCTGATATGAGGAATCTGAGAGGCAAAGTGGGGGGCCTGAGGGGGTAGAGAAGGAAAAAATGAAACAAGATGGGATCGGGAGGGAGACAAACCATAAGAGACTCTTAATCACAAAACAAACTGAGGGTTGCTGGTGGGGGGAGAGGGGTATGGAGAGGGTGGCTGGGTTATGGACACTAGGGAGGGTATGTACTATGGTGAGTGCTGTGAGGTGTGTAAGCCTGACGATTCACAGACCTGTACCCCTGAGGCAAATAATACATTATATGTTAATCAAAAAAAAGAGAGAGAGAGAGAGAGAAAAAGAGAGAAATGTCTGTTTTTAGGGGCACCTGGGTGGCTCGTCGTTAAGCATCTGCCTTCTGCTCAGAACTATTACAAGTAACTGTTGTAATGAAATGAAGAGCAAAGTTGCTCCCTCTCCCTCTGCCACTCCCCCTCTCTCTGTAAAATAAAATCTTTAGGGGCGCCTGGGTGGCTCAATGGGTTAAGCCGCTGCCTTCAGCTCAGGTCATGATCTCAGGGTCCTGGGATCGAGTCCCGCATCGGGCTCTCTGCTCGGCAGGGAGCCTGCTTCCCTCTCTCTCTCTCTCTGCCTGCCTCTCTGCCTACTTGTGACCTCTCTCTCTCTCTCTCTCGCGTGCACGCGCGCGCTGTCAAATAAATAAATAAAAATAAAATCTTTAAAAAAAATAAAAATAAAAATAAAATCTTTAAAAAAATATTAAAAATAAACCTCATTTAAAAAAAAAAGTCTGCCTTTAAAGAGCCAAAGTTAAAAAAAAAAAAAAAAAGGAAAGAAAGAAATACAGTCCAACAGATGCATTTTGCCAACTATTCAATAATAATGACTTTCTCTTGGTAAGATATTCAAGTAGAAAGTATTTTAATATGCCTAAAAATGTTAACTATTGTTAGTAAAACAGGAAACTTCCCAAGCTCCCCCACCACACAAAGTTATACGGACACCTTTTAATAAACTGGTTTACATTTAATCAAGAATGCTTCCTAGCAATGAGTGCCTAGGTTAACAAGAGTTTATAAAATGACCCACTCGGAGAAGAGCTAAATTAAGATGTTATATAGGCAGTTTTGTGAATTAACATGGCTCAGTCTAGCTAATCTATAAATATAATAATTCATAATGTAACAATGAATAAATAAAAGTTTATTATACTGCATCATCTAAGATCTCTATCCTTAGCTAATAAAACAATGAATAGTTTATTATACTGCATCATCTAAGATCTCTATCACCCACCAATCAACTGTACCATTGTTGCCGACCAAAGAATACTCTTATAATTTATTCCCCTTCCCATCATATCTCTGCATCCAAAGTAAAGTGGGGAAACAACCCTCAAACACGTGTAAATAAAAATACACACAAAAACAATATTCTCATACAGTTATAATAAAAGAAATACAAAAAGTTCTGTTCTATATTTGCAAATTAGCTTGTTTTTGGTAACTCATTTCTTAACAGACTGGAACAGGCACATGGAATGCTTTCAGTAAACACCTGAGTGATTCTATATTCCCATATTCAGTTGTTTACAAATAGTTATCATTGAATATTGCTTTATATGAACATTTTTCAAATGAGAATCCTATATACACACCCACATTTTTCTAATTTAATGGAATTCACTCAGAAACCGGAGTCATTTGAAAGAATTTTATCTAGACAGAAACCATCACTGTATTAATAACCATCAGGGATGGTTACTATGAAAGGACTTTTTTCCCTATACAATAGCTGCAAAGATCATGTGGGGAGAGTAGAGCACTGAGGTCTCATGCTTCTCATAAAAACAGTGACTTTAATTCAGAACTTTCAAACAGGAGAATAGTTACCAAATTCCCTATCACTGGAAATCATTCATTTCCTTTACCCCAGTCCTCTTCTTCATCCTCTATATCCTTTTAGTCATTAAGTCCTGCTTTCTAAAATTTTCTTCTCGACTGCTTCCTCTCCCTTTTCACTACCACCAGCCTACTCAGAACTATTACAAGTAATTGTTGTAATGAAATGAAGAGCAAAGTTGCCTCTCTCCAGTCTCCCATCAGAGCTGGCCATCCTTAGCCTCACTCTCACCACCCTCCCCTGGCTCACAAATGCTCAGCAGCTTCCTACTTCAGAATGAACCCAGTCTAAACTCCTTCACCTGTGAGCGGCTGCATAACAAAGGCTCCTCCTCTTCCCTAGCAAACCTACATTTCCACATTTCCACATTTCCAGTGTCTCCCCAAGTTTCCTCAGTCAGATCTCACAACTACGCCACTTTCATTTCTGCTACTGTGACTACTCACAGTTCTCCCCTTTCTTGGTGTTTCCTCTCCTATAAATGCCATCAATTCAAAGTAGACAAATTCATACTTCAAAGCTCCTTCACGCCTCACTCCTACTCCAAGAAGTCTTGACTGACTTCGCCCATCCTGAGGCCGATACAGTATTTGAGTTTCAGATACACAATTTATACCTCATTGGCTACCTGGCTCTCACGTTAATACTATCTCCCCAAATAGATAACCAGCTTCCTAATGGCCATCTCATATTTCTGGCTTCTCCACAATTAGACTACATGACCACACCTAAATTAAATACTCATTACATACCTGTTAGCTGTGTTAATAAAAATGATGCGTATAGTATCTGAATTTATCCAAACTCCTTAGAATGGATGGAGAGATAGAAGTGAGGTTCTATTTTAATGGCTTTCCATTAATTGCACATCACTTTAAACCTGTTTAACTGCACCCAAAAGCTTAATGAGTTATTTCCTAATATTCAGGAATTTAAGAATATGAAAAATGTTAATTCTTACTAAGTCTCACTGTTTAAAGATTAAAAGGCCAATCATAAATTAAAAGACCAATGCTGACGAGGGTATAGAAAAATAATACAATCCTACCCTGCTGGATTATAAATGTTAGGCATAAGGTTTCTGAAGCAACTGCTGAAACAAAAGCTGAATATCAAAATATTAAGTACTCGCACTGACTTTGCAGTGGCATTATACTTCATAAATACGCTCAAAAAGTCTCAGCAGCTAGGTATTCAGAAGCACATATGCAAAAATGCTAATAGCAGCAATGTTTAAAAAACCACAAGAATAATGACCGACCATGCTGGGTACTAAAATACTTTCAAATAAATAAAAAACTAAAAATGTCCACCAACAGAACACTGGTTAAGTGATGGTACATCTATAAGATAACAAGATCTATTTAACCCACAAATCTGTAATGTATTCTCAAGAAACACTGTTAAGAAAGATCCTCAGGATGCAGAACTCCAGGAGGTGCTCTTGGCAGAGGATACAAGTAAAACAGTGTCCTCTCGCACTAGAAATGTGGCACAGTGGTTCTGCAGTTGAAAAAAGCTCTTTTAATGAACAGGAAGAGACAGAAGATGACAACATATGCAGAAAAACAGTTTACTACTGCTACAACTCCAGCTGGGTAATAGAGGACATTATGAGGGACCTTCCCTTTCTGTTATATTTCCATGATGTTTGAATTTTCAATTACTAGCATAAATTACTTTTGCAATCTGGAAAGCACAATGAGTAAGTTTTAAGGAATTAAAGGCTCAAAATACTCTGAAGGTATTTCACAAAATACCAAACAGCTAGAGGTATCAACATACAATGATTATAAGAGCCAGTCACAAAATATAAATCATCACATAAATTTCAAAAGCAAATCAAACATTACTTTTTTAAAAATACATACATGGTAAACAAGCAAAGGAGAGGAATATAAATTCAGAATAGTGATTTAACTCAGAAAGGGCAAGGAGATGGCTTGAAGATACTGGCAATGTTCCTTTTTAAAAAACTAGGCAGTGGGGGGTGGGGGGGTAGGAGGGACACCTGGGTGGGCTCAGGTGATTAAACATGAGACTCTGGATCTCAGCTCAAACAAAACACAAAAAACAAAAGTAGGTAGTGGTTTCACAAGTGTTCATTTCACCGATTCTTTTACACCTTATGCTTTATATATATTCTTTTGTACAGACGAAATAAAGACAAATTTCTTAAACAGAATATTCCCAAAGGATTTCATCTTCAAGGAGAACAGAGATTTCTGTTAGTTTTTGAATTATGGGGTTATCCATTTGTTAGAGTAAAACCTAAGTCACAGAGAACTTCATTTAGTATTGTGTACACTCTTTTTTTTCAGACGCCACAGTTGGCCATTTTAAATGCTAAAATATTTTTATTATAACCATTTTGAATAGAAATAACTCCAAACTACAAAACTATATTACAATGTATCTCTTTAAGGAGAATATATACATCATGGTTGTTTTTTGGGTTCTTTTTTAAGCATCAATACGTGGGCCAGGCTATAACATCAACTCCCTCACTACTAAGGGCTATCAGTTACAATATACCAAGAGGTTTGGGAATAACATTTTTTGACCTCTTGTATCTATTTTTTCTAGCACGGCCCCTCTAGTCTCTCTCATGTTGTCAATTAATTCCTACTTACCAATATGTTGATGGCTTAGAAATCATCGAATCAACTGTATATGAAATCAAGTATACACAGACTGGTTTGCAGATGTTAAGAATAAGTGCTTTGAAATATGGATTTGGTATCTCTTTGGCCTCCTGAGGATTTTTAATTCTCGATCCCCAAATGTAAACAGGTTTCTCGATAGCAGGATTCCAAACAAATGAACTTCCGCAGAATTTCTATTTTTATGTATATTTTCAAATTATAAAACAATTAATAAAAATTAAGGAAGCTTCTGAATGTCACTGCATTGCCTTAGACACTGCGACACTGAAAGTTTTCAATTAAAGACATTACTGGAAATGATTAATTTTTTCCACTTTCATTTGGCAGACTATATGTGATGTGGATTTTCTAACTTTCTACCTCCAAGTCTAAAAGAGCATTTCTTAGATCACTGTTTTATCAATCTGACATAACAAGATTACATACATTAAGAAAATTCTTTTTTTCCTCCTTAGGGAAGGCAAGATAAGGAAATGTTTATTGTTTTAAAACAAGAATCAATCTATAAATTCATAAAAACAATGATAGGCAGGACTCTTGAAAAACATATGCATAGATAGTTTTTAGCTCAGGGGTAAAAGTTATTTCATAAACCTTAAGGTTACATGTTATCTCTTACATTCTAATTTAAACTATGAGCAAAAGGCAGCTTTTTCTTAGCCACTCTTCAACACAAAATACCTCTGGCATTATTTTATCTAAGTGAAATGAGACAGGAAAATTTTATCTTAGTAAAAACTTATAAAACGCCTACTACTCTCCTTTAACCTTATGGAGGTAGTGAAAGAGAAACTCAATGAAATACAGAAAAGCAGAAAACTCCACTTTCTATCTTTGAACTAAGCAGAGGAATACGGAAAGAAAAATCACAAAGCCTCTCCAGAGTTCACCCCTTGGTGCACCACTGATGCTTAAGAATAGAGAAGACACATGCCTGCATCTTCTTTCCAGGCACACCATCAGGTCTCTTTCAATCCCTTTCACTGTAACTACAACCCCACCGCCCTCTTACACCTTCCCCAGCCTCACCTTAGCCATATTCCTGAGGAGTCCCATGAGGTAGGGGCACCTAAGCATATTACCAGTCTGAATCTTTCTCAAAATACATACAAAAAAATAAATTTGCAGGAACTGCCAAGAAAGAAACATGGAAATGAGCCATGATATGCTCCACTGGTGTAAACGAAAAACCATGACGAAGATAGAAATAAAAAAAATAATGGAACCATTTTAACCAAATAAATGAACTGTTTAAAAAAACAGATGAATCTTTTTTCTAAATCTCTATAAAAGCATAAAAGAAAAGCAACTGGGTAATAAACATTTAAAAGTGTTTGCTCCAGATATTAATTCTAAAAATAAAAAATCTAAACAAGACACAAGCTTTCACCTGTCAAAATCACCAAGATTTGTTTTTAATAACACCTAATAAAGGCAGGAAGAAAGGCCGTAAGAGACACTCTGTCACTTTGTGTAATGCAAACTAGCACAGCTCTTCTGGAAACTAATTTAGCAACATTTTATCAAGAGTCTAAAATTAAAATGTTCTTACTCTTTGATGCAATAATTCTACTCAAAGAACTTTGTACAAATAATAAAAGGTGAACACAATCCTTACTTCATAATGAATGTATTGAAGAGATAAAATGTGTTACTCTACCTGCCTGGCTAAGTATTGCTAAATTAAAACATTTAAAGCGAGGAGGAAGGGGCTGAGAAAAGCACGGCCACCATGACCTGCCATCAATCAGGCCATATTGACTCCATTAACCAGTACCCTCAAAATTTCCTTCTGGCTCAACCAAGATATACAGCAGCATAATCTTCTACAAAAGGAAAAAAGCACATTGATACATATTTAAGAGAGTTCCCAAATGACTTGAAATAAAAAGAGTTTTCCAAGGATGAGGGGGAAAAAAAAATCTCCAAAATTAACTATGAAATACCATTTCCTAAACAATTTATTTCATCAAAAAATCCAAATACCTCTGTAAATAATTTTATTAGGTAATAAGAAATTATACCATTATAACAAAGAAGCCATCATGTAGGTAAGAATTCATTAAAGTCCCCAGTATCCTTTTTTAGTAATGATAAAATTAAATTTTCTGAGCAGTTGATAGATATTAAAAAAGCTAAACACGTGTGTCAAATGCCATGTGCCAAATTAAGTATAAAAGGTTTATTTCTTACGAAAGCAGTTTAAACACTATGTTAAATGGAAACTAAATATCTGTAAAAATACCAAAACACAAATTACACACAAGCAATATCTGTACCTGTTCCTACACACAAAGATGTAATTTGAGTTCTAAGCTACAAAAATGAAGGTATGATGAATTAGCGTTTCTATACTAGATTTCAGTCATGGTTGCCAGTATTTTTTTATCTGGCATTTACTTGCCATTAATGTCTCCATTTTATACTATTAACAGCAAATCATTAATCACTAGTTGAAGGCCTCTTGCCTCTTCCCTCATCTGAAAAGAACTAATTTCTCTAACACTTACCTAAACTCGTGGGCTTGATGAGAACATCAAGGACATCATAAAAGGGCAAGTTTTTTAACTGCACATCAGGATGGACAGGAGGGATTGGGGGAGATGGCTGCTGCATCTCAAACGTGGGCTTCGTATCTTGAAGCAGCACAGAACCCACAGGAGAGGACGGTGAGTGCGGTGTAACCGAGGTGGAAGGCAGCGCGTGGATTCCAGCCACGGCCAAGTCAGGTTCTACAGGTGATGAGCTACCATCCAAATTGAAAACCGAAGATTTGATGGTGGATAAATCGGAGAGTCCTTCCAGAGTCCGTGGGTACCGGCGTCTGTACAATTCTCGGATTTTGATCTGAACCGCAGGGCTGCAGCCGCTCTTCAGTAAATGCAACGCCCTCATCAGGAGGTCATGCTTGCGTCCACTTTTATTCCGTCCAGCAAAGCCTAGTAACACTTGCAGTTCAGAAACCCTAAAGCTAGAAACCATATTCTAAAAGCGGGGGGGGAGGGGGAGAAAAAGGACATAAGCCAAGAGTCACTGTCAAGCATATAAAAAGCCCATCTAAAATATACCACAAAATCCAATTTCACCAGCATTTTATCACCTGGTATATGCTAGAAGCCAGCATTTTCACATACCACTTAAGACTCATCCTATTTATAGAGCCACTGCCCACCCAAGTTACATTCAAGTTATGGCATTAATCATGGTCTGCTGTATTAATCTTGATAATCTATTGCCTATCAGTTTCTACTAACCACCTCACTATCTGATGATGCTGAAGTGTAAACCTGTATTTGCTTTATGACTATGAAATTTATAACCGATGAAAGTTTCCTTTTCAAAATTAAGCCCTATCAACACACAATGTAATGTCTGCTACAGTACCACCATAAATAAACCTAACAAAAATTAGACTTTTGCAAAATTATATGCATAACTTCCAATGCTAAATAGTAAATCTACAAAATCAGGAAAAATTGTGATCCAAAAATCCAGTGAATTTTTCACCCCAACTCAAATTATTAAGGAACAGACAATGCACGGTCATTACACTTCAAATCCTCCATGTGTTAAAATGAAGATATTATCTATCTTACCCCAATGCTATGGACAACAAACATGAAAAACAAAATTCTTGGCCTATGTCAAGATGTTACAGATTACTCACGGTTTCATGCATAAAAGGGACTATGACAGCTTTCTCAAGCGTCCTGCCAAGCAGGAACGCAATGCACCTTTCCCAGAGTCCCCAATCCTAACACTTCAACTGAAGTTGGCTTACACTACAGTAGCGTAAGCAACATTAAATCATGAGAACACTAACAAAGGCAGTCATACAGAGAGAATACTCCAGGACAGTTTCTAAAGAAATCTAACTCAGAATTCATTGCTTTGCTTCCCTCCTTCTACTTATTTTCACATTACTCTTTGCTTAAGGAAACTTGTTTTACAGAAATGACGAAAAAGAACACAAAGTCACCCTAAGCTTGGCTCTCAAAACAGGATTTCTGGGAGGTCTCATATCACCTATTTCCAATCATAAATTTGGCAAAGGATGCTAATGCAACTGGCTCTATTAGTTGCTGTAAATATACAAACAAAAAGGAAGAAAGAGATAAGGGCTCACAACATGAATGCAGAATCAGGACATTCTGAAGCAAAAAGAAATCCCCCTTAACTCAGTCTTCAACCAAATTTCAGCTGTCACCAGGTAAGAGTGAGCCTGCTATGAAAACTACCAAGAAGGGATTTCAGCTACTGTTCACCAATCTCCAGTGTCTATATCTTTAGTATAATTTTTAATATAATTTTTTCCAAGTGGACTTTATCCAGTCCATTCTGCTGCCTCCCAAAGTGTGTCTTCTAATACTTCAGTGACAACTGCTTTATGTTCTACACAAAAGAATTTCTCAATAAATGTTTGCTAACTGATTTTAAGGAAATTCTATGAACCAGAGAGAAATACGCTGGCATGACTGATTTTTAGAAAAAAATATATAAACAGGGGCGCCTGGGTGACTTAGTTGGTTAAGCAACTGCCTTTGGCTCTGGTCGTGATCCCAGGGCCCTGGGATCGAGCCCCACATCGGGCTCCCTGCTCGGTGGGGAGCCTGCTTCTCCCTCTCCCTCTGTTGCTCTGCCTGCTTGTGCTCTGTCGCTCTCTGCCAATAAATAAATAAAAATCTTAAAAGAAAGATACATAAACAAAATTTTAAAAATATCTAAACAGAAAATATAAATTAAGACCAGGACTTTAGAATGCCTGGGTGGCTCAGTCAGTTAAGTGTTCACCTTCAGTTCAGGTCATGATCCCAGAGTCCTGGGATCAGGTCCCACATGATCTCAGCAGGGAGTCTACTTCTCAGTAGAGAAGTAGGGAGTCTGCTTCTCCCTCTGCCCCTCCCCTTGCTCCCACGAATGCCCGCATGTGCACTCTCAAGCTCTCGTGCTCCTGCACCCACGTGTGCGCTCTCTCTCTCTCGCAAAAATAAATAAAATCTTAAAAAAAAAAAAAAAGACTAGGACTTTAAATCAACCTTGTTTCTTTATTAAAGTGTGTTACTTTATTTAAAAAATATTTTAAAAATATTTTAAAAATATTTATTTATTTAAAAAATTAAAGCTGAGTCATCATATAATTGGAACATCATACAAGAGTGAAGGCAAGCTGAAGGTGCTACATTTAGAAAACCTCATTAAGGAAGTAAATATGATAGTTACATGCAATAACCAATGAGTAAAAAGATTTCCTTGAGACTACTCTTCAACTCTTACATATGAGATGGAAACTACACAAGCAGACCAGAATTTGGGGAAGTTCTAATAGGTCGGAAGTCATGGTAAAGATCAACACAAACTTTGTAAATAGATATTCCATCTGCTAGTATGTATAACAGAAGATAGAGAACGGAACTGCTGAGGGAAATGGACAGATCACATTTATATTAACACTGCCTATCCCAACTACAATATTAAAACAATTTACATCTTCATTTATGAGTAGTTTTTGGATTCCCAATGACACAGATGGTTCTAGATCCAGAGTATTCCGCTAAGTGAAATAAGTCAGTCCGAGAAAGACAAATACCATACGATTTCTGTCATATGTGGAATTTAAGACACAAAACAAACGAGCAAAAGGGGAAGAAAAGAGAGACAGAGGCAAACCAAGAAAGACTCTTAACTACAGAGAACAAACTGATAGTTACCAAAAGGGGGATGAGTGGAAGGATGAGTTAAAAAAGTGATGGGGGGGGGCGCCTGGGTGGCTCAGTGGGTTAAGCCTCTGCCTTCAGCTCAGCTCATGATCTCCGGGTGCTGGGATCGAGCCCCACATCAGGCTCTCTGCTCGGCGGGGAGCCTGCTTCCCCTCCTTTCTCTCTGCCTGCCTTTCTGCCTACTTGTGATCTGTCTATCAAATAAATAAATAAAATCTTTAAAAAAAGAGAGAGAGAGAGAGAACTGACATTTAAAAAAAAAAAAGTGATGGGGATAAACAAGTCGACTTGTGATGAGCACCAGGGGTCATATGAAAATGCTGAATCACTAAACGTACACCTGAAACTAATATTACACTGTATGGTAACTAACTGGAATTTAAATAAAAACTTTGAAAAATCGGGCAGAAAATATCTCAAATAAAGACATATAGATGGCCAAGAGACATGAAACGATGCTTAATATCGCTACTCATCACGGAAATGCAAATCAAAACCACACTGAGCTATCACGTCATACCGGTTAGAGTGGCCACTCTAAAAGACAACAAAAGTTGGTAAGGATGGAGAGAAGTGGGAAAACTGTTGTGCACTGTTGGTGGCAGTGTAAATGGGTATAGCCACAATGGAAAACAGTATGGAGGTTCCTCAAAAAATTAAAAATAGAACTACCAAAGAATCCACCAATTCCACTTGTGGGTATTTACCTGAAGAAAATGAAAACGCTAACCCAAATATGTACGCCTGCCAAGTTCAAATACAATAGCCAAGATACAGAAACAACCTAAGTGTCCATAAATGGAAAAATGAGTAAGAAGCTATGTATATATACACACACCCCTCACAGCTGTATATCTACAGCAGCTTCTATACACATATACAATGGAATATTACTCAGCCATACAAAAGGATGAAATCTTGCCATTTTATGACAACATGGATGGACCCTGAGGGCATTATGCTAAATGAAATAATTCAGACAGAAGAAGGCAAATACCACAGAATCTCACTTACATGTGGAATCTAAAAACAGAACAAAAACAAGAACACCAAGCTCACAGATACAGAAAACAGACTGGTGGTTCTGATGGGGTGGGGGTAGAAATGGAAGGGGATCAAAAGGTACCAACTTTCAGTTATAAGACAAATATGTTATGGGGATATAATGTTCAGCATGATGAGTACAATTAATAATCGCATATTGTGGAGCTCCTGGGTGGCTCAGTCAGTTAAGCACCCAACTCTTGATTTCAGTTCAGGTCCTGATCTCAGGATCATGAGTTCAAGCATCACTCCATGCCCAATTTAAAAAAAATTGTATATCTGTAAGTTGCTAAGGGAGATCTCAAAAGTCCTCATCACAAAACTAAATATTTTTGGTAACTATAAGGTGATAAATCTCTACTAGATTTATTGTGATCATCATTTTGCAATGCATACACCTGAAACCAATATAATGTTATACATCAATATACCTTGATTAAGCAAATAATAAAAAATATTACCTGAAACTTGAAAAAAATTATTGGGGGAAATGAGTGGAGATACGGGGAAAACAAACAAACAAACAAACAAACTAGGTACAGGGTACAAGGGGAATTCTCTACCTTTGTAATTACCTTTGTAAGATGTTTCCACAGTAAAAAAGTTTGTTTGAATGGGGGAAACTAGTTGTGGGTTATACAACAACTCTCTATACTATCTTCCCAACTTTTCCAAAATCTGAAAGTATTCTAGATTTAATTAAGCAAAAATTGTTTGTTTGAGGCAGGAAAAAACAGACTATGGTCTAAATACTATTTCCCACAAAAGGAACCTAGGCTCCTTGAGGAAATAGCTAATTGCAAGTCTGGGGTAGAAAATGCACACCATGAGCCTAGAACATTTGATCACACCAGAAAGCAAAGAAGTTATCAAAGACTACCAGCATCTTGTCAGAAGGACACAGAAAACAATCCAGTAGCCCAAGACCTCAAAAAAAAAACTTACTGATCTCTGTTAACAGGATGTTGAGACACCAACTTGTTATTCTAAAAATTGTCTAAAAATTCTAAAAATAAGGAAAGCAATACAAAAAGATTTATTGGCTCAAAAAAAGCCACATGGTTAATCTGCATAAATGCCAAAAGGGCGTTTGCAAAAGTCCTAACCATTACTGATAAAACCTCTCAATAAACAGGAACAGAATGAAACTGTTAACATGAGAGAGGACAGCTATCAGAAAACAGGAACAAATACCATATTTAAAGATGAAACACTAGAAATAAAGACCCATGAAAGATGTTTTCTCATTTAAAATTATTCTAAGGTTTCTACACAATACAGATTTTAAAAGAAGCAATATTAATAATCTACAAATGACAGAACTTTCTATAATGAAAATACTTATTACCCACTGAAAAATAAGACCTAAAAATAACTTAAGAAATTCACTGAGTTATCTACACATCAAACAGATTTTCGAGTGACTCATCAGGAAAAACAGTACTTAAAAATGAGTCTAATAACAAAATCTAAAATGCAAAGGCATAAATTTAAAAATTTTGCAATAGCTACATAAAAACAAGACATAAAAGAACCCTTGAATAAATTAAGAAATGTATTGTTACTAGATAAAAATAGTAAATACTGAAAAGATGTCAATGCCCCTAAATTGCATAAGTAAAATTTCAATGAATGACTGAGTTGAGGAACTTGACAGATTAAAATTTATCATAAAGGGGTGTGTGGGTGGCTCAGTGGCTTAAGCCTCTACCTCTGACTCAGGTCATGATCTCAGGGTCCTAGGATCAAGGTCCACATAGGGCTCTCTACTCAACAGGGAGCCTGCTTCCCACCCCTCCCCAACCCCTGTGGCCTGCCCCTCTGCCTACTTGTGATCTCTGTCAAATAAATAAATAAAATCTTTAGAAAAATTTATCATAAAAATAAAATATGTAATATTTTATTATATTATTGTGGTGATGAATACAAAGGACAAAAATAATGGGAGAAAAGGAAACAGGGAATGAAGAGGTAAAGGATTTGCAATCTTAAAGAGAGAAGGTCTCCCTCAGGAGGTAAAAGAATAAGTAACTGAAGGATTAAGAAGATACCCAAAGAGTCTCTGGGAAAAGCATTCCAAGACCTCAGATGCAGCAGGTACAAAAGCCATGAGTAAGAAAGCATGTCTAACATAGGAAAGGAAAAGTAAAAAGCCCATCAATGCTGAACCAGAAGAATTTAGAGGAATCTAACAGCAGAACAATGACCAAAGAAAACGACAAGCCCCGGGGAGGAAAGTGATTAGCTTAAACAAACATTTACTGTATAAGATTATAGTATCAGATTGTAAGGCTAAGAAATGACAGAACAAAACTGCAGATAATGACATGCATGTAAGTTGGCAGAGTGGGGAGCAGTTTAAAAATGAAATAAAACTTTCCAATTAAAACTGCAAGATTAGGGGCGCCTGGGTGGCTCAGAAGGTTAAAGCCTCTGCCTTCGGCTCAGGTCATGATCCCAGAGTCCTAGGATCGAGCCCCGCATCAGGCTCTCTCCTTGGTGGGGAGCCTGCTTCCTCCTTTCTCTCTCTCTGCCTGCCTCTCTGCCTACTTGTGATCTCTCTCTGCCGAATAAATAAATTAAAAAAAAATCTTAAAAAAAAAACAAACCTGCAAGATTAGTTTAATATCACCACAGAAACCAGAGACATCAAAAAAAAAAAAAAAAACAAAAAAAACACAGGAATACTCAGAACAACTAGACACATGAATTTGGTAATTCATATGAAAAGGACAAATTCCTTGAAAAACACAAATTAGGAAATTCACCCAATATGAAACAGATCATTTGAATAACCTTCCAACTACTCAGGAAATTTAATTCATAATTTTAAAATTCCCCCAAATAGGGGCACCTGGGTGGCTCAGTTAAGCATCCAACTCTTGATTCTGGCTCAGGTCGCGATCTCTGGGTTGTGAGATGGGGCCTCACTTCAGGCTCCACACTCAGCATGGAGTCTGCCCAAGATTCTCTCTCCCTCCCCCTGCTATTCATGCTCTCTAATAACAAAATCTTCAAAAAAATGAATTAAAAAATAAAACTCCTAAAAAGTAAATGATCAGACCTAAATGGTTTTACTGGATAATTCTACCCAAACATTTAAAGAATTAACACCAATCTAATCTAATTTCTTCCAGAAAACAGAAGATGAGAGAACACTTCCAAATTCATTTTATAAAGCTAACATTACCCCGATGGCAAAACTAAACAAAAACAGTATGAAAAATAAGACTACAAACCATCACAAATATAGATGCTAAAATACTTAACAAAATGTTAGCAAAGAGAATTTAGTAATATACAAAAAAGAAGTCTATACCATCACCAAGTGAGGGTTATTCCAGGACTACAAGGCTGGTTCAGTGTTTGAAATCAATATAGTATACCCTTTTTTTGTTTGTGGTGGTATACCCTTATTAAAAGCTTAAAAAAGAAACATGATTTTTAACAGTTAATGCAGAAAGAGCATTTGACAAATTTAACTCTCACTCATGATAATTCTCAGAAGAACAGGAACAGAGAACTTCCTTAACCTGATAGAAATCACCTACAAAAGAATCTATAGCTAACATTACACTTAAATGGTAAAAGGATGAATGCATTACCCTAAGACTGGGAACGAGACAAGGATGTCAAGTCTCACCAAATGAATCAGAATAGTGCTGTATGTTCTGGATAAGGGAAAAGACAAGAGGAGGAAATAAAAGACATACAGACTGGAAAGGAAAAAAAATTTTACATTTGCCTGTATTTGCAGATCCCAAAGTATCTAAAAAAAAAAAAAAAACAACTCTTACAACCAATAACTGAGTTCGGCAAAGTTGCAGGAGACAAGAGTGACACACAAATATGAATCACATTCTTATGCATTAACCAAAAATACACAGAAACAAGCTTAAAAACAGTACTTGTTTAAAAATATAACAAAACATACAGGACTTGTATACTGAAATTTACAAAATGCTAATAAAAGAAGTCTAAGAAAATTTAAATGAATGGATTCTCATGGCTTTTAAGACTCAACAAAGAAACTACATCAATTTTCCCTAAACTGACACAGATTTGACACAGTTTCAACCACCAAGACTTTTTTATATTTAAGATTATTCTAAAAGGTATATGGAAAGGCAAAGGAACTAGAAGGGCTAAAACAATTTAAAAAACAGGACAGAAATCAGTCCATTCCATTTCACAATTTAGCTCTGTAATCAAGACTGTGTGGTTGTATGAGCAAAGGTAACACACAGATCTATGGAACAGAACACAGAACCCAGAAACAGACCTACACAATATGCCCAAATAGTTTTTTGACCAAGGTGCAAAAGTGACTCCATGGAGGAAAGACTGCCTTTCAACAAATGGTGCTGAAGCAAATTATACATCCAACTGTGTCTTACATTTTATACAAAAATTAACTCCAAATGGGTCACAGACTTAAACATTAGAACAAAACTATAAAACTTTTAGGAAAAAACACAGAAGAAAATCTTCAGGAACTAGGGCTAGGCAAATAATTCTTAGACTTGACATTCAAAGCAAAATCCACAAAAGAAAAAAATAAACACTGGACTTCACTAAAATTAAAACCTTGTGTTCTGCGAGACCCTGTTAAAAAGATGAAAAAACAATCAAGAGGCTTGGCAACAGTATTTGGAAACCATATATCCAACAAAGCATGAGTATCTAGAATATATCTAGAACTCTCAAACTCCAACAGGAAAAAAAAATCCAATTTAAAAAGGACAAAAGCCATGAAGAAACATTTCATCAATAAGGATATACAAATAAAAAATAAGCACATGAAAATGTTATCATTAGCCACTAGGGGAGTGCAAATTGAAACCTCACTGAGGTATCACTAGATACATACCAGAATGACTAAAATGAAAAACAGTGATAACACCAAATGCTGGCGAGGATGCAGAGAAACTGGATCACTCCATACATTGCTGGTAGGGATGTAAAATGGTACAGCCACTCTGGAAAACAGTTTGGCAAGTTCTTTAAAAACTATATATACAATAACCATACAACATAGGAATTGCACTCCTGGGTATTTTTATCCCAGAGAAATGAAAACTTATGTTCACCAAAAAAACCTATGCAGAAATCTTAAAGCACTTTTATTTTTAAGAGCCCAAAACTCTAAACAACATGGATGTCTTTCAACAGGTATATGGTTAAACAAATCCAAACCATGAAATACTACTCAGCAATAAAATGTGATGAGCTATTAATACATAAAACAACATGAATGAATCTCCAGAGAATGATGCTAAAACCAAACCCAAAACATAACACACTGTATGATTCCATTTATATAACATTCTTAGAAAAGATAAAACCATAGAAATGAGAAACAGATGAGTGGGTCCAAGATATTAAGGGGATGGGAAGGAAGTGGGTGTGGTGATAAAAATGACAACAAGAGGGACCCTTATAGTGATGGAAATGGTCTAAATCTTGATTGTGTCAATGTCAATATCCTTGTAGTATTGTTGTGATACTGTTCTAAGGTTTTGCAAGATGTTACCACTGTGAGAACTTGGTAAAGAGTATGTGAAATCTCTGTACTACTTCTCCCAACTGTGAGTAAATTAACAACCTTCTTAATAAAAAGTTTAATTTAAAATTACAAAGACCAAGATTACTAGAATGGATTAATATTTTTAATCCAATAGCCTGATATTCATAAGAGAGAAAACGAAAAGAACACAAAAATGTAGGGATAAGGAGAATTTAAAAAATCAGGCAAAATTAGTTGACTAAAAGAGAAGAGTACAGCTATAATATAAAACAGTAGTATATAATACAAAGAGCATTCAAAGGCATAAAGAGTTAATACAGAGAGTAAAAGCTCCAATTCAACAGGAAAATATAAGCTTCAACTGTAATGTACTACCAACAATTTAAAATATATTTTAGAAATTAGTAAAACTATAAGGGAAAACTGGGGGGAAAAACGTTCTTCTAAAAGATTAACGTACTTCTGCTCTCCAAAAACATATGGAAGATTCAAACAGAATTAACAAGCCTAACTACCAGACATATATAAAACTTCGTGCTTCCAACTGAAAAATCACATTCTCTCTAAGTACAAACAAAAACAAAAACTGACCATAGTCTTAACAGATTTTGAAAGATCACTATCATACATATCATGCTTCCAAATTACAACACATTTACAAATCAATAACTAAAGGAACTCCCATGTTTGGAAATAAAAACTGTTTTAAATAACTCAAAGAACTGACAGTGAAAAACAGAAAAATACTCAAGTGGAAAATAATGAAAACACTGCACATCAAAACTTGTGTGATGCAGGGAAAACAATGGAGACCTATGTTAAAACACTGAAAATTAAAAAGGAAGGCATCCAACTTAAGAAATTAGAGAAAGAATAAAAATATGCCCCCCAAAAGCACAAATTAAAGAGCAGAAAATAATGAAATGGAGGAAGGATACTAAAAAAATCAAAAACTTGATCTCTGATAAGTCTTTAAAAAATTGGTAAGCTTTTAGTTTTTGAGAGATCAAGAGAAAAGGCATTAAAAGAAAAAAGATAAAAGGGACATCAACTGCAGGTAATACAAAATTAGAGATTAACAACTTAATACCATAAATTCAAGAACATGAATGAAAAAGACAACTTCCTATAAATATATAACCTACCAAAACTGGCTTGAAAATTGAAATCATATAAGCATAGCAATTCAATCAGTGGTTAAGAAGTATCCCACAAAGAAAATACAGTCACAATTTTATAAGGGAGTTCTATCACTTAAACAGATCATTCTAATCCTGCATAAATTCTTCCAGAAAAAGAAGAGCATATTTTTTTAGGTCAATATAACTAATTATTAGAAGTAAAAATCTTAATTAACTATCTTCAGTTTGAGTCCAAAAATGAAAAAAGAGACAAATGAGGATTGACTTTATGCTTGAAATACACAAGGTTCCCCCCATTAACAGGTTACAAAGGAAAAACATCATCATCTCAAAAAAATGCAGAGAAGGCTTTTGATAAAATTCAATATCCATTCATGACTTTTTTAAATTAGCAAACTAGTAACAGAAAGGAACATCCTTAACCTGAAAGATTATCTACAATAAACCTACAGCAAGCATCATACTTAACTGTGAAACTTTGAAAGCATTCCCTTTAAAATCAGGAACAAGATCACGATGCCCCCATCACCGCTTCTATTCAACACTGTACTGGAGATCCTAGCCAGCACATTAAGACAAGAAAAAGAAAGAAAGAAAAAAAAGCATAAGAATTGGAAAGGAGGAAACAGAGAGGTCATTATTCACAGATAGGTCTGTCTACACAAAAATCCAAAAGAATTCTATTGACAATTTATCACAATTAGGAGTAGAGCAAGGTTGTTAACACAAAGTCAAAACCGTACTTCTATACACCAGCAAGGTAGAAAATTCATACATTTATGATTTGATACAAAAACAAAGTACCTAAAAATAAATCTAACAAAATATTTGCAATAGCTTAGTTGAAGAAAATTATAAAACTTTATGAAAGACATTGTAAAAGGCCTAAATAAATGGAGATTACAATGTTCACGGTTAAGAAAACTTAGTTCTCTCCGAAATTATTTATAGATTCAATGCATTTCCCATCAAAATCCCAATAGATCATGCATGTTTGTGTCTGTATAACTTAGAAAAATGATTTTAAAATTACAAAGGACTGAACAGCCAAGAAGTACCCTAAAGAACTACAAGACAAGAAGAGTTGGCCTACTTCTTGTCCCTCAATGATTGAGTAGACTTTGAGACCAACCTTCCCTATGAAAATTTAGAAACTGAAGGTAATATGAAAAACATCCATTTGAAGACATGAAGCACTATAAAAAGTCTCAAGGACCTGAGAGGTCAATGCTGTGAAAAGAAGGGAAGTATAGAAAATGAAGTACAACATTTAATGGCTCTTTTCCCCTGCAAGTATCTGCCAGTGGAAAAAGGGCAATGGATAGGTGGAGAAGTCAAGATCTTTGAATACACTTATAGGGCTGGGGAAATGAGAAGATTATTTGCAAAATATAACCTGCAAGAGCTGTATCTGTGGTATGTACTGAATTCCTACAAATCAGTAGGAAAAAGACAGATAAACCAATATAAAGGTGGGCAAAAAAATTGGCAAAGTCATGTCACAAAAGATATCCAAATGGCCAACAGACACGTTAAAAGGGACTTAACATCATTACTCTTTAAGAAAATACAAATTAAAACCACTAAATATTCACTAAAATGTTTAGAGTGCACAAGAAAGAACGTGAAGCAACTGGAACTCTATTTTGCCAGTGGAAGGGAATAAACAAATTACAACTACATGCCAATAAATCTTGCAAACAAAATTGAGGGGGAAGACACAAAAAATATATACACCATACACTTCCATTTATATAAGTTTCAAAGAACAAACAGAACTAATCTAAGACTAGTATCAACCAAGACTAATATCAAGACCAATATTAATCTAAGACTAATATCAAGACTACTATCTTTGAGGAGACCGAGATTAGTCACTGGGAGGTAACTGTAGGGTCCTGGTGATGTTTTATTCTCTTCATCCGCATTTGTTTATATTGAAAAATTTCACCCAGATGTATTCTCATGATCTACACATTTCCTACACGAATGACCTATATCAACAGAAGTTTGTTTTTGTAGAAGTTGTTAGAGTTGGGAGTATTAAGACAATGTGATGGTGCTGTCAGTGCAGATTAAAAGATAAGAATCCAGAAAGCACGGGCAGATTCAATTACAGAACTTTTAGTAAGAAAAAAAGGTTAGTAAGAAAAAAGGTTTTCTAAACCTAGTACAGAAAGGGACAAGAGACACCAAATAGGTAAGAGACTCTCGGTAAGAAAATGTTAATAAGCATAATAAAAGATGCTCACTTTCATTAACAAAGGGAAAAATTAAAAACCATCAAGTGAAATTTTTACTCAGTCGCAAAAACATTCAATGTGATCAAAGTGTTAACAAGAAAGCAAAGTAATGAAAACTTCTACATTGTTGGAAAGAACAAATACCGATACAATCCTTTTTGGAAAATAATCTGATCTCATCCAGTACTGTTTTAAAGACACACATATCCTTAAATCCCAGCAATTCTACTCCTAGAACTTCTGCAGTGAAACATACAAATATTTACATTAAATGAAATCAATAAAAAATTTCAAATGGTGTCAAATCAGTGCAGATTAAGTTTATAGAATTTTTTTTATTTGCATTTTCAGAATATTCTGTGTTTCAGAAGTTTGGATAAGAAATTTGGGAATTTGTAATAGGAAAAAAAATGGAAACTACACAAATTTCCAACAAGAGAAGTGATGAACTGGTATTCATACACTGGAAAATTAAAAACGATAATAAAACAATACAGCATCATTCCATTTGTATAAAATTTTTATGTACATAAAAACTTAGATACATAGATATAATTTTGTATGTCTACATACTGTGGGTAAAATCAGTATGAAAAAGATAGATGGCCCAATATAAAAATGAGCAAAAAAAAAATTTGGCAAAGCCAAATACACAAACCATGATTATAATAAGAGAACTGTCTCAAGAGATCTTTTTAAAGGAATTAGCATCCTCAGAGACTTCAAGGTATTTTTCCCCATAAACTGAGAACAAGTTGTTATTGAAAGGAAGAAAAAATAAAGCTTCTACAAACTAAAAATATAATCACTGAAATAAATTCTGCAGAAGAGTTTAAAGACAAAAATCAAGGAAATCCTCAGATGTAAACAAATACGTGTCAATCTAGAAGTCCAACTTTCACCCCTGAAGTCTCAAAGAAAACAGAAAAGAGGGAAAAAAGTAATCAAAGAAATAAAAGCTATTCCCCATACCTGAAACGACTCTTAGAGCTAAAAAGTTACCCCTCTCAGAATGAAAAAAAGGTTTACAACTAGACACATTTCACAAAGTACCAAAGATAAAAAGATCATCACAAAGATTTTAAATAAGGTGAATACAAGGATAACTACCAGATTTGTAATGCAACTCTATTAGCAACACTGGTGTTTTAAGTTCCTAGGGCAAAGCTTTCAAAATTCGGTAGGAAAAACTGATTACCAAAATATATAATTCTACATCTAAACCTCCAATCAGGAACAAAGGCAAGTCATTTTCAGACACTGAAGAAATCAGATGCTTATCACATGTCCATCCTAAAACAACTACTCAAGATTATATTCCAGTAATATCAAAAATGAAATTTAAAAAAGACAAGGGATTCAAGCAAAAGACCTAATCCAGGTACAATATAATCCCAGGATGACAGCTGTACAGCAGATCTAGAAAGCAAGCTGCCCAAATTCTAAAAGAAAGGTTGAGAGCTCCAGAAAAACCCATCACCAAGAAAAGTTGAATGGTTACATGTGAGAACACACTATAATATTAAATTTAAAAGATAATTTCCATGAATTCTCCTCATTCAAGCAGAACTCTACTACGTTTCTCCTTTGAGAAGCACAGGGGTAGTAACAGAAGTTCCTCTATAGCTCCAAGTGATCTGGTTTCACAGTGACTAATATTTCTATCAGGATACATACTACAAAAGGCAGTCCAAAACTCAATTTCCAGAATCCTACAGAAGCACAGAAGAGTTTAGAAGTGTTATAAACCATAATATAAATGCTAAAATCTTGACAGTGCAATAAAAAAATGAAGGCTGGAAGTAGAGGAAGACTGGAGGTAGGAGAAACAAAGGGAAATAGATGGGTACTAAATCCTCTGAGAGACTGGGAACTGAAGAGATACCGTCTAAAACTGATAGGTCAAGAAACAGAAGTTTAACTTTTACAAAAAGTTAAGAGCTAACAGCAAAATTAGGAACAAAAATGTAACTGGTAGAAGACAAAGATGGCCAGACACAATGAAAAGATGCTCAACATCACTCATCATCAGGAAAATGCAAGTCAAAACTACAATAAGATATCACCTCACACCTCTCAGAATGGCTAAAATCAGTAACACAAGAAACAACAGGTGTTGGCAAGTATGTGGTATATGAGGGACCCTCTGGCACTCTTAGAATACCAACTAGGGCAGCCACTCTGGAAAACAGTATGCAAGTTCCTCAAAAAGATAAAAATAGAACTAATCTATGAATCAGCAGTAGCACTAGGTTTTTACCCAAAGAATATAAAAATACTAATTCAAAGGAATACATGCACCCAGTATTCATAGCAGTATTATCCACAATAGCGAAATTACAGAAGCAGTCCAAGTGTCCATCAATAGATGAATGGACAAAGACGTGGTGTGCATGTACACACACACACACACACACACACACACACACAGACACACACACACAGGAATATACTCAGCCATAAAACAGAATGAAATCTTGACACTTGCAATGAGAGTTGGAGCTAGAGAGTACATGCTAAGCAAAATAAGTCAGAGAATATGATTTCGTTTGTCAATTTAAGAAACAAAACAAACGAGCAAAGGGGAAAGAAAGAGAAACTGAGGCAAATCAAGAAACAGACTTTTAACTATACTTAACAGAGAGTTAACAGAGAGCTGGAGGGGGGGATGGGTAAACTAGGTGATGGGGATTAAAGTGGGCACTTGGGATACCCACTGCCTCATGTACAGAAGGGCTGAATCACTAAATTATATGCCTGAAACTAGTATAACACTATACATTAACTGAAATTTAAAACTTTAAAAAAAATAAAAAAAGTATAACTAGTACAAATCAATATGCTAGGAAAAGTGGAAAACATAATGATCTAAACTTCTTATCTACTAGAGTCAAGCAGAAGACACTGCTCAGAGTTTAAAGAAAAATCAAGATACAGAAAATATGTGGTGTTTTTGAGTTTGGAACTAGCCTAAAGAGAAAAACTAAAAACAGAAATACCCAAGCATGGTTAAAAGGCAGTTAGTTATATCAGGAGTGGAATCTACTGGGAAAGAAAGGAAGGGCTTTTATTTTTCCTTCTGAATTTTCCTGAACTACCTGCACAGGTATTGCTTTCATTTGGGAAAAACAATGAGGAATGGTGATAAGTATAAAAATCATTATGAAAACCATTTTCCAGGGGCGCCTGAGTGGCTCAGTCAGTTAAACTTCCAACTCTTTTTTTTTTTTTTTTAAAGATTTTATTTATTTATTTGACAGAGAGAGATCACAAGTAGATAGAGAGGCAGGCAGAGAGAGAGAGAGAGAGAGAGAGGGAAGCAGACTCCCTGGTGAGCAGAGAGCCCGATGTGGGACTCGATCCCAGGACCCCGAGATCATGACCTGAGCCGAAGGCAGCGGCTTAACCCACTGAGCCACCCAGGTGCCCCTAAACTTCCAACTCTTGATTTCAGCTCAGGTCATGATCTCAGGGTCTTGAGAACAGGCCCCTATTGCAGCTCCACTCTCAGTATGGGGCATGCTTGGGATTCTCTCTCTCCATCTGTCTCTGCCTCTCTTTTCGCTCATGCACTTGTAAGAGTGCGTGTGCTCTCTCTCTCTCGCTCTCTCTCTCCCTCTCTCTCATAATAAAGAAATCTCAAAGACATAAACAAAAACATTTTCCAGGCTGGTGCACCCGGGTGGCTCAGGCATTTAAGCTTCTGACTCTCGATTTGGCTCAGGTCATGATCTCAGGGTTGTGAGATTGAGCCCTGTGTCAGGCTCTGCACTAAGCATGGAGTGTGGAACCTGCTTAGGATTCCCTTTCCCTTTCCCTCTCCTCCCCCTTGTGTGCATACATGCGTGCGTGTCCATTTACACACACACACACACACATACACACTTTCAATAAATATTTTTTTAAAAAACAACATTTTCCAGGTTAAAGAAAAAGTGAAATAATTTGGCCAAAGTCAGTCAATAACCATGCAAAAACAACCTTCTGCAACGTAATCAAGAACAGCTTTTACTGACCTATATGAATAAACAAATGGAGAGGTCTGAATGTCCATGTTAGTTTTACACTGTTCTCTGCAAAGTCACAAAAACTCTTATTTGTTTCAAACAACTTTTCCAAAAAAAGTCGAGGAAAAAAAGCCACATTACCAGGGGTGGAGGTTCAATGTAAACATTCACAGAGGATAGTTCAGACTATGATACCAATTGATTCCACATATCACTTTTATTTCAACTGTGTAATTTCTTAAATTCAGTTACTTGAAAAAGAGACTAGCTGTAAAGGATAACTCAAGGGAGAAAGAATCATCCTTCAACAAATAATGTGTGAAAGTGGATATCCATATGCAAAAGAGGTTCAATCCCTACCTCATACCGTAAACAAAAATTAACTCAAAATGGATCAACAACCTAAATGTTAAAACTAGAACTACAAATATAAACCCTTATATGAAAACAGACATAAATCTTTATGACACTGGATTAAGCAATGACTGATCAAAATCACAAGCAAGAAAAAATTTATAAATTAAACTTTGTCAAAATTTTAAAAAAAAATTTTGTGCTTCAAAGTACATTATGGAAAAAGTTAAAAGACAGTCCACAAAAATGAGTAAAATATTTGCAAACCATATATCTGATGAATGCTTGAACTTAAAAAAAAGTTTAAAAATGGGCAAAAGGTTTGAGTATACATTTTCCCAAAGAAAATATGCAAATACCCAATGAGTACAAGCAAAAATGCTCAACATCATTAGTCACCAGGTAAATGCAAATCAAAACCACAATGAAATACCACTTTACGGGGCGCCTGGGTGGCTCAGTTGGTTGAGCGACTGCCTTCGGCTCGGGTCATGATCCCAGGGTGCTGGGATCGAGTCCCGCATCGGGCTCTCTGCTCAGCGGGGAGACTGCTTTCTCCTCTCTCTGCCTGCCTCTCTGCCTACTTGTGATCTCTGTCAAATAAATAAATAACATCTTTAAAAAAAAAAAGAAAGAGGGCGCCTGGGTGGCTCAGTGGGTTAAGCCGCTGCCTTCGGCTCAGGTCATGATCTCAGGGTCCTGGGATCGAGTCCCACATCGGGCTCTCTGCTCAACGGAGAGCCTGCTTCCCTTCCTCTCTGCCTGCCTCTCTTGTGATTTCTCTCTGTCAAATAAATAAATAAAATCTTTAAAAAAAAATAAAAAAATAAAAAAAAGAAAGAAAGAAAGAAATACCACTTTACACCCATGTGTGTGAGGATATGGAGAAATTAGGACTCTTATAACTACTAGCAGAAATGTAAAATGTAATAGTTTGGGGAAAGTCTGATAATTCCCCAAACACATAAACAGAGTTATCACATGTACCCAGTAATGCCATCCCTAGGTAACTACCCAAAATAACCGAAAACATATGTCCACACAAAACTTATACACAGATGAATGTTCATATTAGTCAAAGAGTACAAACAACCCAAATACACATAAACTCATGAATAAACAAAATGTGGTATATTCCATACAATGGAATATTATTCAGCCATAAAAAGGAAAGAAGCACTGCCACATGCTGCAACATGTACCTTGAAAAGGTTATGTTAAACGAAAGGAGCCAGACAGAAAAGGCCATGTGTATGATTCTATCTCTATGAAATGTCTAAAACAGACAAATCCATAGAGACAAACAGTAAATTACTGGAAGCTGAGGGCTGGATGTAAGGAGGAGGAGTGATTGTGAATGGGTACTGGGTTTCTTTTGGAATGATGAAAGTGTTATGGAATTAGATGGTGGTGATGCTTGCACAACTATGTGAATAGACGAAAGCCATTTTAAAAGGGTAAATTTTATGGTATGTACATTATATCTCAATAAAAAAATTTTTAAAATAACTAAGATCCAATCCAGAAAAATAAAGGCAAAATGCTAAAAAAAGAGAAACATCTGAAGAATGTTATATTTAGAACAGTCTTAAAAATGTCTTAGAAAAGACATTCATGGAGGGAGGCCACAGACCTAAGGTGCAAACAAATGCAAAGGCATCTACCACAGCTAAGAATACCTTGGTTTACTATTTAAAATTATCCATTTAAGTTAAATACTGAGCTTGGAACGTGCTTTCACAGACAGGATCTCAAGTGAAGTTGTGTCCTGAAATTTCAGTTATGTCCACTCAAGACTTTGAATCATATGGTAGATTCAGTTTCATCTATCTTATCTATTAGTCTATTTCCTTGTCCAATAGTTGAAGAGCATGAGGGATGAAGAACTCTAACCTCACAACCCCCCCCCCATTAACTTCCTATTCTCCCTCTATATCCTAACAGCACCTGAAGCTACCAGAATGGCAAGTCCTGCTATGTGTAAAGAACCAAACATCCAAGGCTCCTAGGCAGAAAATCTTCTGTTATAGAATTACTTAAGACTCAGCATAAAAGCTCTTCTGCATTGGTTTTCCAGTATCTATTAAGAAAGTTACAATCACTCACTCTCTTTCACTAGCCCACACACTAAGACTGCACACACATTCACTCTTGTTCTCTGACACACATGGAGATAATAAACGCGATGCACAAAAGGAAGGGGATGAGGAATGCAGGAGAGAAGGAGAGAGAATCTTTAAAGGAAAAAAAAAAGAAGAATGTTTCTGCAATTGATCCCTCCTCCATCTCCATAATTCAGTGGTGGGAAGTAAGGAGAATAGATTAACCAGGTTAAATAATAGCGGGAACCTTTTTAAGAGCTGCCAAAAGACTGCACCAACAGCCCACTGTATATAACTATGCAACTGGAGGAGAAAGACAAGGGTAAAAAAGCCACTCTGGGGATGCCTGGATAGCTCAGTGAATTAAATGTCCCACTCTTGATTTTGGCTCAGGTTATGATCTCGGGGTCATGAGACTGAGCCCCATGTTGAGCTGTACACTCATCTGGGAGTCTGCTTGAGATTCTCTCTCCCTCTGCCCTTCCACCCGCACCCCCCCCCCACCCCGGCACTCAAATGCAAGCTCACTCTCTAAAATAAAACATCATTCTGAACTTCAGAACCCCAACTATTCTGCCTCTGCTCCATGCCTGTGCTTAGCTCTGACAGAGACTATTTCGTAGGGAGAAAGGAGGGTGGCAGTGACAGAGGTCCCAGTCATCAGACCTTATGAGCTTGTCCCAAGTTAATTCACAACTAGTTAATTTATAAATTAGTTAATTCAGAAACTTCTACCAACATAAAAGCTATATACAACCAACCACTGAATTGAATAATTTCTTCTCTAGCATCTTGAAAGCTTTGAATACATGATGTGTTATCATAATCGTCCTTGACTACTCAGCCCACAATTTCCACTTCAGAGAATTTGCCCCTTCCCTTCCCCTAACCCGTCAAGATAATCTCATGAGTCAGGTTTGTGTGCTAGGACTCTAAGCTTCTGGCCACAGATGATTAGAATCGGAGAGGACCCTCAGCTAAGCTCAGCCAGTCAGATCCTCTCTCTCAGAAGAACTAGAAGAAAGGTGTGCTGGTATTCTATTAAAATGAAAGCCACAAAGTACAGGGTTGCCATATTCTGCTATGACCGGACAAGACCTCTGGTATTGGCTTACATAGCAGTCTCAAAAACTAAAATCATCTGGCGACCTCTTACGGTTCCACAGGAGTTGCCTCATCAAATAACCCCAACCCCCACCCCCACCCTAAGCTTACAAAGCAAAGGCACAGGAGTCACCAAAGCACAGTGGAGATGACCTTTCCCAGAATTCCTGACCTCCAGTACAGGAGATGGCAACACCAGCCAGAAGTGACCTGCTCTGATTATACACGCCCCTAAGGAGTAGCCCCGAATGGTAATGGATAAAGATACTGGAAATCCTCTCAGCGGCAGCATGGGCAGCCAAATATGTGACATCCAGGTCGGCTATTTCCTCTACTGCCAAGTTAGTCAACAAACAAATGCTGGCCATTTTTCCTCGTCCTTCAATTTACTTGACGATCTCTCTGACCCTCACAGAATATATTCTGAGGCAGAGACCATTTAGAATGTTCTGCATGTTTCTTCCTCTTTCCCTCCTTTCTAATTAGATTTTCAGTCAGCTGTCCTGTTTCCCCTCCAGTATTATATATCACGTAAGAAGGGCACGGGCTATTTATCATTGTTAAGTTCATAGATCGCAGGCTGATGGCTAGCAGCACCATATGAACCTGAAGGAAACTAGGCAGAGCAGGACAGCTCAGACTCTGAAAAGCACGGACTCTAAAGCTGGACATCTGAGTTAAACATCCCAGGTCTTCCAGCTCAAACTGCGTCAGGTTACTCAAGCTGTCTCCATTTCTTCTGACAATTCTTCTAACAATTCTATCACAATTGTTGTGAGAATCAAACAGGTATGTGAAGTGCTTAGACCAGAGCCAGGCATGTAATAACTACTTATATTATAATGGATATCTATCGTCATCATCATCATTGTCACTGTTTGAAATGAGGGCAAGGCACGGAGGCTGTTCATCTTTAAATGTAGAAGATGCTGCTGAGCAGCTAAGGCAAACACTGGGGCGGATAACTCTTTTCCAGCATTCATCTGCACACCCTTTCCCTCCTCTGAAAACTCTTCCCAGTCACTCTCTGTTGGACACCTTATGTGAACTATGAGGGAGGGGCCATCTTCCATCAAGTGTAGGGAGAAGCAAAGACAGCTGATTTACAGAAAGAGAAGTGACCCACAAAACAAACTGTAGGGGACAAGGGTGGGGAGGGGAAAGAGGAAAGGGAAGGGGGAGAGGAGGTAGGGGGAGATAAAAGTGGAGAGTGGAAAAGGGGGAAGGGACAAGTAGACCCAAAGAGAAAAACACATCTTTGGCTTCCAACCACTTTGCAGTTCCTGGTTCCACCCGAACTTAAGCCCTGACTGCCTTCTCTGCCCTAGACTGGTAAATAAATCCTCTTTTTCTTTTCTTTTTTGAAGATTTTATTTATTTGACAGATAGAGACACAAGAGAGGGAACACAAGCAGGGGGAGTGGGAGAGGGAGAAGCAGGCTTCCCGCAGAGCAGGAAGCCCAGATGATGCCAGGCTGGATCCCAGGACCCCGGGATCATGACCTGAGCCGAAGCCACACACTCAACGACTGAACAAACAGGCACCCCTTAAATCCTCCGTTTTTATTAAACTTTGACCAACAACATTTATAAAAGTCTAATGCAAGTCTTGGAAAAATTTTCATCAACAAAAAACCTTAGAAGAGAATAAACTACACAGAGATGTTACTATGCAAAATGAAGAGGATACTGCAGGTAAAAAAAAAAAAAAATTAACTTCAACATTCAGTCTCTCAACCAATCCCTGAACCTAATGCATTCATTTATACAGCTGAGGCTCCAGCCTGCTTGTTTCAAAGCTCCACAGGTGTTAAAAAAGCTCTATGCTCTGAGACATTAAAACTTCTACACTTACCAATACGATTACCCTTTACCTACTAGCATGGTTCTCTGTATAAACTAATATAGGGCATAAAATGCATTAATGTACCATTCTTTTTGAAACAACAGAAGGGGAAATGGCAGGTATTACGCAAACTATAACACATTCTCCCTTTAGATCAGAATCACCAATGCGTCCTTTTGCTGATGTCCACCATACCAGCCAGGTGAACAGTCAACATCCTTCCCCACTCCATCCCTAGTGGAAAAAAACAGTAAATATACAAAACTGAATACTTTACCAGATTCTTCTTTCTTCTTATTCCAAAAAAGTAACCCTAAAATCATACGTCTGTTATGCAAAAGGACTGCCGTTAATTTCAAGTTCACATTCATCTCTACTTTGACTTTTCTTTTAAATCAAGGTTCCTGTCCTTAAATATCCCATTTCTGTCGCCAGTAATTCAGCGATCCGTAAAAAATAAAGCCTATTCGTTGACCACCGTTTAGTTTCAATTGAGGACTCTGAAGGTTATCAGCCCAGGGAAAAACATCTTTTCCGTTCTACCCCCAGCACACCCATTGTCAAGCCTCTACTATACAAAGATACCAACAATAAAGTTGTGACCTTGTTCTCAGAGTAGAAAGAAAAATGCTTTCCCTCGAGCAAAATGAGTTCACAAACAAACCTCATGACAACACGGCCTTTGCGGGTGTCTTACCACGGCACTAAGAAAATATCAAGGTTTAAGGTCGATTATTAAAGGCAGCGCTCCCAAAAGACCACGCTTCTCTTCAAGAGGAAGCACTGGTAGGAGAAAGGGGCCTTTCTTGTGACAGATCTCACTAAACGGTAGCATCGGCCATAAGAGACGGGATTCCTAAACGCAACTTCACGTTTCAGAAAACAGGCTCCCACCAAGTGAGTAACGTGTAGACTTCTGAATCCACACGCACACATACACATACACATACATACACACACACACAAACACACACCCCCCATGAAGGTGGAAAACAAATCCCGCTTCCCACCTCAGCCCTTACGAGAAAGTCGGGTCCCCACAATCCCCTCCTGACGGCGGCCCCCGCCCCACGCCAGGTGTGCGGACCCCCAGCGGGACCCACCGGCCGCTCGCCCGGGCCCCGGGCCCGCCGCCACCGCACGGCCCAGGCGTCCTCCGCCGCCTGGCTCCCCTCCCCCGCCCGCGCCGGCCCGGGCGGGCGCCCGCTCGCACTCGGACCGGGCTCCCGGCTCCGACTACCGATCGCCGCGAAACGAGAAGGTGGCGGCCGGCGACGCTGCGGCTTCCCCGCCTCCCCTCCCCTCCCCCGCGGCCTCCACTCCCCACTCCCGCGCCCCCGCTTACCCTCAACTCCTCGAAATCCGCCATTTTACACCACCCGCGGGCGCCGCCGCCGATGCCGCCACAGCACCCCCTCCCGCTGCCGCCAACGACGCCGCCGCCACCACGGCCGCCGCCGCCGCCTCCAGCACCATCCTGCACTGGGCGCCGCTGAAGACGCCGCGGCCGCCGCCGCCGCCGCCGCTACCGCCGGACCTGTCACGTGACCGGCGCGGGAGCTCCGCCCCCAGCGCGCGCGGGCCCCGCCCTCCGGCGCCCACCCGGCCCACTCGGCCCACCACCTTCCGCCCACGTCTTCCGCCCGGGCTCGCGGCGCGCCGCGTTCGCCGCGCGTCAGCTCCCGCCCTCTCCCGCGGCCTGCCGGCCTCCCGCACGCCTTTAGGCGTACGGGCCTGTGACTGTGCCCTCCGTCCCGCGCGGCGCCTGACTCCCCTGGAAGCGCCGGTGCGACTGCGGCGTTACCCGCCGGCCTGGAGGAGGGCCTGGCCCGGGGGAGCGGCGAAGACGACGAAGAGGTGGTCGGGACTCCCGACAGCAACATTTCGGGAAAATTCTAACGGTGCTCTTCCACACGGTGGCTGTAGCTGGAGGAAAGCAGCCGCACATAAAACCATCCCCAGAGTAGTGGCGGAACAGTCTAAATGTGGGTGTTGGGTAAGCTATTGTTCGGATCTAATGGAGCAGGATGGGTGAGACCTCTTTGGTTTGGGAATATCCTCCACGTACTAACACGGCTGATTCCTTCCGACTTTGAAGGGCAACTGAATGTCATGGAGTGCGGAGTTGAAAGAGTTGGGCGGTGGGACTGGGGAGCCGTGAAATAAGAGAGCGAAAACAGAGTGCTCAGGAGAACCTTGGTTTTTTAAAAAGTCGAAGGGTCAGGGAAATCAGATAGCTGGGAAAGATGAAATGCCAAAGGCAGGAGAGATGGAAGGATGCTGGATGGCACCGCTGACGTGCTGATAAAGGTTGGGAGAAGATGCTGAGTCAAGCTGCTCAGAAAATTCACTGGACCAAGGCCAGGGTTCAGATTTCCTTGAAGAGGGGGATGAAACCCACCCACGGAAGAACTTTAAAACAATACGATTTGCAAGGTCCTGTTTAATTTGGTTCCTACCTGCTGCCTCTTCCCAGCCCTATTTGTTTCATGAATAAAAGAATGAGTGAACAGTATCTAGATTCCAGTGCTGGCTCTCTACCATTAACTTTGTGGTCTTAGCTTGGCTTAATCTTAGCTTATTCTCCTTTGGCCTTGGTTTACACGTCAGTGGAGTTTAACATTGTTCAACAGTAATTAAATGAAGGCCACTGTGAACTGAGAGCTTTGAATGGAATATAATACAACCTTTGGAATATAAATACAACCCTTGCACCAAGAAGCTTACAAGACATAAGAGGGACCAAGATGAACACAAACTAAGAGAGGCATGGCCTCACTGAGACTTGTTTGTAGTATTCATTGTAGGGTTGGGTAGGTTTGACTGCAGAGTTCTAACCGCTTCTCAGATCATAACCTAATCATAACATGTCCTCCTTGTCACAGTGATTACATCAGAGCTGAACCTGTAAATGCAACTACAGCTACAGGGCGTTTCCAGGCTTTGCCAATTAGATCAAGTATGGGCCCTTTTATTCAGTGATTAGAGGTGAGAGGTGAGGAGACCATCTAGCTTGTGGAGTGTTATAACCATTTTGCTACAATGAGGGGCCAGCGTGAGGACCAACCCATCTCATGGGTAAGAATCTCCCCAAAATTCCAGAATTAATTTTGACACCCCTCCCGCACCTCTTTACTTGTCAGTTTTCTTAAGCCAATGCCTTTCTGTTGCTGTTTCAGATAGTTTTCCGTAGGTTTTCTGTTGGTAGCACCTGAAATAGAATGCTACCTTGTCTGCCTGCACCAGATTACTAATTTGGCATCTTTTCTAAACTACTCTAACATTCATTCAGTGTTTGTTTAGTGGAAAGCCTGAGTAGTAAAGAGTGAAGGGAATGCTTGTCTCTTTACTGTCACAAACAGCCCAGCTCTGATCTAAATTTGTATATCCTACTCATGAGATAGAAATCTCTGCACTTACTTGAATCTAACTTCCTTATAATGTGGCATGAAATGTTCTTGGAGCAGAGTTGGGGAGGAGGGAGGTGTAATAATCTCACCACCACTTTAAACCACATACCAAAGTACCGCTTCTAGCCACACACACAGAGAACTATTCACCCAGAATTCCATTAAATACCATTTTCTCAATACATTTTCTTTTTTTTTAAGGTTTTATTTTTGAGTATTCTCTATACCCAAAGTGGGGATTGAATTTACAACACCAAGATCAAGAGTCACATGCTCCACAGACTGCGTCAGGCAGGCATCCTCCTCATGACATTATCTATGATAAAATGTGTTAACACTTTTTATAGATTGAGATTCTAGGCAATTACCTGGCTGCTCCACCCCCTTAGCGTAGCTCCAATTAAAAAAACATCGGTATTTAGGGGTGCCTGGGTGGCTCAGTGGGTTAAGCCTCTGCCTTTGGCTCAGGTCTTGAACTCAGGTCCTGGGATCGAGTCCCACATCGGGCTCTCTGCTCTGCAGGGAGCCTGCTTTCTCTTCTCTCTCTGCCTGCCTCTCTGCCTACTTGTGATCTCTGTCTGTCAAATAAATAAATAAACAAACTCTTTTTTTAAAAAAATCAGTATTTAATGAAACTGTCCCAAGATTATACTACATGAAGTCAAAAGTCTTGGGAGTGACTTTTCCATTTATTAGCTATGTAACTTCAGCAAAGTCAGTTTTCTAATCCATAAAACAAATGATTATTCCTGAACTCAGAATGTTGAAGGATTAAATGAGATAAAGTGTATAACTTTATGAACTTTTAAAGTGATAGATGATAAATCTTTTATACCTAAACCGCTGATAAACATCAAAAAAAGTATAATTAAGAGGCACTCAAAATATGCCCATATGATATACCCTAATATCTTTAGAAAAGACTCAACCTAGTGGGACCATGCATGAAATTTTGAATTCAGTTCTAAGCACCTGTCTTGTTCTTTTCCTTCCTACCTCTGAACCAACAATTCTCTCTGATCTCAACATCTCTCTTTTCTTTTTTTTTTTTTTTTAAAGATTTTATTTGACAGAGAGAGAGTACAAGCAGGGAGAGCAGCAGGCAGAGGGAGAGAGAGAGAGAAGCGGGCTCCCAGCTGAACAAGGAGCCTGACTCGAGATTCAATCCCAGGACCCTAGGATCATGACCTGAGCCGAAGGCAGCCGCCTAACCAGCTGAGCAACCCAGGCATCCCAACATCTCTCTTTCCCACTGATTTCTTCCTCTCTTCATATAATCATTTTCAAACCTCCTATAGTGCCAAGCTACCTTTCTTCCTTTGCCTGTCATACATCTATTTTAATCACATTTCTTCAGTCTTTTACACTTTTCTGATTGTGTTTGGCCTTAACTTTACTGAAACTAATATCAAGGAAACTGAACAATGAATTTATCTTTTAATTGTATATCCCCAACTTTTTATTCTGAAATTTTTAAACACCAAGAAAAAAAGCATAATACAATGAACACCTGTATATATTCCAACTAGATTCAGTAATTATTGATATTTGAACAATTTTTATTGATCTAATTTACATACAATTAAATCCTCATATCTTAAGTAAATTCTTCAATTAGTTTTGAAAAATACTTATCAAGATACAGAACATGGCCATTATCCCAGAAAGTTCCAAGTTCCTTCTTGCCACATCCCAGTGAAGGCCCCCACAAGAAGCAACCAATGATCTGATTTCTAATACTACAGAGAGAACTAAAAAATGAAGGAACATTCTCTACTTATTTTTAAGTGCTATAATAGCTTTGATGGCAAAACTAGACTAAAATTAATTTTCCCATCTAACTTATAAATACCTCTTACTCTAGTAATGGCAAGGATGGTTTCACACAGCATACATATTAAGCAACGTGTAATTTGATCCAACTCACCACCTGATACAACCAAAAAATCTGGGTTTAGGAAAACAGAACCAAATGCCTAATATAAGGAGTTATCTAGCCAAAATCTTAGAAGTGTTCCAGGCAGTCAAACCAAACATGTGTCCTGAAGGTATTTGACACTCTAAAAGCAACGTCTATAAAATGAGCTATGACTTTTGGAGGATTGCTGAGCAAGAGAGAAATCTAAACCTAGTATCACAGAAGATGGAAAATCTAATAAACACCCCCTATATTTAATATGAGACTCCTTAGGGTAAATATAAACCAGAAGTAAATCAGTACTTCCACAGATTGCAATCAGGTTTAATAGTAATTGTTTATTAAGCTTTCTATATTGAATAAACAGGTCCTAGAGAAGCACACTATAGGCACTAGATAGAAACAATTAAGTCCCCTCCAGATGAAGATATCATGACCCCAAACCACAGACAACCCTACACAGATAATTTTTCAAATAAAATGACCAGCACATAGTTAAAAAGCAGAAAAAGACTGAAATCAAAGCATGCCTACACTAAAAAATTAAGAGTTTGAAAAAAATACTCTAGCAGAAACTCTATTCTAGAATTGAGAGGTTTAAGAACTCAATGCAGAGTTTTAATATTACATACAGTTTAAGAGAAAATAACCAGAATATATGTCAGAAGGCTATTTTTAAAACATTTGAATGATAAAGAAAGAGTTGGGTAGGGGCAGCAGGAGAGAATCCTGGAAAAGACCCCCCCCCCCCCCGCCCGCCATCACTGAGTGTGGAGCCCAATTTGGGGCTCGATCCTATGACCCATAAGACCACAACCCCAGCCAAAACCAGGAGTCAGACATTCAACCAACTAAGTCACCCATGCACCCCAGAAGTCTATTTAGAATGAAGCACAGAGAAAACAAAACCAAAAAAAGAAGGAAAAAAAAAAAAGGAAAAATGCATAAGAAAATATTGGAGACATAATTTGAAGCCTAGAAGATGATGTTGAAAAGGTACAACAAATGTTTAATTGGAATCCTCAAAGAACAAGAAAGCCAGAATGAGGCAGAAGTATTATGTGAAGAGATAAAATCCGAGATTTTCTAGACTGATGGAAGAAAACTAGGTAAACCCGTAACAAAACCCTTTGCCATCTTGCATGGGTACTTGACTTTCAGTTAACGCTCTAGCTTTGTTCACTGGAAGGGTGATAGGGGACTATAATGAACAACAAAAACACAAACAAAAACAAAAACACCTCTGACTGGCAAATTGCCTCTCAATCAGGAGGAACTTAGTATGAATGAATTATAAATACCTGATGGGGAGGCCATACTTGGGACTTTCCTGAGGGAGTTCAATTCACCAGTAAAATACAGCAATTTTCAGTTTGTATGCAAATGGGGGCATCACCCTCATGTATTATACAGAACTCTCATGAGAAATAGAATAAATCCATAAGTATAGTGAAGCATTTTACCATGCCTATCTTAGTAATTGATAAAAAAAGACAAAAAAATCATTAAAGATACAGATTTTTGTTACAACATAATTAACAAACTTGACCGAGTGACTCTAATGTGCAGAAAATACATTATTTCAAGCACATATGGAACATTTACAAAAATGACATACAATGACAGTAGAGCAAGTCTCAACAATTATACAAATTGTAATAAACTACACATAACATTTACTGTCTTCACCACATTTTTTTAGATTTTCATTTATTTATTTATTTGACAGAGATCACAAGTAGGCAGAGAGGCAGGCAGAGAGAGAGAGGGGGAAGTAGGCTCCCCGCTGAGCAGAGAGCCCCATGCATGGCTGGATCCCTGGACCCTGAGATCATGACCTGAACCAAAGGTAGAGGCTTTAACCCACTGAGCCTCCCAGGCGCCCTACTGTCTTAACCATTTTAAGTGTACAGTTTGCTTCCCTTAAGAATAGTCACACTGAGGGGCGCCTGGGTGGTTCATTCAGTTAAGCATCTAACTTTGGCTCAGGTCACGAGCTCAGGGTACTGGGATCGAGCCCCACATCGGGCTCTCTGCTCAATGGGGAACCTGCTTCCCCCTCTCTCTCTGCTGCCTCTCTGCCTACTTGTGATCTCTCTCTGTCAAATAAATAAATAAAATCTTTAAAACAAAAATAGTCACACTTTGGGGCACCTGGGTGGCTCATGCAGTTAAGCATCTAACTTTGGCTCGGGGTCCTGGGATCCAGCCCTACGTCTGGCTCCCTGCTTAGCGGGGGGTCTGTCCCTTTCCCTCTGCCCCTCCCCCTGGTCATGCTCTCTCTTTCTCTCAAATAAATAAATAAAATTGTAAAAAAAAAAAAAGCATGGTCATACTGGGGACACTTGTGTGGCTCAGTCGGTTGATCTTAGCTCAGATCTTGATCTCAGGGTTGTGAGTTCAAGCTTCACATTGAGCATGGAGCCTACTTTAAAAAAAAAAAAAGAAAAAGAATAGTCATACTGTTGTACAACTGTCATCACTATCCATCTTCAGAACTCTTTTTATCTTCCCAAACTGAAACTCTGTACTCATTTAAAAATAACTCCCTATTCTCCTCTACCCCTAACCCCTGGCAACCACCATTCTGCTTTTCATGTGGAATTTAGAGCATTTCTGTTTGTGACTAGCTTATTTCCTTTAGCATAGTGTCTTCAGAGTTCATCCATGTTGTAGCATATGACAGAATTTTCTTCCTTTTTGATGCTGAACAATATTCCTTTGTATGTATATACAATATTTTGTTTATCCATTTTTCTGTCAATGAACAGTTTAGGTGTGTTTTAGTGAGTTTGGGCTACTGAAACAAAATATCACACACTAGATAGCTTGAACATTTCTTTTCCCACAGTTCTGGAGGCTGGGAAGTCCAAAATCAAGGTGCCAGAAGATTTGGTGTCTGAGGAGGGCCCTCTTCCTGGTTTGCAGATGACTTCCTTTTTGCTGTATTCTTATATAGTGGGAAGACAGAGCTCTGGTGTCTTCATCTTTTTATAAGGGCATTAATTCCATCATAGGGCTTCCACCTTCTCAACTCAGCTAAACCCAGATACCATCACAGCGGGAATTAGAGCTTTAACAGATGTGTATTGGGGAAGTGAGGGGGACAAAGACATTCTGTCCATAACAGGTTGCTTCCACCTTTTGGCTATGTGAATAATGCTGCTATTTACATGGGTATAGGGGTGTCTCTTTGAGACTCTACTTTCAATTTTTTTGAGGATCTACTCAGAAGTGGGATGCTGGAGTATATGGTAATTCTGTTTTTATATTTTGAGGAACTGCCATACCATTTTCAAAAGTGGCTGCATCATTTTCCATTCCCATCAGCAATGCACAAGAGTTCCAGATAATCCCTATCCACATGAACACCTGTTATTTTCTGTTTTTCAATTGTCACCATCTTAATAGGAGCAAGCTGGTGTCTTATGGTTTTGATTTGCATTTCCCTAATGATTATTAATCTTGAGTGTCTTTTCATGTGATTATTGGCCACATGTATATCTTCTTTGAAGAAATGTCTACTTGAATCCTTTACCAGTTTTTAAAATCAGGTTGTTTTGTTGTTGAGTTCCACTAAATTTAAGAGGATTAAAATCATACAGATTATGATCTGCACAATTATAGTAGAAATTGGTAAGAGATAACTAGAAAATCACCATGGTTTTGGAAATTAAGAATACCCTTCTAAGTAACCTATGAGTCAAAGAAAAAAATCACTATGAAAATTTAAAAACTACCTGAATGAAAATGCAACATACCAAAATCTGTGAGTTGTACCTAAAACCAGAGTTATAGGGAAATTTATAATCTTAAACTTACACGTTAGAAAAGAAAAAAGACTGGCAATCAGTTGACCTAAACAACTTTAAGTAACAGAATAGAAAAATATCCAAGGAAGGCAAGAAGAAAGACACACTAAGCATAATACAAAAAACTGGTGAAGGGGAATACTTACATATAATTTGTACACAATGCTTGACATTTCCTCAAAAATTATGAGACATGCCAGAAAACAGGATCAAATGACCAAAAACCAAAAAGGAGATTTGTGACAATAGTTTGCACCCTTGATGTGATGTCATGAGAATGGCACTTTACTTCTGCAGTCTTCCTCTCAAAAACCCATAACCCCAGTTTAATGAAGAGAAAAACATCAGACAAATCTCAGTTGATGGACATTCTACAAATTAATTGACCAGAATTCCTTAAAAATGTCAAGGTCATCAAAAACAAGGTAAGGCAGAGAAACAGAGCCAAGGGGAGCCTAAAGAGATATAACAACTAAATACGATGTGACTGAGATCCTGCTACGGAAGGACATTAGGCAAGAACTAAGGTAATCTGAATAAAGTATGAATTTTAGTTAATAATAATGTATCAATATCTGTTCATTAATGGTGACATATGTACCATATAAACACAAGGTGTTAATAAAAAGGGAAATTGGTATATATGAACTCTGTACTGTAAGCACAACTGGAATCTAAATCTTATTTATCGTAAAAATGATAAATTATATTTGATAAATAAAATGCTTATCATTCAAAATTATATTTTCCAAAGCTAGAAAAGAAAGTTTAATTTTTATTTTATTTTCATCTTTTTATTTTTGGGGTTTTAGATTTTTTTAAAAATTTTATTTATTTATTTGACACAGAGAGAGAGAAAGATCACAAGTAGGCAGAGAGGCAGGCAGAGAGAGAAGGGGAAGCAGGCTCCCCACCAAGCAGAGAGCCCGATGCGGGGCTTGATCCCAGGACCCTGAGATCATGACCTGGGCTGAAGGCAGAGGGTTAACCCACTGAGCCACCCAGGTGCCCAGGGGCATTAGATTTTTTTAAAAATAAATTTTATTTATTTATTATTAAGAGATCACAAGTAGGCAGAGAGAAGGGGGAAGCAGGCTCCCTGCTGAGCAGAGAACCCAATGCGGGACTTGATCCCAGGACTCCGAGATCATGACCTGAGCTGAAGGCAGAGGCTTAACCCACTGAGCCACCCAGGCGCCCCGGCATTAGATTTTTAAGTAACAATTTCAACCTTTATTTTGTTATATTATATTTTTATTTCTCATAAGTAAGTTAAACTGTTTTACTTTTTAATTTTTTAAAGATTTTATTTATTTATTGGTGGGAGAGAGAACATGAGTAGGGAGGGAGGGGCAGAGGGAGAGAGAGAATCTCAAGCAGACTCTGCCCTGCACACAGAGCCTAACTGGGGCCTCAGTCTCTTGACCCTGAGATCATGAGCTGAGCCGAAATCAAGAGCTGGGCACTTAACCAACTGAGCCACTCAGGCTCTCCTAAACCCTGGTTTAAATGCTGTTTAATTCCCTTTTATTCCCTAGTGTTCATCCCATTTTATCTCCTTTTTTAAAATTTTATTAAGTTTTTTATTTTAATTCCAATATAGTTAACATACAGTGTTATATTAGTTTTCAGGTGTACAATATAGCAATTTAGCAATTATATACATTATTTAGGGCTCATCACAAGTGCACTTTTGAATTCCCATCACTGTTTCACCCATTTCCCCACCCTCCTCTCCTCTGGGACCATCAATTTGTTCTCCATAGTTAAGAGTCTATTTCTTAGTTTGTCTCTGTTTTCCCCCTGTTTTGTTTCTTAAATTCCACACATAAGTGAAAGTATTTGTCTCTCTCTGATTTATTTCACTTAGCATAATACACTCTAAGTCCATAAATGGTTTTGTAAATGGCAAGATTTCATATTTTTATGTTTCACTGTATGTATGCATGTGTGTGTGTGTATACCACATCTTCTTTATCCATCTATTGATGGACACTTGGGTTGCTTCCATAGTTTGGCTATTGAAAATAATATTGCAAAAACATAGAAGTGCAACTTTTTTCAACTTAGTGTTTTGTATTCTTTGGGTAAATACCCAGTAGTGTGATTGTTGGATCATGGGGTAATCCTATTTTTAATTTTTTGAGCAAATTCCATACTGTTTTCCACAGAGGCTGGGTTGCACCAGTTTGCTGACACTTCAACCTTTAAATGATTGTAAAAATGTGAAATTTCTTTTCAGTTGTATCCACAAGAATTTGAAGACATTGTCATTAAAATGTCTTGATCAGGAAGTATAGACATTTCAAGCACTAAATCTGCTACGGAAGATCTCTCAAACTTTTTATTAACTTTTTTGGGAAGTTTTTTGCAAGTTTAATACATTATGTTTTCCGTAATGCTTTACTATTCCATTTTTACTATTTACTATTTTTACTATTTTACTACATTTACTATTCCATTTTTTTCTTAGAAGAAAACAGTAATGAGCCTTTTTTTTTCACCAAGGCTGTTGAGGTCCCTGAAGCCTTTCTATAGCCCATAAGTCCTTTCTAGTTCAACAACATGCCACAGAAATTTTATTACTTTCTTCATGAGCTATGACCTCAAAAAGGCTAGGAAGCATTCACCTAGAGAAACTCTTATACCCTCACATGTGCGGTAGGAGATATGTACAAGAGTATTCATGACAACACTGTAATAGTGAAACACTGAAAACTTATCTTGTCCATCAAGAGAGTGGGTATATACATTGTGCTAGATGCCTGGAAAAGAATGCTATGTGTATAGAATAAGAAAAAAAATAAATAAGCCAAAGTTACATTCCCAAAAACAATGGGAAAGGAAAAAAATTAAGTCAGAAAAAAGGTATATATCCTTTCTACAAATTTTTCCAAAGTATGAAACAATGGTATATACTTGTGGATATATACATATGTGATGGAAGTTCAAAAACATACATGTGAATGGCAACTACCAAAACCAGGACAGTGGGTACCTCTGAGAAGGGAATGGGATCTGTGGGGTATTCTGGGAGATTCTATATTTATAAAGATTTTTCTTCAAACAAACAAACAAACAAACATACCCGAAGCAAATGTGGCAGAGTGTTAAGCTATGACAGATTTGGAAGGTAGATATACCAACTTACTTTTCTTTATGTTTGTGTGCTTGAAACATTTCATGATAAGACAAAACACAAGATACATCCTAAATCTGATCATTCTTTCCAACTTCCCAGCCCCTCAGCCTCAATGACTGGAGTAGCCTCCAGTCTTGTTTCCTTGCTTTCTATCTTGTTCCACTATAATTATTCTCCACACAACAGCCAGTATGGCATTTTATAAATATAAGTCTGCTTTCACCAGCCCCCGATACAAAAACCTTTCCGTGGGTTTACGTGACCCTAAATATAAAACTTAAGCTCCTTACCATAGCCCACAGGCCCTTGTTTCATCTCCAACACTTAGCTCTTAGACTTCCTCCACTATCATTATTTACCCCCTCAAACTGTTTTATTTTTCTTTTGGATCTTCTCACTACCTCAGATTATATTCATTCATGGTTTAAGGCTACAATTATTCCCAGAGTCTCCAGCTTCCACTAGAATATAAATTCCATGAAAAGTGGGAATGTTAAGCTCTGCTGTATCCCCATTGCTAAGAATATTGTGTGACTCATTAAATGTGACGTATTTTTTTTTTTTTGGAGGAATGAATAACTGATTTCTTCTTCATTCAAAAAGAAGAAGAATGACACTTCAGTGGTTTAAAAAAGTATAATCAAACGCATGGAAACTGAAAATTACAGGGTACGCTGTCAACAATGACAACAGCTAAGACTCATTAAGTGCTCATTATGTACCAGGCATTTCCAAGCACTGGGACCACATGCTTCTTGGGAAGCATGTCAGCCTTGCTCTCCTTCTCATAGGCCCCCAAAACCTATTTGTGACGTGGAAGCCTCCTCCCTAGTCACAGCTTATTGGATCCGGATCGAACGCTGGGGAAGAAAAGCCCATCTGTTAGCCAGGAGGAAGCAATCAGATTTTTTTCTTGAAAATTGTGCTGAGAGTCGTGCGGGCTGAACAAGTCGGAAGATGAGTCATGTTGGTGGCAGGACGTTTTTGAGTGAAGGGGACAGCTGTTGAGGTCCCTGAAGCTGCAGTTGTATCTGCCCATTCTGGACCATGTTGCTCAACGTTTCCTGGTTTTCGCTTTTTTTTTTTTTTTTTAAGATTTTATTTATTTGTCAGAGAGAGGGAACACAAGCAGGGGGAGTGGGAGAGGGAGAAGCATGCTTCCTACTGAGCAGGGAGCCCGATGCGGGGCTCCATCCCAGGATCCCTGGGATCATGACCTGAGCCAAAGGCAGATGCCCAACAACTAAGCCACCCTGGAGCCCCTGTTTCCTGCATGTAAAGACATGGTTACCCCTCTGTCCTTCCCATGACACCCAGTTCCTTCATTTTTAGCATAGGTAAGTCTCTTTATTTTGTTGATGATTCGTTCTAAAAGGAGAAAAGTGAGCTGCCTCTTCATCAAGGAAACTTGACTAACAGTGTTTCCCATGTGTGGTCTCATTTAATTCTTGTAACATTATGAGAGGGTATTACTAGCCCCATTTCCCAGACGAGGAGACAAGGCTTGAAAAGGTCCAAAAACGTTCCTGAAATCACAGAGCAGTGAAGATTCCAATCCTGGTCTGTGTGACTCTGGAGAGGAGCCCGAGTCACTCCGTGTGGCTGCGGGAAGGGTAGCAGAAGGACTGTGGTGGAGATGTGGTGAGGAAACCAGAGCCAACATTTTATTTTATTTATTTTTATTTTCATTTACTTTTAAAAAGTATTTATGTATTTATTTGTCAGAGGGAGAGAAAGAGAGCACACAAGCAGGGGAAGCAGCAGGCCATGGAAGAAGGAGGCTCCCAGCTGAGCAGGGAGCCCCATTCGGGACTCTGTCCCATGACACTGGGATCATGACCTGGACTGAATGCAGAGGGGACTCAACTCAGCCCACCAGGCATCCCAGAGCCAACATTTTAATATCATCCAGGGCGATTTAGAAAATGACGCTGACAATAGTGTGGGGCAAAACCCAGATTTCATTCTGTTTTTGGATAAGATCCAGAAAAATTTTATTCTCACATTTCAACAATCGTTGGCAGAGAGAGATTTCTATTGACACAGAATGACTATATGATTAAAACGTTTTCTCTCCCCATTGACAGAGTTGACAGTTTTTAAAGAATGGCAGGATTTTTTTTTTTAGAAACATGAAAATGCAGTTTTAATATATTTTCAGAGATGACTTATAGTTAGTTGACTGTCACAGCGTTTGCAGCGAGGCAGGTATATTTATTTCTTGTCGTTCTCGAAAACTCCCCCCTCATTCTCGAATGCCTTGAGAAGCCCTACTGAACATCGCTTGACATAAGTGAGGGAATCCAAGGTGTTTACTTGGGGAAGGGCTAGGGGAGAGAAAGGGATAGGAATTGATGGATTAAAGTATGATTTGGAAAAAGTAATCAATAAATCAAGTTTATGATTTAAAAACACTCAGAATTCACTTTATAGAACATCCTTGCTGGGAAGAAAGAGTAAGCGGAATTTTCGCCAGCTGAAGTTGGACGGTGTTTTAAATGCTTCAGAAAATTATACGCTTTGGGGCGCCTGGGTGACTCAATGGGTTAAAGCCTCTGCCTTCGGCTCAGGTCATGATCTCAGGGTCCTGGGATCGAGCCCCACATGGGCTCTCTCTGCTCAGCAGGGAGCCTGCTTTCCCCTCTCTCTCTGCCTGCCTCTCTGCCTACTTGTGATTTCTCTGTCAAATAAATAAATAAAATTTAAAAAACAAAACAAAAAACCTCAAGCATGGGAAATTTTAATGTGTTTTATAAAAGAAGGGAAAAATATGTTTTCCTTAGAAAATGGAGAATTTTTCTCTTCTCGGTAGGTAATAATACTTTGAGAAGCAACACATTGGTACATTAAAAAAAATTGGTTCTGGGGGCGCCTGGGTGGCTCAGTGGTTTAAGCCGCTGCCTTCGGCTCAGGTCATGATCTCAGGGTCCTGGGATCGAGTCCCGCATCAGGCTCTCTGCTCAGCAGGGAGCCTGCTTCCCTCTCACTCTCTCTGTCTGCCTCTCTCCTACTTATGATCTCTCTCTGTCAAATAAATAAATAAAATCTTAAAAAAAAAATTGGTTCTGAGAACAGGAAACCTGCCATTCACTCACCTCACACCTTCACAGTCCCTGGAGTTATGGCTGCACCAGAAAAGAAGAGGAGGCCGGGGCCACACTGTGTTCCCATTGAGATGTCTACAGGTGTGCCAGTGAAGGTCCTATATAAGGCTGGAGGCCCCCAAATGAGAGACAAACACTGGTGAGGTGCATCATGGGAAGCTCAGAGGCAGAGGACAACAGGAACTGCCAGATGTCCAATATCACAGTCCCCTCTGGAGACGCCAAGTGGCCCAGCCAGACCAGGTATATCTGTGGCAGCAACATCTTTCTGAATTTCTCTGACCAGCTGGAAAGTGTGCCTATGTGAAAGAGAGTGAACAAACAAACAAACAAACCAAAAACAAAGGCTCAAGGGGCCAGCTGTGGAAAAGGTCCATGTGGCCCTGAGAGGAAAAGGGCATGGAATGGGGCATGGAAACATCTTCGAGTGGCAAAGATAAATTTATCTGTTGAAAGAGGGTGGGTAGAGGTGAAAGGGATTATGAGTACACTTATCTTGATGACAACTGAGTAATGTATGGAATTGTTGAGCCACTATATTGTATACGTGAAACTAATATAATACTGTATGTTAACTCTACTGGAATTAAAATTTTTAAAAAAGAACAAAAATTTTCTGTGGAACAGAACTTTGCCCTTATTTTTTTCTTTTAATTCATCTGGGTTGGGGACGGAGGGTGTGCATGCTTATGTATATCCTAGATACGAATCTAAGGATAAGTTTACTTCCCAGAGGACATTTGGCACTCGGCCAAGCCTGGAGACATTTTCGGTTGTCACAGTTTTGGGGAGTGTTCCTGATATATAGTGGGCAGAGGCCAGGGATGCTGCTAAAACATCCTACTAAGCAAATGTCAGTCCCCCACAACAAAGAATTATCTATCCCAAAATGTCAATAGTGACAAATTTGAGAAACACCACCCTAGCCCAGCAAATCGAGCTAGCAGAGAATTTCAGTAAGAAAAGCTGAGCTCCTCTCTCTCTCTTTTTTTTTTTTTTCCTTTTAAGTAAACTCTATGCCCAACGTGGGACTTGAACTTACAACCCTGAGATCAAGAGTCACATGCTCTATTGACTGAGCCAGCCAGGCGTTCCTGAGTTTCTTTCTTAAAGGGAAAACATGCGTTTGTGTTTACTTTTTCTTTTAAAAGTGGTGGCTTTAATTAAAACAAATTTTAAGACAGGGTGAGGGAAGATTGGAGACGAATGTGTCAAGATGAAGGCTTTGGATGATCTGGGATACCACACGGGATTTTGTCAGTATAGTGTGTAAGATCTCTGGTCTAAAAGACTAACCGTAGAAGTAATTCTGTGGGGAGATAATCTCTAAAGACCTCATCTGAGAATCTCCCCTCTCAGCCCTTAGAGTCCCTGCCTCATTTTTCTTCATCTAGAACATTTCCATACTTTCCTTTCTGACCTTCCAGCTCCTGGCAGTCACCTTTTCAAAGTCCCCTTCATTTCTGAAGAATATTTTCACTAGATATAGAATTCTAAGTTAATGATACTTTTTTTTCTTTTAGCACATATAGAGTTGTATATCTATAATCATCTGGATTCTGAGATTTTTCCCATGTCTTGGCTGTTGTAAATAATGCTGCAATGAACTTGAGGGTGCAGATATAATTTCAAGCCGGTGACATCATTTCCTTTGGCTATATATCCAGAAGTGCAATTGATAGATCAAATGCTAGTTCCATTTTTAATTTTTTGAGGCACCTCCATACTGTTTTCCATAGTGGTTGTACCAATTTATGTTGCTACCAACAGTGCATAAGGGTTCCCTCTTCTTTGCATCCTTGCCCACATTTTTTGTCTTTTTAATAATAGTCATTCTAACAAGCGTAAGATATATCACGCTGTCTTTTTGATTTGCATTTTCCTGATGATTAGAGATGTCGAGTGCCTTTTCATGTACTTGTTGTTCATTTGTGTGTCTTTCATTTTTTATTTTTTTATTTTTCTTTTTTAAGATTTTACTTATTTGACAGTCAGAGATCACAAGTAGGCAGAAAGGCAGGCAGAGAGGGAGGAGGAAGCAGGCTCCCCACAGAGCAGAGAGCCCCACGTGAGGCTCAATCCCAGGCCCCTGGGATAATGAGCCTAGCCAAAGGCAGAAGCTTTAACCCACTGAGCCACCCAGGCTCTCCTGTATGTCTTCCATTTTTTTTAATTGAATTGTTTGGTTTTTGTTTTGTTTTGCCTTTGAGTTGTGTAAGTTCCTTCTATAGTTTGGATATTAACCCCTTAGCAGAAAGATGGTTTGCAAATATTTCCTTTCATTCCATAGGTCGTCTTTCCATTTCACTGAGGATGTTTTCTGTTGTGAAGAAGCTTTCTAGTTTGCCATAAACCCTATTGTTTGCTTTTGTTGCTTGTGCTTCGGTGCATATCCAAAAAATGTCATTGCTAAAACTGCTGTTAAACAACTTTTTCCTATGTTTTCTTCTAGGAGTTTCATGGTTTCAGGTATGTTTAAATTTTTAATCCATTTCAAGTTAATTTTTGTAAATGGTGTAAGATAGAGGTCCAATTTCATTCTCGTGCATGGGAATATCTAGTTTTCCCAATTTATGGGTGTAGGCATGCTGGCTTCATTCAGGAGATGCCATTTATTAAAGAGACTGTCCTTCCCCCATTAAGTATTCTTGGCTCATTTGTTAAATATTAGTTGATCAAAATGAATTTCTTTTTTTTTTAAAGATTTTATTTATTTATTTGACAGAGAGAGATCACAAGTAGGCAGAGAGGCAAGCAGAGAGAGTGAGAGGGAAGCAGGCTCCCTGCCGAGCAGAGAGCCCGATGCGGGACTCGATCCCAGGACCCTGAGATCGTGACCTGAGCCAAAGGCAGTGGCCTAAACCACTGAGCCACCCAGGCGCCCCGATCAAAATGAATTTCTTAATGCGAGTCTTGGTTAGAAAAGTTTGAAAGCCAGTGGTCATGTGAAGGAGATTCCTTAGAAAAAATTACACTCAATTTGGAAATAAAGCAAAACAGTACAGCATGACCTATCAATGTCACACTAGAACCATGTTTAGGAGGCCCAAACTCTATCCAATAGGACTTTCTGTGGTGGAAATGTTCTACGTGTGTGGCTGCTCAAAATATCAGCCACAAGCTACATATGACAACTAAATACTGGAAAATGGGGCTAGTGAGACTGAGGGATTGAATTTTTAACTTTAATTGAATTTTATTTAAAATTGGAATGTAAATGGTCAGAACTAGAGGAATGTATCTATGCCCCTTAGAAAAAATTCCAAAGGCTATGATTGTATTACCCTGTAGAACATTAACCAGTTTTGTATTTAACCCAGCAGTCTTTTTCTTTTTTTTTTAAGATTTCATTCATTCATGACAGAGAGAGATCAAGAGAGGGAACACAAGCTCAGAGGAGCTGGAGAAGGAGAGGCAGGCTCTATCCCATGACTCTGGAATCCTGACCTGAGCCAAAGGCAGCCACTTAACTGACTGAGTCACTCAGGCACCCCATAACCCAGGTCTTATTCTAACTTTGTTCTCTTGAAAGGCCTGTGAATATCTGGTAACTCAAAATGCTCTTTAAACCACTTTTACCATTTCACTGGCTCCCTCAAGGAATTAAGGGACATCTTTGCAATGTGTCCGTTCATATTAAAGAGAATTCCGTTTTGAAATTTTTGAAAATCATGTCAACAAAACAATGTAATAAGTGCAACAGGAAAGGTATGTAATGAAATAAGGAAAAATTTCTCTCTGTCTAAATTCTGCCTGGGGTAGTTGTAGTGATTGGAAAAGCTCCATTGAACTGTCCTAGAAGGTGCTGTCGGAGCTGAGTCCTAGGAGACAATACAGGCTTTTGTTAGGCAAATGAGGTGAGAGTGATCCTCTAAGCAAAAGAAAGTGTTCAGGAGTAGTTCACGAATTCATATAATCTGGGGATGGGGGGGTGCCTCGATCGGGCTGGGAATGACAGGTGAAACTGGACAGGGAGGGTGGCACCATGGCATAGTGGAAAGGCAGACTGGCCTCATTCAGGAGACAGTTTTGCATCCTAACTTTATCTTGTTGGATAATTTAAGATTGGCTAATTTGGCTCTTTGAGCCCATTTCCACAACTGTAAATTGGGAGTGTTAATGACTTCTGCATGGGGTGTTAGGATTAAATTAGGTAACCACATAAGTCACATAGTGTGTTTTCTGGTGCCATAGATGCTTAATAAATTATAGTTATTATCTAATGAGAGAGTGGTCAACAGTTTCAAATGGTGCTAAATTTAAATAAGATTTAAAAAAAGGTGTAAAATAATTTATAATTGGCTTTCCTAATTAGGAAGTTATTGAAGACTCTGATAAGAACAGTTTCAAAAGAGGAGGGGGCAGAATGCGTTGAGAAATGGATGGAAGGTGGCAAAGGGAAGAAGACAGTCACATGTGCAATTATCAAAGCAGAATGTTGTGTGTACATCCCAGAATATCACAAAAATGTCACAGGACTAGTAAAACATATGAATACCCAGATTGAGGCTCTGTAGGATCCTTCTCTTTCAGTGATTGGTTAAGTTCCTGGTTTAAAGGAGGACTATGGCCAAAAATCTCCCTTTGTGGACTTCTCATTCTTATAGCCTTATTAATCTTAATGTGTTGCCTTGTTCGATGTTTCTCTACTTGGTGCCGAGACTCCATTGCTGCAATGACTTCATGACACAGATGATCCTTACCATGCATAGAGACACTTCTTCCCTGTGAGCTCTGGATTCAGCTGCCTCTGTCTTTCGTAACGCCCTACACATTCCTCAACTGATCAATGTTGACCTGAGTAGGTAGGGATAACTCTACACCCCTACTCAGCAGGAAGAAGTTACAGAGGATGAGACCTTCCACCTTCAATTACCTTAAAGATTTAAGGGTCAAAATTGTTCAGGGGGGAATGATGTGGGAAACAGAGGCAGAAGAATAATTATTAAATTTCCTTACCTACTGTCAAGCCCTTAAAACAGGCAGAGTGACCTCCACCTTAAGGCTTTGCTAAGGGCAAAGGACAATCCTAGCCTGACAAACCCCTACCCCCAACCAGGATCCTGCAAGTCTACTTTAACAATTCCTTTAGGAAACTTTTATCTCTACACCGCCAAGATAGTGTCGACAATCATTCCCAAGCATATGGCCCACTGATATACATCTAAAGAGTCTCACTAGAAGGTTTTATTACTAGTAATGTATAACCTTTTCCCAGACAATACCTAGCCCTTAAGGTCCTAGAAATCTTGCTTCCAAAATTCCTTGGGAATTTTGTCCACAAAATTCCTTAGAGACTTGCATCATCCCTAACCCCCTCCCAACTTACAAGTATATAATAGACCACTCCTCACATCCCCGGGGCAGCAGCTCTTCCTGCCTACAGGTCCTGTCCCCGTGCTTTAATAAACCACCATTTTGCACCAAAGATGTCTCAAGAATTCTTTCTTGGTCATCATTCCGGACTTCACCCCTAGTCAGTCCTTTCAAAAAGCTTTAAGTGAATGGAAGAGAGAAGATTCAATTCAGCAATTATAAGATGAGAGATCTGGGGTTTTGCTTTGTTTTTGTTGTTGTTGTTGTTGTTTTGTTGTGTTTTTTTTTTTTTTAGATTGAGGAAACTTGAATTTTTTTTTTTTTTTTATTCTGAGGGTAGAGAGAATGGATGAAGCAGCCCGAAGATAATGAAGAGGGGATGGTTTAGAATAGAATTAACAGCAAGCGAGACAGAAGGCAAAGACACTGAAGACACAAAGTAGTTAACACATGAAGAAAATGGAGCAGAGGAAAATGTCAAGTCCGTGTTTGTCCGCTTTTAAAGAGCATAGGTCCAGAGCGAAGGGAGTTAGAGGAGAAGGGAAAGGTTGACGCACACCTTGTATCCCAGAAAGCCTCTGACAGCCAAAGTCCACAGCAGATTCTTCCAGTCTAAAAGGACCACTTGCAGACATTTCAAAGTAAAGCAGAACGTTCCTTCCAAACCTTATCTTAATACGCGGGGGGTGGGGGGGGTAGGTGGGGAGGGTGGGGGGGTGGGGAGGGAAGGCGGGGGTGGAGAGATGGGGACCTAGAAAAGACGGGGTGTCAAAGTGTAGTCTTGGGAACGTAGGCGCTGGGTCACAAAGGCCTGGACAACAGCCGGAATCAAGCACAAATAGTACTATACATAAACTTGGTAACCTGGCATTTTAGAGAGAGAAATGAAGCGAACCAGAACAACTTCAAACCCCGCCCCAAACCCTGTCAATCATCCCCCCTCCCTCTCTTGATTGGTCAGTGCCCTGCAAAGGCCTCGGAAGAAACGTGCTTATTTTAATATTGATTGGCATGAGAAAGAATCCAGCTTTGTCCAGCGATTGGCTGACCTGTCCAGGCTCTGGCCAATCCTGAAAGGGGCGGGCTGGTTAAGCGTCAGGTTTCCCGGAGCAGTTTTCTTTGGAAGTACTGGTCAGGCTAATGACTGGCCCTTTTCACTTCTCAGGCCCTGAAACGGTAGCTGATGGAGCTTTCTTACCAGACCCTCAAATTCACGCACCAGGCACGGGAAGCGGTAAGGAAAGCACGTTAAAAAAAAAAAAAAAAAAAAATTGTACCAGGAGCTTTGGTCTCCTGTTACTGAGGGCCCATTTGCGTGTCCGCGGTTGCTATGGCGACGAGTTTCCCCTCCCCTCCCCGCCTCCGAGTGGCGCCAGCGCTGGGAGGGACCTTGGGTCCCACTGGTCAGGTCCAGGACTGGGCGTGAGGCTGTGTTGGGAATAGGCTGGGTCTGGGACAGAGCGGGGTTTGGGAGTGCCTACGGATTTGATGAAAGGGACCGCAGTTTGTGACTTAGGAAACGGTGTGGTGTTTATTAGACCGGCTGTCTTGATGGGTGAGCAGGTGTGGGGAGTGGTTAAAATAAGGTTTGTTGAAAGGCCAGGCAGCTCTCACCTGAGAGTTGGGATCCTGGGTTCTGATCCTGATTCTCCACTTACCAAGGCCGAGCGGATTTACGTATTTAATTCCCCTCTCGGGCTTCAGTTCTTAGACTATAATCCTTTTCACACGAAGATTACATGGGCTTTACAGTACATACAGTGGTTTCGGTTGTACCATCTGCTCACTCGTGAGCAGTACTTTACACAACAATGCACATGAATTGAGCGCATATCCAATGCCTGGCACTGAGGAAATAAAAACAATGCTTTGGGGAGGAGGGAGGATAAATAAAGTTTGAAAATGCTGATATCTGAGCCCTCACCTCTAGAGATTCTGATTTAATGATTTTGGGTGGATTCTGTGCGTCAGCATTTTTAAAAAGCCCAGCAGGTGTTTACATGTGTAGCCAAGGTTGTGAACCACTACCCTAGTGTCTCCCACCTTAAAAAACAAACTAATAATATAGAAAAAGAGATAACCGTCTGGTTGGTCTCACATTCCCCTTTACCTACCAACCTCTCTCTGTTTCTCTCCAGCTTCTGGAAAGAGTTGGTGTTGCTAGTGTCTCATTCCTGGATTGTCTTCAAGCCTATTTTAATCTAGCCCAAATTACCTGCATCCTAACCTTTTTGTACTGGCTTTTAATAAAGCAGATTCCTGGACCTCACCAAGACTTACTGAGTCAGAAACAGTCTGGGATGGGGTCTTGAAAAGTGCATTGTAAACACACACCCAGGTTTGAAAACCATTGCCCTAAATAGTCTCGTATATTTTCATGATTTCCAATGCCATCTATACGCCAACAACCACTAACCCCTCACTGACTCTAGAGTGGATTTCTTTGCTGGGTCCCAAGGCCACATGGTGGACCCTGAATCAAGGAGAGGACCATGAATCAATTGATTGTTTGACAAATCAAGGGGAGTATCTCAAGTATATGCAACTGAATTTGCTCAATATCTAACTTTTTGTTGCCCTTCTGAAACCTATACCTTTCCCAATCTTCCTCCACCTGCGAATGTGAAACCACCATCCACCAGGTGCTCAAATCAGAATTCTGGGAGTCATCCTTATTTCCTTCCTCCTAGTCCCTCCCTTCTGTTCTCTACCTAAAGAAGACAGCAGCAAATCTTATTGATTCTACTTCTCTAATAGGTCTTTAATCATCCATATCTCTACAGCTGAGATCCTGATCCAGTCCACCACAATCGCTTAGCTATCCACAGTAGCTTTCTAACTATTCTTCCTATTGGTTTTGGCCTCCCTCTAGTCCATTCTTCATCCAGTGTTCTTCAAATTATGTTACTCCCTGACTAGGATCCTTTACTGGCTTTTTATTATACTTAGAGTAAAACCCCCAAACCTTGACATGATCCACAGAGCACTGTAATGGTGTAGCCCAGCTCCTGTATCTGGTGTCTTCACCACTTTTTGCTTTGCCTCCCACTGACCCAGGCACATTCTCTTTGATCTGACATGTCTCTGAATGCCACATACTCTGTACCATGCAAGTTAGTATTTAATTGTGGTTAATTTATTTTTATTTCTTAAGATTTACTCATCCATTTGGGGGGAGTAGGGGGAGAGAGAAAGAATCCTGAAACAGGCTCCCTGCTGAACAGGGAGCCCAATGTGGGGCTCCATCCCAGAACCCTGAGATCATGACCTGAGCTGATATCAAGAGTTGGATGCTCAACTGAGTGATCCACCCAGGTGCCCCTAATTTTTTTTTAAAGTAGGCTCCACATGGGGCTTTAACTCACAACCCAGATCAGGACCTGAGATCAAGAGTCAGCTGCTTAACCAACTGAGAAACTCAGGTGCCCCTAATTTGTGATTAATTTATGTTACAGATTCCTGCATTTGACACAGTCTGTCAAACAGAATTCATGTAACTTGAAGGCAGATCCAGCTTTACTTCTTGTTTTATTCCTTAGATGGTGCTGAGAGACATATTTGGGTATGCCCATTGATGGCTTGATTTTGCAGGGGGTGTAAGTGCAAGGAGTTGCGCTGATTAGGGGTCTGCAGAAGGAAGAAGATAGAGGTGGGTGTAGTGATTTGGTGAACTGGATATAAGAAGGATTGCATGTCCACAAGGAATTTTGATCATCTACCTCATCTACTATATTAGAATTTCCAGAATACTTCCTTTTTATTTGGTGGATTTTTATTGTTGTTTCAAATTATATATCCATACATATACGATTGCTCTGAGATCTTTAATTTCTCCAAGGAGAAATCCTCTACACCCTCCTATAGGAATAAGGGCACAATAATCTTGGTTGCCACCATCGGTGGAGTTAAACAGGGGAAAACAGCTGTGTGTGGGGTGGGGGATTTCTCTTTGCTGTTTGGTGCACGGATTATACTTAATTACTCCTTCCTTAATTATGTAATTGCATACTTAATTATTTTTTCCTTTCCAAAGTTTGTATGGTTGAATTTCTTCTCAGAGTAAACGTCCAACCTTCAGCCAGGGTAGAAGAGGGATTGTCACCTGACTGAGTTGGGGAAGGGAATCTCTTATATACTGAGTTTAGCCTGCTCCTCATTATTTCTGTCCTTAGAAGTGCTGGTGACTCCAGAAGTGCCCAGTGCACTCAGTTCCTGTAATTGTCTAGGGTGCTGTCATACTTAGGTGATACTTTCTCTATAGGTGTTGGTTTTTTTGATTTTGGTTGTCTTTTGCTTCTGTCTTTCTCTGTTCTCTTAATTCACCTGGCATTTATCCAGTTGCTTTCCATCTGTCAATTCTATTGTCCTATTTGTCTGTTGTCACTTGCTCTTCTAGGGTTGTTGTCATTTTCCCCCATCCACTTCTGCTCTAATCTTTATTATTTCCCTCCTTCTCTTGGATTTTTTTAAAAAATTTGTTTGTTCTTCTGTCTTTAGCTCCTTTAGGTGTAAGGATAGATTGTGTATTTAAGATTTTGAGACTTTTCTTGCTTCTTGAGGTAGGCTTGTGTTGCTATAAATGTTGCTCACATTTAATGCAATCTTTATCAAAATACCACCAACATTTTTCACAGAGATAGAACAATCCTAAAATGTATATGGAATCACGAAAGACCCTAAATAGCCAAAGCAGTCCTGAAAAAGCAAAGCAAAGCTGGAGGCATCACGATTCTGGATTTCAAGCTATATTACAAAGCTGCTGTCATCAAGACAGTATGGAACTGGCATAAAAACAGACCAATGTATCAGAAAAGATCAATGGAGCAGAAAAGAAAACCCAGAAATGGACCACAACTATATGGTCAACTAATATTTGACAAAACAGGAAAGAATATCCAATGGAAAAAAGACAGTCTCTTCAACAAATGATTTTGAGAGAACTGGACAGTCACCTGCAGAAGAATGAAGCTGAACCATTGCCTTACACCATACTCAAAAATTAAAAATGTGAGCTAGGAAACCATCAAAATCCTAGAGGAGAGTACAGGCAGCATCCTCTTTGACCTCAGCTGTAGCAACTTCTTACTAGACACATTTCTGGAGGCAAGGGAAACAAAAGCAAAAATGAACTATTGGGACTTCATCAAAATAAAAAGCTTCTGCACAGCAAAGGAAACAATCGACAAAACTAAAGGGCAAGAGGTTTTCAAGCTTATTAATTCTTTCAAATAACAAGCTCCTAGTTTTGTTGATCTATTCTATTGTTTTTTTTATTTCTGTATCATTGATTTGTGCAACAATCTTTATTATTTCTCTTTTCTTTTGAAGAGCTATATGATCCTCTCAATAGATGGAGAGAAAGCATTTGACAAAATACAACATCCTTTCTTGATAAAAGCTCTCTGTAGTATAGGGATAGAGGGAACATACCTCCCACCATAGCCAACACCAAAGACATACAAACATTTATAAGAGAATATTATGAGTAATTATATGCCAACAAAATAGGCAATCTGGAAGAAAATGGATGCATTCCTAGAAACATATAAATGACCAAAACTGAAACAAAAAGAAATAAAAAACCTGAACACACCCATAACCAGCAAAGAAATTGGAGCACTAATAAAAAATATCTCCCAACAAACAAGAGTCCACGTCCAGATGGCCTCCCAGAGGGATTCTACCAAACATTTAAAGAAGAATTAATACTTATTCTTCTGAAGCTGTTTCCAAAAATAGAAATGGAAGAAAAACTTCCAAACCCTTTCTGTGAGGCCAGCATTACCTTGCTCCCAAAACCAGACAAAGACCCCATCAAAAAGGAGATCGCTGATGAATATGGATGCAAAAATTCTCACCAAAATACTAGATAATAGAATCCAACAGTACATTAAAAGGATTATTCCCCAAAACCAAGTGAGATTTATTCCAGGGCTGCAAGGGTGGTTCAACATCTGCAAGTCAGTGTGATACACCACATAATAAAAGAAAGGACAAGAGCTATATGATCCTCTCAATAGATGGAGAGAAAGCATTTGACAAAATACAACATCCTTTCTTGATAAAAGCTCTCTGTAGTGTAGGGATAGAGGGAACGTACCTCAATATCATAAAAGCCATGTATGAAAAACCAACAGTGAATACCATCTTCAATGGAGAAAAACTGAGAACTGTTCTCCTAAGGTCAAGAACACAATAGGGATGTCCACTCCCACCACTGTTATTCAACATAGTACTGGAAGTCCTAGCCTCAACAATCAGACAACAAAAAGAAATAAAATGCATCCAAGGCAGCAAAGAAAAAGTCAAACTTTCACTCTTTGCAGGTGACATGATACTTTATATTGGAAACCCAAAATACTCCACCCCAAAATTGCTTACTCATACAGGAATTCAGCAAAGTGACAGAATATAAAATCAATGCAGTGGTTAGTTCCTTTATATACAATATATATATAATATAACAATGAAGCAGAAGAGAGAGAAATCAAGGAATCAATCCCATTTACAATTGCATCAAAACCCATAAGACACCTAGGAATAAAGCTAACCGAAGAGGTAAAGGATCTGTACTCTGAAAACTACAGAACACTTATGAAAGAAATTGAGAAAGACACAAAGAAATGGAAAAACACTCCATACTCATGGATTGGAAGTACAAATATTGTTAAAATATCTATGCTACTCAAAGCAATCTACACATTCAATGCAATCCTTGTCAAAATACCATCAACATTTTTCAAAAGCTGGAACAATCAATCCTAAAATTTATATGGAACCACAAAAGACCCCAAATAGTTAAAGGAATGTTGGGAGGGCAGAGACAAAGCTGGTGGCATCACAATTCTAGACTTCAAGCTATATTACAAAGCTGTAATCATCAAGGCAATATGGAACTGGCACAAAAACAGACACATAGATCAATGGAACAGAATAGAGAGCCCGGAAATGGACCCTCAACTAATCTTTGACAAAGCAGGAAAGAATATCCAACGGAAAAGAGACAGTCTCTTCAACAAATGGCGTTGGGAAAATTGGACAGCCACATGCAGAAGAATGGAACTGGACCATTTCCTTATACCATACACAAAAATAGACTCAAAACAGATAAAAGACCTAAATGGGAGACAGGAATCCATCAAAATCCCAGAGGAGAACACAGGCAGCAATCTCTGAGATCTTGGCCACAGCAACTTCTTGCTAGACACATCTCCAAAGGCAAGGGAAACAAAAGCAAAATGAACTATTGGGACTTCATCAAGATAAAAAGCTTTTGCACAACAAAGGAAACAGTTGACAATACTAAAAGACAATCTACAGGATGGGAGAAGATATTTGCAAATGACATATCAGATAAAAGGCTAGTATCTAAAATCTATAAAGAACTTACCAAACTCAACACCCCCAAACAAATAATCCAGTCAAGAAATGGGCAGAAAACATGAACAGACATTTCTCTAAAGAAGACATCCAAATGGCCAACAGACACATGAAAAAATGCTCAACATTACTCTGCACAGGGAAATACAAACCAAAACCACAATGAGATACTACCTCACACCAGTCAAAATGGCTAAAATTATAACTCCAGAAATGACAGATGGCAAGGATGCCAAGAAACCCCCTTACACTGTGGGTGGAAATGTAAACTGGTGGAGCCACTCTGGAAATAGTATGGAGGTTCCTCAAAAAGTTAAAAATAGAGTTACACTATGACCCAGCAGTTGCACTACTGGGTATTTATCCAAAGGATATAAACATAGTGATTCAAAGGAGCACCTGCATCCCAATGTTTATAGCAGCAATGTCGACGGTAGCCAAACTATGAAAAGAGCCCAGATGTCCATCAACAGATAAGTGGATAAAGAAGGTGTGGTATATATATATATATATATATATAGCATAATACCCTCTTAGCATACTTAGCATAATACCCTCTAGTTCCATCCATTTCATTGCAAATGGCAATATTTTATTCTTCTGGTATTCTTTATTCTGGTATATATATATATATATATATAGCATAATACCCTCTTAGCATACTTAGCATAATACCCTCTAGTTCCATCCATTTCATTGCAAATGGCAATATTTTATTCTTTTTGATGGCTGAGTAATATTCTATATATATATATGAATCTATATATATATATATATGAATGATAGAATATTACTCAGCCATCAAAAAGAATAAAATATTGCCATTTGCAATGAAATGGATGGAACTAGAGGGTATTATGCTAAGTGGAAACAATCAGAGAAAGACAAATACAATATGATTTCACTCATATGTGGAATTTAAGAAACAAATACAGGTGAACATGGGGGAAGTGAAGGAAAAATAAAAAGATAAAAACAGAGAGGGACACAAACCATAGGAGCCTCTTATCTATAAGAAACAAACTGAGGATTGCTGGAGGGGAAGGAGGTGGGGGGTGGGATAATTGGGTGATGGGTATTAAGGAGGGCACATGATGCAGAGAGCACTGGGTGTTATATGCAAGTGATAAATCACTAAATTCTACCTCTGAAATGAATAATACAGCATATGAAAATACAGTTAACGAAACTAAATTTAAATAAAAATTTTTTAAAAATTAAATAAAGGAGAGGGAAATCTTGAACAAAAACAAAAAACCAAAATAAATGTAGCTTTTAATTAGAATAAAACTTTTTCCCATTTGTAGACCTCTGCGCCTTTCTTATTTTCAACTTGAATTTAAGATTTTCTAAAATGTGCTAAGGGCAAGGAAGCTCTGAGGAGCAATTGCTTCAGTGTTTTTAATTTGACCACACAATTCAAAACAAATAAACAGTAATTGGTATCAATGCACAAGAATGCGTTTTGGAAAGCCATAATTGATCCACACATTCATATATACACATAGAATAATCCTGGAATAAAGTTAATTTTATTCCTCATGTCATTATATATACTGTTCACAAGTTATGACTCTGCCTTTGTGAGACTTTTATTATTAAAAAATATCTGCTATAAGTGTTAGCTAATTAATGAGGTGGTTGACTAGGTTTTTAAATGAGTGTTGTTAAATGCCTTAGCTTTTATTAATTGCATGGGCCCCTAAAAAAAGAGTAATTGAAAATTTAATTACATCAATGTTTTTCTTCAAAGAACTGAGGCTTATTAAACTTTAAATGTTCAAACATTTAAGCATCTATTGAAATACCAATAGCTATAAACAATGTGCAGTTCTAAATACTAATTAAACAAACTCTAAATCACCATAAAGCAAAGCTGAATTTTAAGTAACTTTATGTTTTAAGTGCTCTTCTCTGCTTTTACATAAGGAAGATTAACCACTTCACTACTGACCACTGCAGCAGCCTTGTGGGTATCTTCTTCTTCTTCTTTTTTTTTTTTTTTAAAGATTTTAAAAATTTATTTATTTGAGAAACAGAAATCACAAGTAGGCAGAGAGGCAGGCAGAAAGAGAGGAGGAAGCAGGCTCCCTGCTGAGCAGAGAGCTGGACGCGGGGCTCGATCCCAGGACCCTGGGATCATGACCTGAGCCGAAGGCAGAGACTTTAACCTACTGAGCCTCCCAGGCGCCCCCCTTGTGGGTATCTTCTAAAATGCTGTGGCTGCTATAGGACCACATTCTTCCTGGACGTGGACCAAGGAAGGGAGACTGATCAGACAACTTGGAACACTTAGCTAATGTCACACTGCTACTCTTGGAGACCTGTTTTTGTGTTTTATTTCCTTTTTAACCGCTAAAAGAGAATGTGAAAGTGTACAGATATGAATTTGTGTATTTGATGGTTTGGTTTAAAATACCTTCTTTTGGAAAAATAACATTTATTAGGTTTTATTTTTCGATGTAAAAAGTATATCACAACCCAGATAAATCTTTTTTTTTAAGGAGTTTATTTCTTTATTTGAGAGAGAGAGAGAGGGAGCACGCGTGCAGATGTGTGAGCAGGGAGAGGGGCAAAGGGAGAGGGAGAGAACCTCAGGCAGACTCCCCACTGAGTGGGAACCCGAGGCGGGACTTGATTCCAAGACCCCGAGATTATAACCCTGGCTGAAACCAAGAGTTGGGCACTCAACTGACTGAGCTACCCAGGCACCCCATCACCCAGATAAATCTCGTGTGCATTAAAAAAATTTAATATAACCTTCTGCTTTCCACTGTGATTGAGTAACAGGTGCCAGACTAGCCTTCCTACTACACACAGCTAGAAACCTGGCCCACGTATATGAATAATCTATTTTCAGCCAGTGGACAGTGTGCTCATGAGAGAAGGGCTTCTGCTTAGAAGCAGTAACTGGGTTCTGGCACCCAAGGGAGTATCTATGACGAGCAGAGATGAGACAGGGTATAGTTTGGGAAGACTTAGATGGTTAACGGTGGGAGGAAAGGGGACCAGAGGGGAGGGAGATTTGCAAACAAATTGCTCCATATTTCTGACTTTGGGGCTGAATACTAAGCTGTGCATCTACAGAGTGAAAAAGTACAAAGCTGGGGAAAACCCAATCATCAGGGAATGATAAGCTGAACAGCTAGTGGTGTTCATATAACCTCCTTGTGACACTGAGAGATATTTTAATGCCAAGTAGCCTGAGTGGAGAAATGTTGTGGAAGAGCAGAGCACTTTGTGGAGGTTCCAGGAAGGCTGTGCATTAGAAGTAAGCTGAACAAGTCCTAGAGGAAAGCTTCTTTAGATCTCTCTTTCCTAACAAAGCTTAAAAGCACAGCTTGATAGGATCAGACTTACCTGCAAATAAGTACCTGCCAAAATAAAACTTAACACTTAAAAGACAAGAAAATCCAGACATTCACAAAAACTGGCATCCAATTAAAAAAAAAAAACTACTAGTGGTTATAAGAAATAGGAAAAACAAACAAAACCAGGACAAAACTCAGTCAACTGAAATAGATTCAGAAATAGTGAAGAAGACAGAATGGGCAGACAAAGACTTTTAAAATAGCTGTAATAAATATGTTTAAGGGGGGGGCGCCTGGGTGGCTCAGTGGGTTAAGCTGCTGCCTTCGGCTCAGGTCATGATCTCAGGGTCCTGGGATCGAGTCCCGCATCGGGCTCTCTGCTCAGTGGCGAGCCTGCTTCCCTCTCTCTCTCTCTCTCTGCCTACCTCTCTGTCTACTTGTGATCTCTCTCTGTCAAATAAATAAATAAAATCTTTTAAAAAAATGTTTAAGGGGGATTTAAGGAAAACAATTCTAAAGAGGAAAAAACCAGAAGATACACAAAAATAAATAAATCAAACACAGTTCACAGAGTTGAAAAAGACAGTATTTTAATCAGAAAGACTCCCTGGAAACCAAATTGCAGCACATGGACTTTGAAGAAAAAAAATGGACAAAGCCTCAGTGACACGAAGGACAATATCAAGGCGTCAAACAGACGTGCAATTCATATCCCGGAGCTGAGATGAAGAGGAGAAACAAAATATGAAGAAATCATGGCTAAAAGTCTCCTGCAGATCCAAGAAACTAAAAAACTTCCAAGCAGGACAGACACACTCTTGTTGGCTGTGACAAAGCAAGATGGCCCTCTGGAGACACCCATGGGGCAAGGAAAGGAAGGAAGCTTCCAGCCAACAACCAACAAGAAACTAAGGCCCACAGTCCTCCAGCTTATAAGGAACTGAGTTCTGCCAACAACCATAGGGGCAGAAGGAATGTGTTTGGGTGACAGAAATGTTCTAAATCTGGATTGGAGTGTTGATTAGGTATGTACACACATTCATGGGACTGTACGGTTAAACTGGGTGCACTGTACCATATGTAAATGATACCTTAATAAAGGTGATTTCAAAAGTGGTATGAAAATTCACACAGTATTTACCAGAAAGGTGTACAGTGAAAAGTAAATGCCTTCTTCCCTACACTCCACCCCCTACCCATTTCTGCTTTCTCACCCTGCAAGAAACTATCATCTGTCGTTTCTTATAAACTATTTGGGAATATATTTGTACGTCTTAAGTGCATATTTATTTCTATATTTTGTTCTTTTCACAGAAGAGATCATTTCCTTCCTTCTGTATTTCCCTCTTTACTTTATTACATGTCTTGTAAGTGTCTTCACAGATATTTATGGACAGCCTGAGTCAGATATTATGTTCTGGGGCTATGGTAGCGAAAAAAACCACTGCCTCTATCTTCATGGTGACTATATTTTAGTAGGGAAGGCAGCTAACAGGTAAACTGGAACCTGAGGAGAGGAATTGCTGAAACATAGAATAGCCATAAGTCCAACTTTGGTAGGTAATGCCCAATAATTTCCCACATGGTTATATCCATTTATATTGCCCCTACAATGCATGATAATTCCCATTGCTCTACATCTAAGCAATATTTGTCCTCAATTATTTATCCTTTATTTTATGTTTCCTTGAGTACACGTGAGGTCAAGTACCTTTTCGTTAGTTTCTTAGCCATTTGGATATCTCATTTTGCAAAGTACCTATTTCTCTTGTCTGTTTTTCTATTGGATGAGTGTGTCTTTTTAATTGTTTTGGGAGGAACTCACTATACATTAGTATATTAATTCTCTTAAGTGCTGATATTTGCAGCATACCAACCTGGTCACTTTTATGAACACAAATTCATATTTTGAAAAAAGGTCATTTTATTCATGTTGTCTTCTACAGTTAGTGGGTTTTGGGTCTCCTAAGAAAATCTTTCCCTATTCCAAAATCATGAAAATATTCTCTTATATCATCTTCTAAAAATCTTACTGTGTTCACATTTAGGTCTGTAATTCATGCAAAACTGATTTGTGTGTGTGTGTGTGCGCACACACACACACATCTGTGTGTAAAGGATGAGGGAGGCATATAATTTTTCCAGAAGCATTTACTGAAAAGATGTTCTTCCCCACACTCTTCTTTGTCCATGTATATGCAGAATTGTTTCTGGGCCCTCAAATCAGTTCCACTGGTCTAGTTATCTACTTCCTACACTAATACCACTCTGTCTTAATAACTGTAGTGGCACAATCTTGGTATCTATTAAAGCAAAGACTTCTACTCATTCTTTTTGGTCAAGTGGTTACTATTACTGGCAACACATAGTTATGTATTTTAGAATCAACATGTCAAATTCCACAAAGATGGTTGGATTTTGATTGGGATGGAATTGAACCTGAAGATAAAGTTGAGGAGAACTGACAAAAAACAATGAGTCTTCTGATAAATGCCTATCCCTTTGATTCCAACTTTCTTAATTCTTTTCAGTAGGAATCAAAAAGGTTTCTGCATAGAGATTTTGCCCATCTTCTGTTAGATATACTTTCAGTCCTTGATACTATTGTAAATGTTTTTTACGTCACTGTAAATGGTTTCTTTTTTTTTAAACTTCATCTTATGTTATTGATGTGTAGAAATACAATTAATTTTCGTATATTGATTTTATTTGAGCAACATTGCTAAATTCATTTATTCTAGGAATTATTTGTGGATTCTTTTGACTTCTTTATCGATGCAATCTTATTACCCATGAAGAAAGACAGAGTTAATTCTTTCAATTCTTTGCCATTTGTTTTTCTTGTTTAATCTTACTGGTTAAGATCTCTAACAAAATGTTGAATAGAAGTGGAGATAAGAGGCATTATTGTGCCTGTGGGGGAGGTACTAGTAATCCAGGAACATGTCTTGTTTTGTTTTTAATATAGGCTCCACATTCAGTGATGCCCAATATGGGGCTTGAACTCACAATATTGAGACTGAGACCTGAGCTGAGATCAAGAGTCAGACGCTTAACCAACTGAGCCATCCAAGTGCCCCTCAATCTAGGAACATCTTAATCCAGTCTCAGGAACTGAGATTTTTCTGGGCCACCTAGAGAATGAGAGACTGATCTTGGGCAATTTAACTTCTCCTCTGTCCTTATTCCTGGGACTGAGTCCTTCATAGGTTTTTAACCATAGAGGACCCTGGTCCACTATTAGGCTGGGTCCTGGGTTCCAACTTTTGTACCTATAGCACCTTGGGGTTGTCAAACATACTACTCAGCATCTTAACCTCTTAGAGGCAGGTAAATGAACTTGGGAAAAAGTGGCTTCAAATGCCTTGATCACGTCTGTGTATTAATGAACACACACACACACACACACACACACACACACACCTGCCACACAGGTATATATGTAGGGTAAAATCCTGTAAGTGAAACTGCTATATTTAAGAGTTTTTATGTGTGCATATTTGATATACATGCATCTGTAGAATAAAATTCTTGTGGAAATAAATGAAAACCATCCAAATGAGAGCAGGAGCCCTTTATGGAGAATGTGCTGGAACAAGCGAGTCAGGTACCATCACTTGCATTTGGCAGAGAATCAAAGGCAGGCAAAGGAGTGAGAAAGCTTGGCAGTGAAAAAAGGGAAAGCTTCAGCTATTTTCTGACGAGAGGCTGTTGACCTGGGACAGCTGAATGCAGGCTAACGAGAAGCAGGGTACCTTATGTGACTGATTTGGAGACCGTATTTGGCTTTCTTTGCTTGATCCTCATCTGGAAGCTGGGGGCAAAAAATCGGGAGACTGACAGTTGTTGACCAAATCCTGACCATTCTGGGCCAGTTACCACAGAGGCTGTGATTCCAGTTCCTGGACGGCTTGCTGTAGAGTTAGCGGTTTGGTTTTCTGGGATGGTTGCCGCAGTGGTTACGGTTTGGCTTCCTGAACTTATGTGGGTCTGACCACTAGCTATTGATATATTCAGTCTCTTGTCCTAAAACTGATATGGCTGTACTGAAGAGCATATACAGTAAACATTTTACCTGGTAACTTCAGTAAAAGTTGTATCAATTTCTGCATCTTCTGGTAACGCGTGGTAATTTGCGCCAACACAGCTGGCTGTTCTTTTGAACTTTATTCATCTGATACATAAAAATTTGTATCACATTATGTCTTTCATTTGCATTTTTATAAGATTGAGCATCCTGTCATATATTTAAGACTCATTTGTGTTTCTTTTTCAGTGACCTATCTTCTCCCCTGTTTTGCCCATTTTTGTAATAAATTGTTGGCATTTTTTCCTGTTGATTTGTGGGTACTCATTATATATAAAGGAATTTGTCCTTTTGAACATTAATAAAATTATAAATATCTTCCCCGGATTATTGTCCTTTGACCTTGTTTTTTATTTCCAAAGTTTTTATGTAGCTAAATTTATCAGTCTTTTTCATTAGTGCTTTCTGGGGTTTGTGTCTAAGAAGGCCTTATTTACTCTGAGATTAGAAAACAAAACAAAATCATGCTAAGTAGTTTTATTTCTTTAAGTACAATCTGGGGATACTATTTATTAACCAAAACGATGTCTTTTTGTTTACTGAGAGGCGACTTGACAAAAGCATAATCAATCTTAAAATCCCCGGTGAAACCCAGGCTTCCCATCTTCAGCATTCTGAAGTATTCTCCAGGCAGGGAGGCTGTGGCACAGAGGCTCACAGGGGCAACACTGGAAAAGTCCAGGAGTCAGAGTCCAAAAGTCTCCACAAAGCAAAAGATTCTGGTCTCCTTCAGAAGTCCTATCCCCTAATCCCCACTGCCTGTGTTTTCCTCCCCCCAAATTCCATGTCCAGGGCAAGTCCTCAGTTTACCGGTGGGAGAATCTCTTCTTGGAATCTTTCATTGTCTTGGCCATCATCCGGGCAGTTTGTTGGTGGGTTTCCTGCTGCTGACCACCGTGCCTCTTGGCCCTGCTGGAGCTCGGGCTGTCAGAGCATGGCTTCCCCAAGAAGAGGTTCAGACGGTCGCTCCGTCCCTGCGGCAGGGAGCGTGGCTGCTTCCTGGAGGGATGATGCTGGCTTGATCTGCTCCTCCTAGTTAAACTTCTCCTGGCTCCTTCAGACATGAGAAGGGGGCCAGGTCACACAGTTGAAAAGGGTCAGCCCTTATTGGCAGGTGCAGATTGGATATTCGTTGTCGGTACTCCGTAGCTGCTGCTCTTGGGCGTCCCAAAGCCACACGTACATCTCCTACCATGCCCCATGGTCTTCTGGACTTTCTTAAAGTTTCAGTGACAATGAATTTTCCATAATGTATGTTTCTCCAACTAGGACATGATTGTATATTTATGCGATAGAGCCGATTGGCATAAAGTCTCCCAAGTGGATGGGCTCAAGAACAGAATGGGTGACATCCTCCCGCTTCCAAGATGGATGCTGTTTTTAAGTCCCCGGATGCACGGTTGGCACAGGGGGATCATTTTGTGGAGCTGGGCACACTTGGAACCGGAAAACATCTGCATCTTCGAATTCATTCTGAGCCCAGGAAATCCAGCTGCTTCCTCTTCCAGGGGTGAAGACAGTACTTCTTGCTTTGGTTTGGAAGGAGGACACTGACTCAAGGGCAGAAGTGGTCAGTCATCGGCCTGTACCGTGGGCGAAGGAAGGTCTGGCAACACTGGCAATGCCTCAGTGGGGACCTCTCTCAGCTTGGCTGAAGGGGCTCCAGACGGCCGCGGCTCCTCTGGCTTGCTTTTGTTCACCTCAGGTAACCTCTGGCCTGAGTCCACGTTTTCACTAGTGCTTTTAGAATCATGTTTAAGTCCTTTTTCTCCGAATGCAGTAGCTGAAGTTTTCGTGATTGTTTCCTTTTTCCTTTTTCTTCGGGGGACATAGAGGCACGGTGGCTGGTTCCAATTCATGATGCAGATCTCAGCATCACAGAGGAGCCCACCGACTTGCTGTCTACATCAGAAGCTTTTATTTTCCCTTCCTGAGTCCTTGAGCTGTTAGAACTTTCTCTTTCACCTTGGGCCACAGGCCTCCTGCCCACTTTCCTACGTCTAAGCTGTCTAGACTTTGCTTGTTTTTGTCTGATTTGGTTTTCTGGGAGCCTTGCTCTTTTGCTCAAGGCATCCGAAGCAACCACCCACGGAGGTGAAAACGTAGGGGTACAGTGGCCCTCTTTCCTTCTTCCGTGACACCCCCACAGAAGGTGTGTCTTCTTTGTGTTGTCTCAGGACAGAGGCCTTAGGCTTTCCTCTCTGAAGAAGACCTGGTGTGATTTCTGGCTGATCAAAGCGTTGGACTCCTCACGGCTCTTGGTACCTACCAGGAGTTTGTTCCTTTAGGATGATGGGTGCCCCTTGCTTTGACTCACCGCCCCTTCCCCTTGGGGCCACCTGGGTGGCCTTCTTGCCTGAGCCCTGGTCTGTCCTGAGAGGCAGCAGGGTGGCCTTCCCCAGGCCTCTGGCATGCAACACGGGCCTGTGCTGGCCATCTGCGCCTGTCCCCAGACTGCTCCCGGGGAGTCACCAGAAGATTCCTGTGCTGAGGACCAAACTGGAGTACTGGAGTACCACCTGGGACACCAGGTGGGGCCTGTGTGTGGGTGGGTGGGGGTGGGGTGTGGGGTGGGGTGGTTCTGCCTGTGCTCAGGGCAGTCCTGCCTATACCTGGAGGCTTTGCGGGGTTGTGCATCGTCTCCCTCCATTCCGGCCTCCTGAAGAGCCGTGCCAGGGTGCTTTGAGGAATCTTCTTCCCCAGGTAGGGCTCAGTGTCTGATCCACAGGAGTCAATTCTGCCGGTGTTTGTGCAAGTGAGTGACTGTCCGTTTCCCCCCACACTCTCTCCCCACTTGTCCGTGAGCATGGCTAGAGATGAGCCCGGCAGGCGGACCGCCTCCTCAAATCTCGCTGCTGCTTCTTTGGGTAGAGGCTGGTGAGCAGCCAAGCCCTCAGCTCCTGCACAACTGAGTGCCCCGACCTTGCTGCCACCGCCCGAGCGACCTCGCTGCTGAGACCCTGAGCCGGGCTCCGTTGGGCCTGTGGCTGGGTGTGCCCAGAGGGAACTGGGTCTGCAGTCTGGGTGCTCCCGACACCCTGGCTTCTGCTCCTCGGGAAGTGGAGCCATGGCAGCGTGCAGCCCAGGACAGAAGGAAGCTCCCTGGTCAAATCCTGGCCTCATAAGTATCCCAGCCGTCCTCCTTTGGGCACTCTAAGGGGCGCGCCCCAAAGAAATGAACTCCTATGGGTGGTCCCTGGGCTGCTCCACCCCTCTGCGATCCTGAGAATCAGCAGGAGCCAATCAGCAGTGACCATCCTCGTGCCCTGCGCCTGCTGTTGGCTACCTTAATTTTAACCTCAACCCAGCAGCACGAGTAATATTTCCCCCATTTTATGGATGAGGAAACTGAGGCTCAAGGAGATCAAATTAACTTGCATGTGGTCACATAACAGAAAGAGATGAAGCCGGAATCTGAATCTAGGTAGCGCAGGCCTAGGGCGAGCGCTCACCTCTGAACAGGGGGAGGAGTTGAGGCCTAGAGACAGGATTAGTCTGAAGTCGTACAGTGTAGCCCTGTGAGGCCGGTAATAGTCCCTACCTTGGCTTGCCCCAAAATCAGTGTGACACGGGCATCAAATAAATTCTTCAATGAATGAACAGACATTGGCTGGGACTATCTGAACGTCCACGGTGGGGCCTGAGCCAGATCAGCCTAAGGGCCCCACCCCCCAACCCAATTATCCTTGAAGCCCTTACCCTTCTTTTGGAAGGACTACATTTTATTACTATTATTACCATTAAAAATAATCACTTGGGGCGCCTGGGTGGCTCAGTGGGTTAAAGCCTCTGCCTTCGGCTCAGGTCATGATCTCAGGGTCCTGGGATCGAGCCCCACATCCGGCTCTCTGCTGGGCGGGGATCCTGCTTCCCCCGCTCCCCCCCCCCCGTCCCCCTCTCTGTCTATTTGTGATCTCTCTGTGTCAAATAAATGAATAAAATCTTAAAAAAAATAATCACTTAATATTCTTAAGATAACAGCATTGATCACAGCTCCTTTGATTAGCTCAGACCTGATTAGATCCTAGATGGATCTCCAGGAATGCCAGACCTGCTCCAATCAGGAAAGTTCCATGGTTGTTCTTCCTTTATTTTTTTATATTTAAGATTTTTAATCTTTTGAACAGTTCTATAGGTATACATTGTGAAGCATTATCAACCTTTCCCTCGGTTCTTCACAGTTGTCTTAATATTGTTTACATAATTTATTTATATGGTAACCTATATTCCCTCCCCCATTATTCTAGGTTTTAAAGATACCTCAAGTCTTAGAATTTATTAGATTTAAGAATTCTTGGCAGTTATTATTGTTTTTGATATTCTTAGTAGTATCAATTAGCAGTTCTAATATCACGTGATTGCTTCCATAACCAGAGGTCAAGTTTAAAGGGAACAAAGAGAATAAATAAAAACATCACATTCCCACAACCCAGATATGCTAAGGTGTTAACCAAAGGTGAGTGTATGGATAGACACTCTTCCAGGTCCTTTTCTATGTGTGTATATACAGATACGTGTGCATGCGCGTGTGCACACACACACACACGTTTTATCAAAATGAAATCATATTAAATAGTGTTCTTTAGCCAGTTAGTTCTCCGACCTGGATCTCTCATTGTATCTGGTTGTTGTAGCCCTCACGTCTCTTTGAATCACCACAGCTTCCCCCACCCCCTACCTTCTCTATTGTTACTTTATTTTTAACAACACTGGCTTGTTCAAGTTCAAGAAACCAGGAGGATTGTTGTCTGGAACATCTACCCTTCCAGATTTGTCTCACTGCTTCCCTGAGGTCTCACCTGCTGCTCTATCACTGGTGAATGAGAAGTTGGTTCTAAAGGGTTGATGAATTTCAGTTAAATCCTCTTACTTGCCTTAGTGGTGACACTGAGAACCTCACGTTGCACACGTCAGGGAACCGACAGCTCCTGTGACAGCTGTCTGACCTCCCTATCGCCCCGCTCTGTGATAAACAAAGTAGCCTGTGTCAGCATGGCTTTTGGAAAAAACACAAATGTTGTAATTCCCTAACCTAGTGCAGTGTTGAATAACAATGACGTGGTATGGAACGTCTCCTGTTTCAGTAGACTTTATAGTTCTCTGAAATCCCAAATTCCATGATCAGTTCACACTCAGGATTAACACACAAATGCCTCCTCTCGTGGAACACTGTTCTGAGCACAGCGGATTAGTTCTGACTTTATATTAGATACACTGAATGCCTTTCCTGGATCTGTAGACACTTTCTTGGTAGTTCTAGTGCTTTGTCAAGTTGTACAGCATTTGAAACTTAGGAAGTTTCCTGGTAGAAACAAGAGGTAATCAGGAAACAAACAAACAAACAAAAAAAACAAATTAGAACTTATGGGTATATATTCAAGCTTTTAAGTGAATATTAGATGCAGGGACTATAAAATAGAACTATACTAAAAACATTTGAAAGAAGAAATGTGTCCTTTTTAACTGTTTGTTTTTGAGATAGAAAGCTTAATGCAGAATTTGGATCTTATTACAGAAATTGAAACAAGCTCATGCAAATTAATCTCCATTGCACCCGTAAAAAAGAAATTAAAAGCACTAATGTTGCATGTGGTGTATATACAGTAACATTTCCTAAATATCTTCTGGGTCTAAAACTAGGAATGATATTCAATGCTTCCTTTTCCTCAGGCTACAGTATCATAGGATTCAATTTTGAATCTGATAATGGAGGCATTTTTGTCGCACAATTGCCCACAAAGGAAATGAAGGAAGAAGAAAACAGCCAGATCATTGAAGCAGAGACAAATGAGACATTGCAGTTGGATGTTCACTTCTGGACCTCCTTTCTTTGGTAGACAGAAATTAACTGAGCATCTAATTGTGTCCATTTCAGGGGTATATCATCTTTCACAGTTTAAACTGACCATTTGTTGGTGGCCCATTCTTACTTCTTTAATTCAGAAAACGACTTTCTATGCTAATCTGAATGGCATGAGAATAAAGATGTTACAGATCTGGTAAACTTTACACTCTTAATTAACAAATTCCTGAGACCATATTCTGTGTTTCAAGTAATAGCATATCTTGAATATTTAGCATTAGATACGTGAGTAGTATTTTCTTATATCTTTTTTCTGTTCTCACTTAATTCTGAATTCCCATCAAACTCATTTCCAAGAAAAAGTTGAAGTATTATTTCAAGGCCCGGAGCCCCCCAATACAAGCTGTTTTGCCATGTGCTTACTCAGAAAGCCCTTTTTGAAGCAGCTTCATTACCAAACACAATTCTAAGTCACTGAACCAAAGGGTGTCCCTCAGTCCCTTAGCAGACAATCCATTGTCTGCCATACACATCACGACTATTTGCCAAACTTGGTGATTCCAGTCAAAGACCCCTAGAAATATTTTTGACTGGAGCTGGGACAGCTACCATTTTCCAGGAATGCAATCAAACCCTGGACAAGCTCTCTGCAAGGTTATTTATATTCCCTGAAGAGTATGGCCAACATGGCCCAGATCAGCCCAGGCTCCAGAGGTACCTCCATCCTGAGAATGAGAGCTTTGCCTGCTTCTTCATCATGCTCTACTGTGAGTTCCCCAGGTCCCTGGGTCACTGTTCGGGTGGCACCCCAAGGATGCTAACAGAAATCTGAGGGAGATAATTCAGACAGATCCTCCAGCTCAAGTTTTGTCCGGGTGGGTGTGAGACCCAAGGTGTGGCGATGGATGGTGGACGAGAAAACGCCTAGGTTTCTCTGCATCTGCGCATGTGCAGTGAGGTGAGGTGGGGTTCGGAGTCCCAGGGGGTGGGAAGTGTGGTGTGGAGGATGTGACTTCAAGTGACTTTGTATGGAACTTTCCCTCCCAGTGAAAGAACATGGCCCTGCGCCCCATACCTCCCAAGACTGGGGCAAAGAACGTGGATGTCAGAGTGGCTCTTTGTGAAGGTGCTGGATGTAATACTTTGGCCCAGAAATTTTCTGATCTGGGAACAGTTGAACCCAGGTTGAGGTTATGTTTGCTTCCTACTTGCCTACATTAAATTTAAACAATTCAAAAATATATGGATTGACCCCTAAGTTGCTGTGCCCCCAGGCCTTCCTCTACCCACAGGTAATGATGTATCTGGGTTTTTAGTCCTTACTTTTTCTATGAGTGAAAGATTGCGGCTGTGTATTTCTGTGACTTTTCACTTTACAGTAGCTCTTAGAATTAGGTAGATCTACATAGGCTGCGGTAGAAAGATTTTTAAGACATATTATTAAGGGGGAGGGAAGCAAGATGCCCAAGAGTATAAACAAAAATTATTCCATTTTTGTAAATTTTTAAAAAGTTGTGCATATGCATGTTGTTATATTCGTAATTCCTTTCTGAACCATTACACAAGAAATTAAAAATACTGGGGGGGGGGGGACACCTGGGTGGCTCAGTGGGTTAAAGCCTCTGCCTTTCGCTCAGGTCATGATCCCAGGGTCCTGGGATCGAGCCCCGCATCGGGCTCTCTGCTTGGCAGGGAGCCTGCTTCCTCCTCTCTCTCTCTGCCTGCCTCTCTCCCTACTTGTGATCTCTATCTGTCAAATAAATAAATAAAATCTTTAAAAAAAATACTGGGTAGCATGGAGAAAGAATCTTCTCTTTTTAAACTGTTTGTACTATTTGAAGTTTTTTCTTTGTTAAATTTAATTCAAGTCTGTATTTTAAACTTTCTTTCCCTGAGTAACACAATATTTGGGGTGGGCAGTGAGTAGGTGGAGACAAGACGTAATGTCTTCAGAATCTTTCCTCTTCAGCGTGTAGAGACCCACCTCATTCTTTTTTTTTTTTTTTTAAGATTTTATTTATTTATTTGACAGACAGAGATCACAAGTAGACAGAGAGGCCAGCAGAGAGAGAGAGGAGGAAGCAGGTTCCCCGCTGAGCAGAGAGCCTGATGTGGGGCTTGATCCCGGTACCCTGGGATCATGACCTGAGCTGAAGGCAGGGGCTTTAACTCACTGAGCCACCCAGGTGCCCCACCCCGCCTCATTCTTCCGACTGGTGCCTTGCCTTCCACCGTGAGCTCCTGCTGTGACTTACTTAATCACTAACGGGCATTTATAGCTTATTTCTATTTTTTTGTGAATACAAATAATGCCGTACTAAATATCCTTGAACATTAATCATTGTGCATACATGGACTATTTCTATAATACAGTATAATTGATCTTCTATAGTATAAGTTGCTGGGAGTGGAATTGCTGGTCAACAAGTACGTGCATTTTTCATTTTGATAGATTTTGCCAATTTGCTCTATAAAAGGGTTGTCCTAGTTTACATTTCCACCAGTTATGGCTGAGTGCATGTGCTTTCACCCCTTGCCAAGCCTGGGTATTACCTGGATAACATTATTAAGATTTCTGCATTTAAAGAAATTGGAGATTCTTACTGAAAGAAGCTTATTTTTGTCCAATGAACTGAGGAAGTATTAATGATGCTTAAGGTGGTTTCTTCACCTTTTATGTGCATAGCCATTAATGACAAAACCAGAAAAAAAAAAAAAGTCTACAGTAAAGGGAAGTGAAAGCCTTCTGGATGGTTTTGTATTTTCTTTTCTGCCCAGTATGTCTCACCTGGACTCACGCTGACTGAGCTCGCTCGCTACAGCTGGTCATCAGAGCACATAAAGGAGCGCCCGTGGCAGCCCAGCCCAGGATGGGACCATGCTCTGCCATCAGGCTGGTGAGCAGGCTCTCACAGTGGTGTGGGCGATAAGCAGCTCTTTCTCCCCACCATTTCTGTTTCGAAGTGCTCCAAAATGTTGCATGAAATAATTTCCATTTTTTGGTCAGACCATTTGTTTTAGAGATCAGGGTAAGAAGATTATTCAAATTATTTACCTTCATTTTAACTTTCTTTTCTCTACCCATCTCCATTTGTTTTTGGCATTTCCAAACAGCCTTCTTTGAGATACAATTAGCATACCATGCAACTCACCCGAAGTATATTTATAGAGAGAGACGACCAGGACCACAGTAACTCCAGAACATTTTCACTAACCCAAAAAGTAATTGTACCCCTTAATTGTTACCCATCTCCATTCCTCCATCCTCCTCTGCTTCCCCATCCCTTTTCTTTTCTTCTTTTTCTTTATTTTCTAGTGAGCTCCATGCCCAGTGTGAAGCTCGAACTCATGACCCTGGGATCAAGAGTCTCACATCCCACCTACTGAAGCAGCCAGATGCCCTGCTGCCATTCCCTTTTAAAAACATCATTCCTGGGGCTCCTGGTTGGCTCAGTCAGTTAAGCATCTGCTTTCCATTCAGGTCATGATCCCTGGGTCCTGGGATGGAGTTCTGCCTGCCACTTCTCCTGCTTGTGCTCTCTTGATACGATTTGGGTTGTTTCTGTAAAAAAGAAACAACACAAAACAACAAACGTATCTCCCAAGATCTTTTCCTGTCCCCCTAATAAGTTTTCGGGCTCTACCCAGACTCTCATCTTCAGGACATTCAGAGCTATCAGCCAAACCCAGTGCATCACGTTCAGTCCTGGGGAGCACGAGCAAAACACTCCTTAGCTAATCTTAGCATCCTACTCATAAGAGAACAGGTGCTTCTGTGCCTGTTTAAATTAGGAAGAAGAGCATGCCTCCAGTGTGAAGGGTGGAGAGACTCTGAAATACATGAACAAAGCAACTAAGAGCTGTGGAGCAGTCACCAATCACTGACCCTACTACGGGCACAGCACCCCACAGTTTGCAAAACACTGTCCAGTTGGAAATGGCACTAGTCGGTGTCAGGTGAAGTCCCTCTGAGAATGGACACGGCTCTCATGGCTCTTGTAAGAGACACCATTCATGTGTTACTATGTGGGGTGAGCTAGAAAAGACTGTCTGGTAGCCATGACTGTTTGATTTTAGCAAATTTGGCAGATGGATTTTGGCAAGTTAAAATAGCAGCTTCTCGGTAGTCTGTGGTTAATGTGAAGGCGTAGGGGTGGGGATGGTCGAGAAGGGGGTGAGAGCAGGGGAGGAAGTGATGGGGAGAAGAGCACTGGGTTCTAATCGCAACTCCACAGGCTTTTGAGCAAATCTCTTAATTTATCTGGATCTTGGGTTCCTGAGACTCAATGATCACCTGGTACCTTCTAGACTCCTCAAATTCTGAATCAAAACGCCAAGTGTGAACTTGAGAATTTGTATATTTAGAAACATAGCCTATCACTTTTACTATTGCTTATCTAACAGGTGGTTATATTTTTATTTTGCAAACTTGATTTGGACTGAATTTTGTGATAACTGTCATCTTTATTATGCAAAAAATAATTTGGAGCCGACCTGTATTTCATGAAGTGCTTCCCCTCCTACTACACTAGATGGCGCTAGAGGCAAGGCAAATCAGATCTGCCCCCCACCAAAAGGCGGGGGATGGGGGGTGGTTTTGACCAGGAAAGTCAAAGTTATTATATACGGTAAATTCAAAAGGCTTCAGTCTTTATCAAGAACCGTTGTGTCCACATCTTCAGAAAGGTGTGCGAATACTGCCAGTGATAAACATCTTAATATCAGGATAGTGTAAGATTTTTTTGTAGAAGCTTTCATGCTATTAGTGTGACCAACTATAAGATATCTTAGATGGGGCCCAACACATATATACACACGCTAAAGCAATAGAAGTGCCAGAGAACAATGAGCAATCCTAAACTTTCTTCCCTGTCACGAGTTCTGAGACAATTCTATTGCACTGAAGGGAAGCCTTGGGGGGATGAAGGGGAGTGTAAACGACACATTATCAGATGTATTTGATGGTGAGGAAAGTGATGAGGGGCCTTTAGAGGTGTGTTGGTGTTTGAAAATTAGCAATAAGTATACAGAAGAGTAACCAAGCTAAAAAAAAAAAAATGAGGCAATTACTCATTCCAAGAAAAAATAATGTACAGAAATGGAAAGTACTTTCTGACGCCGCCGTGAACACTGTTTACAGGGTTCTAATAATAGAATCCTGGAATACTGATATCAGTGGCAGGGTAGGGGGAGAAGTTGGATGACTGCTTAGTTTTCATCTACCTTAACAGGGTGTGACTAGTTCATGCCTAATGTTCATGTATCATGGAGCACTGATATATTTAGAAACATGGAGGTAAATATCAGCAGAAACAACTGAAGTAGTTAAGGTTGTTGCCTCTAGGGAGTGGATGGGAGGTGGGGTAGTGGAATGGGGCAGAGACTATCGGTTTTCCTTAAAAATGTATAGTGCTATTATTCAGCCTTGAAAAGAAAAAAAAATTGGACACGCATGACACCACGGATGAACCTTGATGACATTTGCTGAGTGAAATGAGCGAGACACCAAAGAACAAACACTGTAGGAGTCCACTTCCATGAGGTACCCAGTATAGGCCAGTTCATAGAGAGGGCAAGGAAAGTGGTGGTCACTGGGGTTAAGGGGATGGGGGCAGTGGAGGGCATCGTTGTTTAATGAATACAGAGTTTCAGTTGGGAGAGATCAAAAAAGCTCCCAAGGCAGATGGTGGTGATGGTTGCACAACAAGGTAAATGAGCTTTAATGCCACTAAATTGCATGAATAAATGGCTGAAATGGAACGTTGTATGTTAGGTGTGTTTCTGCACAGAAAAAAAGCACAGTAAGAAGAAAAATGACTTATGGTACTGCTTGGATTTTAAATAGCCACATGTACACTTTAATTTCATCACACTAATTTTTAGAAAGCTTTGGATGAATATCCGAAAAGATTTTGCATGTGTTGTGAGCGTGAGTGTTTGCACATAGATTTTTATGATACGATTTGGGCCACTCGGGCCTTTTTTGTTTTTATCCAGTTCTTACCTGTATTCTCCTTAGATAAAAAGGGTAGATAAGCTATTCTCAAGTCAGGGAGGTATTGCTGAAAGTAGGTATTTTATGAATACATATCAGGGGAATTTGAGATGCCCGGTACTAAATGGAACACATGAACCGTAAAAAAAATGTGCAGACGCATTTACGCAGGAATTTCCCTTTTCTGACCTCTGCTACTCTTAGTGGATATTCTGGGCATTTTGCTGCGTGGCCACCTGCTGAATGGCTTACTGGAATTTGTTCCCACATTTGTGCTGGGACCCGGTGAGACTCTGAGGGAAGTGAAGTTGTATCAGGTGAGTACCTGTGATGTCAGAGCTGATTTCTAGGTCATGAGCTTTTCTTTACCGTCACTCTCCTTAACCTGGCCCAAATAGGAGTGTATATATTGGCTTCTTTGCAGTTAGGAGCAATAAAATGCCAATTAGCTTGGCTGTTAGAAGTTGGCTAGTAGTACTAGTAAAGTACAATTCTAATTTAAATCATCATACCTTCAGTTTGCAAATGAGAAGGGAGCTCTAAGAAGAAGACAGTGGAAAATAACTTTATATATCCTTAGAGACATCAAACTGCCTTCCAGCCTTTAAGTCATGCTTCTTGGTTTTGACAGGTTACATTTACCTTCAACGGTTTATTGCTCTAAAAAGAGTGTTGTATCTCATTGTCATCCCATCTAAATTTTCCTTTTTGTTCACAGTGTGAGATGAGGACAGAAGCACGGCGAAAAAATCTCCTTATTTTGATTTTGCATTACTTAACACAGGAAGGGTATGTTACTTTACAAATGTTTACAGAGATGAATCCTCTTTCCCTGACCCCCACTTTTCCAGATACACACTTAACAAAATAGTTCATAGAATTTATTTTTTAGAATAGTTTTCTATTTATAGAAAAACTGAGCAGAAAGTATAGAGAGTTCCCACCTACTGGGAATCAGCCCAGCCAGTCTCCCCTATTATTAACCTCTTATATTGGCATGGTACACTTGTCACAAGTGGAGAACCAATCTTTTTTTTTTTTTTTAAAGATTTTATTTATTTATTTGACAGAAAGAGAGATCACCAGTAGGCAGAGAGGCAGGCAGAGAGAGAGGAGGAAGCAGGCTCCCCGCGGAGCAGAGAGCCCGATGCGGGGCTTGATCCCAGGACCCTGAGATCATGACCTGAGCCGAAGGCAGCGGCTTAATCCACTGAGCCACCCAGGTGCCCTGGAGAACCAATCTTGATACATATTGTTAGCTGATGTCCATAGTTTCCATCAGGGTTTACTCTTGGGCTATATAATTCCGTGAGCTTTGACAAATGCACAATGTCATAGATTTGGCATTGTAGTATCCTATCCAATAGCTTCTCCCTAAAATTCCCTTGTGCTCTGCCTATCCCTGCCTTCGTGTTCAGCAACACAGACACAGACTTTTATTGCCTCATTTACATAGTTATTATTCCCATTATGCATTTGAAAACTTTAACAAAGCTACCCTGTTCCTGAGATACCTTCCCTTTCCCATTCAGGTTTCAGTCTATCAAATAAGATTCCCCGGGGTCCCACTGCTGGGTATGTACACAGAGATAATGCTCTTAGTCCTCAGTTCTTCTTCCCTCAAAATAAAGGTATCGCATTTACCTGACGACCTGTGCTTGGCTCTCTTTTCCGCGTAATGCTATTTGTTGACTGGCAGGAGAGGAAATGGGGGAGCATTTGAGTTTGGCCACCTACCTGATTCAGAAACGTGCAAGCCCTTGCAATGAAGGCTGAAGGTGTTCCAGGTTTTGTGAGGAAGAGAGCTCATCCACTATTTACTTTGGAGTTTTCTTTCTTTCCAAGTCTTGGCCAGGAAGAAAATATTCGGGTTTCAGGCTTAGGGCTTGAACTTTCAATTTAAGGCAGCAGTTCTCAACTGGGGTAATTTTGCCCCTTGGGGGACATTTGGCAATGTCTGGAGACGTTTTTTGACTGCCACAATGGCACCTAGAGGGAGAGAGCAGGGATGCTCTTAAACATCCTTCCATGTACGCGACAGCAACCGACAACAGGGTCGCCCCAGGTGTCAACCGTGCAAAGACACTGTATTAGGAAGAACTGTGAAAACAAAGACAAAGAAAAGTCAGCGTAGTTTATCCCTTCTCCTACAGTGCTTACTGTTATTTACAAAGCATGCATTTCCCCTTTCTGCCACAAGATGGCCCCTTGCATCTCGCATTAATGAAAAATCCACTAGAGTTGATCATTGTCCTGAGAATCCCCTGGTTAAGGTACTTATGAGTGGATTCTCAAGATGAAAAGTAAACTTTCAGAAAAGTAGGCATGCCTTTAACAAAATATTAAGAATTTATCTTCACAAAGAGGATAGATAGATTACAGTGGACTGAAATAAATCAGAAAAAGCTTTGTAGAGAAAGTGATGCGAGCTGGTCTTGAAAAATGTATGGAGTATAGAATATGTATGGAGTATGGAGTATGAAAGGTGTATGGAGTGTGGATAGAGAGACATGATGGACGAGGATGTTCTAGCAAGTGCAGAGAGAAAGAAAAGAAAGAAAGAAAGGGCATGAGCTAAGTGGAACAATTAGGTAGACAGAAAGACCAGAGGTTGACTATCAATTGACGCTTACAATGTCTTTAAAATTAGCAGGGTCACCGGAAATAATCATGGCAGCCTCATTTAAGAAAGTTCAGGCTTCCAACTGACCTGAATCTGGGGCAGGAAAGAGAGCATAATAAACAACGTTTTCTCCTACTTTCCCAGATTGGAATCAAACAGCAAGAACTCTGTCCTGCAGCAGGAATTCTTAATCTGAGGTCCTTGGATGAAACTGTATGTTAACTTGTGCATATCTGCACACTTTTCAGGAGAGAGTTGTTGGTTTCAATAAGAAGCCAAGAGCTAAGATTAAGACCTGGAGAGTCTTTCCACTTTCAGAGTGAGACAAAGCATTTGCTTTTATTGCTAAGACCACTGAAGTTGGACCTCCCTACAACTGAACAGGTTAAAAATGACAGTGCAGAACTCCTGGTGAAGACAGTCCTTACATCCCCAGTCAGCTGCTAGGGTCATGTGCAACGGAAGAAAACACCACCAGGAATAATACATCCAAGCCGATGATGTCTTCTTATGCTAAATTTCCTTCAATGATATTGATCAACATCAGAATTTCAGAATTTCCTTCAAAACTCATGACCTACCCTTTTCAATCGCTGCAAAATCATGGCAAATCTTGCCTCTTGGGGTTGAATTTGAGTTTATCAATTGCCCGATGTTACCTAAAAGGAATGCTGGTGAATAAAGAGGGAATCGAGTTGGGCAAATACCCACTTCAGGCTAAAAATGAGTAAAGGTAAAGCACAAAACATTTTCTTAGTTGATTTACTTATTTGACTTTTAAGGACTTCCAAAAACATTTTGAACAATGATGACATCCTTAGAGTAAGTTTGTAACTTCCCGAGGCAACTGCTTTGAAAAACACTACGTGCATATCCTTACTGTATGTGGGGCTTCTTACTCTATAGGTGAACATCATGTATCCTACTGTCATCTAACGTACTACTCAACATAAGCTTACTATTTGTATTGAACGTGTTTAGACTTGTTGTGCCTGTTTGCCTTTATTCATTTCACCCAGAGTCAATTCTTTTGTCTTGCTTTTTTCTTCTGTGAAATGGCCAGATACATCGATGCAGCCAATGCTTTGGAGCAAGAAACTAAACTGGGGTTACGACGCTTTGAAGTTTGTGACAACATTGACCTTGAAACTATTTTGATGGAATATGAGAGCTACTATTTTGTAAAATTTCAGAAATATCCCAAAATTGTCAAAAAGGCATCATCAGACACAGGTACATGGCTATTTTCTAGAAATAAGGTTTTCTCTCATCTTGAAGATTGGTGTTTCTTCCTCACTGTATCCCCAGATGGATGCTACAGGCACTCTGTCCTGAAAGAATAGACCAGAAGGACCATGTAGCCTCTAGTAGATCCTATACAGATAACATCAGTGTGATTGTCTGGGCCATGACGTCCCTATAGCCATGCTGCTCTTTGTTCAAGGAATATATATTTTAGGACAAGGAAAGCAAAACCCCAGTGCATCACAGGTACTTTTTAGAAGACCAACACTATTTTCATTTCTTCAGAGATGAAAAGAGCTGTTGGAAGAGGATAAATGGCAGAAGACTTTGTTGTTGTTAGGAAGACCTATTATCTATCTTGAAAATAACATGAAAATGAGTATTGGTGAAGCTAATAGCTCATGTATAGATAATGAAATGCTTTTGAAAGCCATCAATCCAGATAATGATCAATAGAATGTAAAGACCCAGTATAGGTTAGCAGTCAAGGAGGCTGGCTGGAGGAAAGATCTAAAGTGAGGGCCCTCTGTTTTGTAGTAACTTGACTTAGAAGTCTGTAAGTGGGGGAAGTAATTATAAACCAAGGGAGATCATTGTCCTGTTTACAAGGCACTTGTTAAGCCACAGACTTTAACATTTCATGTGGGGACCAGGAAACTGAGAGGAATGTCAATTAAAAATAGCCGGGGGCGAATCCCCTAGCTGGAGGGGATATTTTATGTGAGTTCCTTTCCAGTGTAGCGTTTAGAGCTCCCATGTCCTTGGCTGAGTGTTGGATCTGGGTTTTGGCAGAGAAAACACTGATGCCTAACCACTGAGCCACCAGGATAATCATTGACACAATCTACTTTCTAGATTTCTGTTCTGATCTAACTTGGAACCATAGTCTCCTGGGATACTGGGCACAGTGTGTTTATTTTAAGGTAAATTGGCAGAGTACAACTGATAAGTCTCCATGGAATTGCCCTGGTGTCCCACAGACCACAGCAAGATGGTGTCAAGTTCATGAAAACTTGAAATGATTACTGTCACCTGGCCCACACTGGGGTCGCCACCAAGTTCATGGTTTCCAACACATTTCATATCTGAGGGCTTTGGGGTCCTCCTCTGTGTGGAAATTCTTGGCAAACATGGGCTTCTTTCTCTTTGCTGGTAGTTTCACTTCTTTCTATGTGAGAATAGCTTTGACCTCCTAGATTCTACAAGGCTGTAACACAAATTTTAAGAACCATGTGAGAGGAATTACTGACAAACATTACTGACAAATCACTTTCTCTTAAAAATTAACTTTCCTTTTCCTCCCAATATTTGTTTTGCCACAGTGGAAAATAATTTATCACAAAGAAGTGGAGGGAAGACCAGAAGGTAAAATGAATGGTAATTCATCTTGGCCAACCCAGCTCTAGGAGTTTGTGGGATCCCTTTCCAGAAGATTCTCCAGCTCAGCTCCATGTCTGTCTACCAGCAATTGCAGACCATGATCATGTGACCTTGGTGGGCCCAGCCATGGGTTCTCCTCACATTACAGATGTCCAGGATATGGGTCACTGTCTGTTGGTTCTCCTGGTTTTATCACAGTTAACTGCGTTCACTGGTGCTCTTTCCAGGCTCTGTGCTATGAAGAGTACAGACCTCAGAGATGAAAAGATCCAGGTTCAATTCCTGGCTCTGCTACTCACCAGTTTGGAGCAAGTTTCTGACCCAAAGTGAGGTCCCCACTTGTTGAGGGCCGCATGCATGCTTCATGATAATACTCTCAGTAATGTTCTCCCTGAGGCTACCTTTGCTTTGTGCTCTTCTTTGGGAACAGTTTTATTGTTTTGATCAAAGTGTTATCCTTTTATTTATAGTTTCCATAAAGCTAGTCAGACTCTGACAATGAATGATAACTACTTTTTTCAGATTTTATTTATTTGACAAAGAGAGAGTGAGCACAAGCAGGGGGAGCGGCAGACAGAAGGAGTGGGGAAGCAGGCTCCCGCTGAGCAGGGAGGCTGATGCGTGGCTCCAATCCCAGGACCCTGGGATCATGACCTGAGCCAAAGGCAGAGGCTTAACTGACTGAGCCACCCAGCGTCCCCGATAATTACTTTTGAACAGAAATGGTGAGGAGAATTTTAAGGGGCCAGCTTTGGCATGCATTTGGATTCTGATTATTTTCCAGCCAGCCACTCATGCCGGGAACTTCCCCAGCATTCACTATGTGGCAGAACATTCCAGGAGCGAGTATCTTCTGAGCATTTTGCATCTCTTTAGGGATGGAGCTTGACAGCTTAGGTGTCTTCAGCTCCTCTCTGAGTAAATGTTTGTACATGGCAATCATAGAGGTCAGCCGACAAATGGCTGGGGTCAGGAAGGATAATTAGGAAAGTAATGAATGCTGTTTATAATTTTATAATTGAAGACAGCTATTGAAATGAGAGGTTGTGTCATGAGACTGGCCATTAACAAATGAAAGTACCTTTTCCTAATTTGCGCATCTCACACCAGAGAGCAAGCTCCCAGTTTACAGATTTGCCCATGACCCAGGGGAGGTATGGTTATTTCATGGGATGGGTAACAGAATTAGGATGCCAAAAAAAATCTTGACAATTTGGAAGATGGGCCCAAAATAACAAGATGAAATTTAACGAAATAAGGTATAAGCTCTTACCAAAGATTAAGACAAATAGCTCCTTCATTACAAAATCAGAGACCTAGAAATTTGAGTTAACAACAGACGCGGTGTGAGTCAGCAGAGTGATGTGATTGCCCGTGTGATCTCGGCCTCAGTGGAAATGGAGTGTCCACAGAGTGGGAGATGACTCTGTTCTGGTCAGAAGACAGTGGACAAGGGAAAGGTGACCAGGATGAGGATGACTCTTGGAGCTAGGTAGTCTTAAAAATGATTGGAGCAGCTGGTGATGTTTAGCTTGAAGAATGGAAGACTTGGGGAGGAGATGCCCCTAGAACAACATGGTACCAGTCTTCACTCTCTAAAGAGGATTGCGCCTTCTTTGTAGAATTCCACAGGGCACACCTAGGAGTGGCAAATAAAGTTACAGTGGGGTGAGTTTGGTTTCATATTAGGAAGAATTCTACAATCGTTAGAGCTGACAGGAAATGAATCGAGCTGCTCTGCTCATTAAGCACTTGTCTTTGATTGTGTTAAAGCAAATCTGTGAATCACTTGCCTCTAAAGAGAAATCAGAGTGGGGAATCAGACTCCCAGTTCCCTGCCAGCCCTGCAATAACGTTAGGCAAGTTTCACTGTGTGTGTGTGTGTGTGTGTGTGTATGACCTCACTTCATTTAAATCAATGCTATTCATAAGGGCTTACACTTGTAAAATGTTTGGTATTCATTTCCTAGATAATTTCATTTTTGTGCCAGCAAAAGTCCTGAGGGATGGGGATTTTTATTCCTAATTTACAGATGAAAAACAAATGCCATTCACTTCTTAGGACACTCACCCCTGTGGGCCAACCCTGGGGTCATCGTGTATGGACACTGGGGGTATCACTGGCGTGGGCGGTCTTGCTGGCCAAACACCTGTTTATATTAGACAGAAACAACTTTTTCTTTCTCGCAAAGATATGGAGAAATAGCTGCTCTCTGAGACCCCTTAGAACATGGGAGACACGCTTCCAGCGAAACTCCTGCAAACACATCTCACGTGTAAGGACAAAGGAACTGAGAAAACCAAACAGCTTCTGATATGGGGTTCGTGCTGTGCCCCCCACGCAGTCCTGCCTCTCTCTGATTCCATCTCCTATCCAACAATATTCCAGTACTGAATTTTAGGTCTCATGGTGAGGACCTCGTGTACAAATTTATTTTATTTTGCATTGATGTAGGTGATATATATAACATATATGCCATCCAACACGTAGATATACATACATGCTGTCAAACCCATATATACTCTTGTAAGTGCCACACCCCAGCACCCCCTGCCTCCCAATAGGCTCCCTTTCCAGCCAATACTCCCCATCTCCACCTGAGGCAGCCACTATCTGAATTTCCAGCCCCATTGATTTGTTTTGCTTTAAGTGACCAATATTTGGTGAACATTTGTTTTGTAAATATGAAGATCTGTGACAAAAGAGATGAGGTAAGGTCTGCTTCCCTTCTGCAAATCCCCTCTAGGTACACCCCGCACACCAGATCAAAACCACTGGCAAATCCCTAGGCTTTCTCTTATCTCCCCACAACCTGCCCCCTGGTCTGCACACTGTTCTTTAAGGAAAGCGGGAATGTTGGAGAAATGCTTGCGAAGCCATGTGTTCTTGAGATACAGAGTTTTGTGCAGAAGGGCTGGAGCTGGGTGGCATGTGGGGAAGGGAAGAGGAGGTCAGGTGCCTCTAGGAGGAGGTGGACACTCTAGCCTGGTCTTGGAGGAACCCAAGGGGTAGACTGGAGCGAGCCAGAACCAGGATGGATGGGGTGGGAGGACAGGGCAGATGGAGGCCCCAACTGGGGTACATATGCCTATCTTTCTAAAATGCTTTTTTTTTTTTTTTAAAGTGTGCTACACAAGTTGTTTAGTTACCTCAAATTAAGTGGTTAGGATAATTTCCTCCAAGGTCTTTGTTCCCTCCTCTAGGGTGATGAGCGACAGCTGTCAAAATCTTCCCAAGATCAGTCAGCAGAGGCCACGGTCCAGAACCACAGCAGGGAAATCAGGGGATGCCAAATCCCTTCATAAGGAACATCCTAAACAGGTCTGGACAGCTTTGCTTGGCATTGGTAAAATTGCAGGTTGCTGAGAAATTGCTCCAAGAAAAAAAGTCACATTTACTTATTCAAGGACGTATGTTTTTAAAATGCTGTGTGATTGTGTTAAATTATAGATTTCCTTCTGGATTAAAACCACAGGCAAATCTCTAGTCTTCCTAATGCCTTCTAATTTGAGTGGGAGGTCTCCTTCCTCCCCTTAGCCTTACCCCCCTGGTCAGAGTCCTGGATGACAGGCTTTGAGGGGTGAGCCCCAGACCCAGAAAGAGCAGGGGGCCTGGTTGCTACAATGCTCAATCATCCCATTTGAGGTAACTGTAGGTGACAAGTCTTCCTGTCCCAAAGCACATCCAGGATGAGGCCAAAGATTAGTCAGGAATGGCTCCTCCATTCCATGGGCTTCTCCAAAGCACACATGGTCGGTCCCCCTCTGGACCTCCACACTGGACGATCTCAGGAACAGGGTGGGGAGCAAAAGGCAAGAGCCCAGCAGGTGGGTGAGATCAATGGCTTCTGATTCAGGGGATCCATACCTAGAAACTCTTGGGTTCAGACAAACATACCAGGTTTCAGAGGAAAGAGAACCAAGTGAAAGTGTGAAAAGGGATGGCAAAAGTGGCTGTCAGAGATGCCCGGCGGGATAGAAAGGCGTTTAATCATGAAATTCGGTTGTTGGAAGAAATCTCTCCCTCTCAAAGAGGTTGTACAGTCCTGGCCAGTGTAATCTGCCTCAGGGGGAAGGAGGGTGAGATGGTGCAGGAGAATTCCACAGGTGGTGGGTTGAATATCGACTTTGCTCCATCTCAAACTCAGCCCCTCCCGCATCACACACCTCTGGTCACAAGAGAAGTCAGTGAGTGGGTCTGGGTTGAGGCACCATATGGTTTCCTTCACTGGAAAATCTGCCTGGAACCCATAGCTTCCACTGACAGCCCTTCCCACACGGCTCAGGCAGAGTGAATTCATCTTGCTGGGACTAAACAGAAGTGGCCCAATTACACACGGGGTTTCCTTTCATTGAACTGAGAGACAATGTGTGATTTTGGATGATGGAATGGGCAGTTTCCACCAGCATCTGTCACTTGCTTTCCACGGCTGACTTCTCACTGTCTTCCTCTTTCTTCAGGAGGCTGTCAATAATTCCCATGTGGAGAATGCTGACTTTGGCTTGAGCATATCAGGAATCAACAAAGGCAGTGGAGAAGAAAACGTCCGCCCACAAAAAGTAAGTAGAGTTCATGAACATAGCACCAAAATGGGAAATTGCTTTTCTTTCTAAAAACGAAAATAAAAAATATTATTGTTGTCAAATAGAAAAGCTAATACAGAATGGTCAGAGCCTGGCTGTGAGGTGAGCTGAGGAGAGCACTGGCCTGAGCAGAGCCCTAGAGTTCTGATCTGCATCTCCTTTCTGGATGAGTGGTCTTGAAGGAACGGCCCCATCTCTAAGAAGCTCAGTCTCCCTGTTTGTAAGCTCAGGGTTTTGGCAGCGATGGTTTCTAACGTCATGGTCAGCTTAAACGTCCTGGGACTGAAATGGGAAACTTCGATGTTCTGAGTTATTGAAGGAGTTATGGCGGCGCACGCATCCTTCTCTTCCTCTCTGTGTGTGGTACCAGACTAGTGGTGGCCCCTTTTCTCCCTGGAGGTGTGGCTCTAGGCTTGAGTGTCATTTCATGTGGGCCATGAAACCTCAGTTGAAATAGGGTGGATGGGGTGCCTGGGTGGCTCAGTGGGTTAAAGCCTCTGCCTTCGGCTCGGGTCATGATCCCAGGGTCGTGGGATCGAGCCCCGAATCAGGCTCTCTTCTTGGCGGTGAGCCGGCTTCCCCCCTCTCTCTCTGCCTGCCTCTCTGCCTGATTGTGATCTCTCTGTGAAATAAATAAATAAAACCTTTAAAAAAAAAAAAAAAGAAAGAAAGAGGGTGGATATTGTCCCTAATAGATAGCTCTACCCCTTTCATAATGAACCTCGTGTCTTGATCCGTAAATAAGAGCGGCTCAGACAGAAAAGACTCAGACTGGGTAGATGGAGGCCAAAGGCCAGTTAACACATGTCCTTCGAGGATGAGAAGCAGCAGTACCAACATCAACAGATTTCTCTCGACTGTAACTTCCGGGTTGTACTCCTTGTAAGAGCCATCGTTCTTTCCTTGGGCAAGTTCTCAGACTGCAGGACGTTGGATTTAGCTCCGGCCAGCTCTTCTTGGGTAAACAAGACTCTGGCTGTGTGTGCCCGAAGGGGAAGCTGGGAGCATCTCCCTGGAAATCAAGGCGCTCCCACTGGCGAGGGGCTCCCTGGAAAGGCCTCAGTGATACGGTGTCGCCGGAGATGAGGCACTCAGATCAGCGCCTCCCGCGGAGAAACGCTTCCCGGTTAACCTCTGCCAGCATCACCGTGTTTTGAGTCACTTTGGCCTAGTAATTCTGTGGCCCTGGTTTCTCCCATGAACATCTTTTGTTGATATGATTAGTCGTTTCTGATCAGGTCCCAAGGAAGGAACTCTTTAACCCATCACTTAACCGTTGAAGGAGTCTGGTCATAAATTCTCTTTCCAGAAGTGTCCTGAGCAGAGTGTCCTTAAAATGCAGATGGTTTTCTCCCTAGCACTACAAATGTTCATAAACTGAATGAGGGTATATGGCCAGGGGTCCGTCTCCAAAATGGGCCTATCATGGCCGTGTTAGGGCCCCTAGCTTCGGCGTTCCTGGACCCCCTACAAATTTAGTAGGCATGTTCTTAAAGGCACTAGTCAGTTTGCCTAGGTTCAAAACCCTGCTCAGACTTTCCCAGCTGTGTGACCTTGGGCAAGTTGCTCAATCTTTCCAAGCCTCATTTCTCTTTCTCCGGAAAATGGAAATAATCAGTGCCTGCTTTAAATCTCTTGAATGGAGAGCATTAGCCTAGTGCCTGGTGTATAACATGGAGGTCTGGTCTGCACATATACCCGTGCGTGCTGGCTACTGCCGTTGCTGTTTGTTTTCTGCATGCATCCTTGCTTTTTCTTTCTGCCTGTGGGGACGGCAAGGGGCACAGGGAAGATGGAAGACAGACATCTGGGTTTGAATCCTGGCCTTAAGCCACTTGTAACCTGGGAGTCTACTGAGTAGAGAAGGTACACGACTGTCAGTCAGTGGGAGCCATTGTCACTCTCGCGCCAGTAAGTTCTTCCTGGATGTGGGATGTTTCAAAGGACAAGACTATGGAGGGGAGGCAGACCTGGAAGGAAGCAGAGGGCATGGTGTCAGAAAAATGCTTGTGAGTTTTCATTTAAACCAACTTCGTTCTGAAGGGTTTATCTGCAACTTAATTTTCTTTTCTAGAGTGTCCAACTTGAGGAAATCGTCTCATTCATGATTAGTGCAGGTCCTTTTTAAAGCCTCACTCTAAGTTTGCCGTACATACCAAGATACATAAATGTGTCTTGATTTACTAAAGCTGAGCTATTAGGGATAGTCTTCCCCCATGTCTTAATGGTGTAAGTAACCATTACTCCGTTTCAGGGTCAAATCGTTGACTTCCGAGGGCTGCTCACAGATGCCATCAAAGGAGCAACCAGCGAACTTGGCTTGAACAGCTTTGACTGTAACCCAGACCCCTCAGTAAGTGGCTAAGATGTGACATTGCAAACTGCCAACCGCCAGACAAACTTCAGAAAGATAATTTTGAGTCCAGAGAAACCCTGAGATCAAATCGAAGGTCACAGCAGCCTGCTACAGCTTATGTCACCGAGATCCATGCCCCGTTTTGCTTTCTAAATTATGAGCAATATTGTAACGTAAAGCTTTCTGTTCCCACCGTCAGGAACGATTGTTGAAACCTCTGAGTGCATTTATTGGCATGAATAGTGAGATGCGAGAATTGGCAGCCGTGGTGAGCCGGGTAAGATCTGATATTCAATTCACAAATTTACGGAGGCGGATTGGGGCTCCTGGAGCATTGTGGGCTGCTTCTTTTATTAATAACAATAAATATGATCATTTATTTATAAAGTGCCCCCACTTGCAAAGGCACTCATATTGTTTAGAGGCACAATAATGCATGATAAATAAATTATAGAATCATAAAATTACAATACAAAAAGCCCACCATCTCACTACAGAGGCCAAGAAAACCAAAAGGGAAAAAGACTTAGAAGGGAAGGGACAGGTGAAAGGTTTTAGAGCAGAGCCAAGAGTTAAGGAAAGAAAGCCTCTTAGAGAAGGAAAGAGCACACCCGTGTCTGGTTTCAACAGTCAAAGTCTAGAAACACAGATGTCGGCAGTCTGATGACTTCATAATTGGAAATTTCCACAAAAAACGAGGTTAGTAGTAAAGAGCTTATCATCTAGACTACTGATTTTTAAGCTTACCCTCCAGAATTTATTTAATTTTCTTCTTTCTTTAAAATTTAAATTCAGTTAGCCAGCATATAGTACATCATTACTTTTCGATGTAGAGTTCAGTAATTCATCAGTTGCAGGTAACACCCAGTGCTCTTCACACCATATGCCTTCCTTACTGCCCATCACCAAGTTACCCCGCCCCCCACTTAGCTCCCTACCCTCCAGAATTTAGAAGCAGTGAAGTCTCCTGGTGAGCCACACTGGCTCTGGAATCAGTTGGGTTGGATTTGGTTTCTTTCTCCTTCTCTTACGAGCCATGTGACTTTGAACATGTTCCTTGGGAACGGAATGCCTTCCTGAGTTACAGGGCACTTATCTGATATCCAGCAATCTCATATTTAATGAAAGACTAGAACCTAGGCAGACTCAGAGAGATGTTTAATATGCTCCAAGACGCACAGCTTGTCTGCAGTGATGAAGGGTTTCCTAGCTCTGGCTGTTCCGTTCGGCAGCTCTTCCTGTTCCTATTAGCTATCAAGCTGGGGGGTGGAAACACAAAGATGAACGAATCTGACACAATCCTTGCCTACAAGAGTCTCTCATGTCATGGGTAAGGAGAACAAAAGGAGGAGTATTTTGTGTCGAAGTGTAGGGAAGGCATTAGGGAAGAAGATACACAAGAGACAGGCACATGAAAATGCACAGGAGGGAGGGTGGAGGGTTCTGGGTCAAACAACATGCCTGCGAAACTGTACAGCTTTTAGCCGAATGAGCCACAAGGAGCAGTGGGGAAGGAGGCTGCAGAGAGAGGCCACAGTTTCTGGATAAGGGGTACAGTGAGCGCTAACCCACCGTTGGAAGTAGCCTGTAGGACATGGGGAATCTTTGAAAGGTGTCCATCAGGAGAACGGGATACTCAAATGCGCTTTTAGTCTGTCCTAATGACAGTGTGGTGGATGGATAGCAAAGAAATGGAGATGAGGAGGCCAGCTCTCAAGTTATTACCAGTGAGAGAGGATGAGGTCGGAGCCAGGTTGTGGTAATTAGGATGCAAAGGAGAACAGAGGAAAAAAAAATTATGCCCATAAAAATCAATAGTCTCATTACTGTTTCTGCAAAAAGACAACATGACTAGTGATGGCAGAGTTGTAGAGTAAAACTGGCCCCAAATGATTCCACCTGGCATCTTTTCTACAGTACCATGGGAATTAGTCATCCAGTCTCTGCTTGAATGCTTACAGTGATGGGGAGATCACCACCTCATGACTGATAAGTTTTGTTACTATAAGGAAGAACTTCCTTTTAGGAAATTAAACACTGCTATGTGGAACTCAGTATCAGCTCTAGACGAGGCCAAGAAATACTGCTCTGATATATGGATGCTTTGAATTCCAAGGTAGATGAATCCCCCATCTGTGCCAAGCTTTTCCTAAGAAACTGTGGTAAGAAGAATGTGAGAGGGGGGTGCCTGGGTGGTTCAGTCATTAAGCTTCTGCCTTCAGCATGGGTCATGATCCCAGGGTCCTGGGATTGAGCCCTGCATGGGGCTCCCTGCTTGGTGGGAAGCCTGCTTTCCTTCTCCCACCCCCCTGCTTGTGTTCCTGTTCTCCCTGTCTCTCTGTGTCAAATAAATAAATAAAATCTAAAAAAAAAAAAAAAGAATGTGAGTGGGTGGTAGGCTAGCCTGCAGATCCACAATCTAAAAATAGGGGGCACTCTCCCAAGATTTTTCTGGAAGATGGGGTCCTTTCTCTGTCGCTGTATCACAGGATCATGCCTATTAGGCACTACCAAAATCACTTCTATGAATACTTTCTCTAATAAAAGTGGTCAGCCATGGTGGAAGGATGTGGGAGGACAGGGGACAGGGATGGAGACATAACATCTCACCAGCACTGAAAAAACATATTTTTATATTTTAAAACATGTGTATGTATCATTTAAAAATTAGATAATATGGGGGTGCCTGGGTGGCTTAGGTTAAGTGTCCAACTCTTGGTGTCGGCTCAGGTCATAATCTCACTGTCCTGAGATTGAGCCCTGAGGTGGTCTCCACGCTCAGCGGGGAGTCTGCTTGAAGATTCTCTTTCTCTGCCCCTCCCCCCAATCAGGTGCACACACTCTCTCAAATAAATAAATATTTTAAAAAATTAACCAAATATAAAAATAGTTACCAGATTGTTCTACAGTCCCTCCAATTGACTCCTAAAAGGAAGCCTTTTCTGATATGACTCTTGATACTCACTATGCCTGGAACAGCTCCTACTGAGAAAGGCCCTGAGTGGCTGTTCTGAGGCGTCCTGTGGAACTGAAGTTTGGAAACTGTAAATCAGTTATCAGTAAAGGCTGCCTTAATCGATTGTCCCGGATGGTGGCTACAGGGTTCCACTAGGAGAGGGCAAACCGCACTTTTGCTTGCTTGTTGGCTTCCTTGAATTTTGTAGAAGCAATTGCTCCTGATGGAAAGTAGGGAGAGATCACTGGGGGAAAGGAGAAATTGGTTTCAGAGGGGCATTATCTCTTTTAGGCCACAAAAAAGCGTTTGCGAGATCAAGGGGCAGGCGAGGCCAGGTACTGGTTGGGAACTCCGTTTTGCAGTAAAAGCCAGTGTAATTTGAAGGCACATTCTGTAGCTTCTTTGATTACAGTCATAAATCAGCATGGTTTGCTATTGACTGAAGACAGGTATAGTCCAGTGTTAGGAGATTTTGTTTCCTCTTAAAAGTACCGTATTATCTCATCAATCTCCTCTTGGGGGAAAAAAATCACTGAATACGTTCATGGCATCCATTTTGGTGACTAGCCCGTAATTACCACGTGTATATACACATATATCTAATATGCAGAGTTTTTAATCACCAGCCCTTTATGCCCCATTGTAAGTCAAGTGCTCTGCTGCCCCTGTGTTTATTACAGCTGTGGAGGAAAACATTGGTTCTAACAAAATGATCAAATGTGCATTGCAGGACATTTATCTCCATAATCCAAACATCAAGTGGGATGACATTATTGGACTCGATGCAGCCAAGCAGTTAGTCAAGGAAGCTGTTGTGTACCCTATCAGGGTAAGGATGGGAAGCCTCTTGGGGGTGGTTCCTGTTCACTGTCCACCGGACAAACCGCATGTCACGCACCCATCAGGAAGAGGACAGGGTGTTCTTCTGTCATCGCCTTCACTTCTGGGCTGTGTCGCGGTATTTGGTTAAACACTGAAGTACCAAGGCCCAGGCCACTCCAGGCAGTTTGAAATCACGTTACATACTGGGTCAGGGCGGGGTCTGCTCAAGTGATCGTTTTAGATCTAAGACTTCTCAGTTCCTACAGATTGGTTCAAATTAGCCCGCCTCCCTAAAAATATACTTACTATAGTAGAAACGCCTCCTGCAGGAGAGGGCCTCTCACTTTGTTTCTATGGATCCCCCTCCCACCCGACCCCCTTCATCTAGGGTTCTATTTGTAAATAGCAGGTAGCCCCTTCCAGGGCACTGGCCAGTAAAGCCATTGTTTCATGCTCATTGCTCTTTCCTGACAAGTCTTTGTGCGGAGCGGTTCATGAAACAGGAAGGAAAACAGAAAAACAAGACATTCCATGTTGGGTTTGCAAGTGTGATGAGAAGGTCTGTGTACCCCCATAGCTTTGGCTGCATAACAGGCCACCCCAAAACGTCGTGCATTTGGTAGGCAGTCTGGGTGGCGGTAGGCAGTTTGGGCTGGAGCCTGGGAAAGCCGGCATGGACAGGATGACTGAGACTTGTCCACGTGCCTCTCCTCCCCCAGCGGGCAGGCCCAGTCTTGTTCCCGTGGTGGCGCAGACTTCCCAGACAGAAGCGAGAAAGGGCAGGTGCCAATCCAGCAGCAGTTTTCACGTCTCTTCTTATAGTTTTTATATTTTCAAGTCTCTTCTTTTATTTGCTGATGTTTCATTGGCCAAGGTCACAGGGCCAAGTCCAGATTCGAGTGTCGGAGAAATATACTCTCTTGGTGGAAGGAGCTGCAGCCAATTTGTGGCCATTTTCTGTGATCTCCCGCAGTCAAGATTACACATTTGTTGTATTGAATAATCTATTGATTCTTAACACTGAGATAAGAATGCAGACCCTAAATTTTGGCTGCTTCTGGTCTAATGAAATAAAAGTCAGTAAATCTGGATGGTCTCCCCCGTTTTCTACCTGTATTCAGACATGGGAGGTAAGAAATCTATTGGCATTCAGATTTAGAAATTTATTCACTCTTTCCTCTGAGTGGCTCTACAGTACAAGTCTTCTGGGAAAGGCTGGAGCATCTCATTGGAGCTCTGGACTTGTCGTCTCCATGGTGTTATAAGCTTTGTGTGTGATGGCATGGAGATTTTGGCAACAGCCTCAGCAAGAAAACAAGAGCTAGTTACAATTTCACTATCGTTTTTCCTTCTCCCTTGTTCTCTATCAGCTCCACCTACCGCTCCCGACTGTCTGGATTTTAACTAATGGGAGAGAATCATGGAAGTTAGTGGAATATGGAAGTCCACGCATATCCTGTTTGGAGTCAGTGTCTCACAAGGCATTCAGCACTGAATGTTCCCGACTTCTAAATCAGGCTTTGCCATAGTTTTGTGCTTTATTCGCATACACCGTTGTTGGTTGGTTTTAGTGTTTATCTTAAAGGGCATTCCTGGTTCACAACATTCCAAAGATTGCCAAGTACTCTGTACACAGAACTCCAGGAGAAATGATGTTATGTATGTAGGAAATAACTATTGTAACAGAGGAGGAAAGTACCCACATATGCCATTCTTTTCCTTAAAAAAAAAAAATACTGCTCCTTTAAAAAGCCACAAAAATTAAGCCGGGCATTGCTATTAAGTGTGAAAGTAAAATGGGGAGAAGTAAGATGTAAACAGAAGCAGTGAGCCTCAACAAAAGGAAGACCCGACTCGTGCTGTGTTTCTCCCCAGCTTCCTTCATTTGTCTGTGCTGAGGGTGTGCCGGCTGACAGACTGATTCTAAACCTCATCTTTGTTCCTTGTTTCCATAGTACCCGCAGCTGTTTACGGGAATCCTTTCCCCCTGGAAAGGACTACTGCTGTATGGTCCTCCAGGTAAAGGAATCTTTCTGATTTGGTCTTGATCTGAAGTGTGGATGCCGAGGGTGAGCTGGCCTGTCTGTCCTCATTCAGGCGGGGGGCTAAGGACTGCTGGGTAGCCATCTCCTTTTCCACTTGGGACACTGACTTCTATCTGTGAGCAGAGGAATGGAGTGCCGGGGTCACTCACATTTTATCCTCATGTGTCTCTAGGCACAGGAAAGACCTTACTGGCTAAAGCTGTGGCCACGGAGTGTAAAACCACCTTCTTTAACATTTCTGCATCTACCATTGTCAGCAAATGGAGAGGGGATTCAGAAAAACTCGTTCGGGTAGGAATTCTTGATTTTATATTTTTTTTACAATAAGCTCCAACAGAATACAGTGGTTCAACATGATGTTAGAGCTTATTTGTTTTTAAGCTATTTGTATGCTAGAATTTATCCTGGATTTTGATTACCAAAAGCCCAGGAGATAGATTGACTATTATATGTGGATATTAATCCTGTTCCCATCAGCAAAACATGATCTCCTTTCCTTTGGGGATGTGACCAACGGTGCTTTTTTGATTCCTGTAGCTTAGGAATGGAAACCGGGATAAAGGTTATTTAAAAGTGGAATTTTTTTTTTCTTCCTCCAAGAAACATTTACTATTAAGCATGTGCAGTCTATTCAGCTAACATTTATTGAGAAGCTACTACATATGCTAGTGCCCACACTAGAGAATCAAGAAATTGAAAACAATTATCTTTTCTCAGATGCTCTCAGCAACTTTCCTCCACAGTGCCCCATAGACTTACAGTTTTTTCCTCTCCTTAGGAGAGAAATAGAAAATATATTTTATATAAAATATAATATAAAATTTTATACTCTAAAATTTTACTATACTTTCTGGTCACCTTAAGAGAACATCTGTTTATGATTTAACACCTCAATGTAAGGTGGGTCCTTCTCAGAAATCCTGTTAAACTGTTGAATTCTGTAGAATGCCTGGAAAGTAATCAATACCAAGTCAATGTAAATACTGTATATTTTCTGAAAGGAAGTTACTCTAAAATATTATGCTTAAGTTACATTCCCTTGGATGATTCATTTTCAAAATATTACGGCTTACTTGGAAGTCATCATAGAATATTTTTATAGGATTGATTTACCTAAAATGGCCTATCATTTATTACTTTGATTCTTTTCTCAAGTTAAGTTTTTACAATTCTTATCACCGCTTCATGATTGTAATTCGTGGAAATCCACGTTGACATCTGTTTCTTTGTTCTTTGAATCTACCTTAGTGCCTGTCTAAAGGTGGGGTTGGAACTCACCTGTTCCTAAATTTGTGGGATCTATGTGATTCTAGTTAGGTTGATGTCAATTAGTTAAAATCCAACTAACTATAAAATCTTCATCAGCCCGAAGACTTTTTCTTTTTTTAACATTCCATTTCTATGGGCGGAAGAACAATAAAACTTTTACAAGATGCCCCCAGAATCAGTTTAGATTTCTCTCCTGTCATGAAAAGTGGTGTTTACAACTGTGAACACAAAACACTGCAAGGAGCTCACAGAAAGATTATATTATATCCCCTGGACAGGACTCCTCTAAACAGAAGAATAAATTCAAATATTTTATGACTATTCCTTTTTCTTAAACATTTTATTCATTTATTTCAGAGACAGAGAGTGAGAGAGAGGGCAAGCATGAGCAGTGGGAGAGGCAGAGGGAGAAACAGATTCCCTACCAAGCAGGAAGCCTGATGTGGGACTCGATCCCAGGACCCTGGGATCATGACCTGAGCTGAAGGCAGAGGCTTTAACCCACGGAGCCACCCCGGCACCCTCTTATGAATATTCTTAACGAAGACTGAAACTACTAAAAGAATTATCTTGTTTAGTGTTGGATACAGAAAAGTCATTTAACAGGGACTCTCCATTCTGTGAGCATTTTATTTAACTGAAGTTATCTTTTGCTTCAGTATTATTTTGTTAGGATTCTAAGGGTGAGGAAATGAGTCCTTCCCCAAGTTCTTCCCTTCCTTTACCATATATTTAAAAAATAATAGGGGCGCCTGGGTCGCTCAGTGGGTTAAAGCCTCTGCCTTCGGCTCAGGTCATGATCTCAGGGTCCTGGGATCGAGCCCCACATTGGGCTCTCTGCTCCGCGGGGAGCCTGCTTCCTCCTCTCTCTCTGCCTGCCTGCCTCTCTGTCTAGTTGTGATTTCTCTCTGTCAAATAAAAAAATAAATAAATAAATAAATAAATAAATAAATAAGAACTAGTGTTGGGGCATCTGGGTGGCTCAGTCAATTAAGTGGCTGACAGTTTCAGCTCAGGTCATGATCTCAGGGTCCTTGGAATCGAGCCCCACATCAGGATCCACAATCAGCAGGGAGTCTTCTGAAGGATTCTCTCTCTCCCTTTCCCCCGACTCATGCTCCCTCTCTTTCTCTAAAATAAATAAATATTTTTAAAAATAACTAGTATTTTTGGGAAGAAAAAAAGGTACAAAAGGGAATATAGATCCTTGAGTCCTCTCCCTAGAGGCAACTATTACAGTCTGCTAATGCAGCCTTTTAGAACATTTATCTGTATCTATATTAAGACCAACAACTTCATCCATGTCTCCTTCCTTATTAAATACAAGTAGGAACATACTACACAATACCCTTCTTTTACTGAGTTTTTTGTTTGTTTGTTTTGTTTTTTGTATAATTTTTATTTTTTTAAATTTCTTTTCAGTGTACCAGAATTCATTGCTTATGCACCACATCCAGTGCTCCATGCAATACGTGCCCTCCATAATACCCACCACCAGGCTCACCCAACCTCCCACCTCCCCCACCCCTTCAAAACCCTCAGATTGTTTTTTCAGAGTCCATAGTCTCTTATGGTTCTTCCCCCTTCCCCACAACTCCCTTCTCCTCTCCATCTCCCCATGTCCTCCATGTTATTTCTTATGCTCCACAAATAAGTGAAACCATATGATACTTGACTCTGTCTGCTTGACTTATTTCACTTAGCATTAATCTCTTCCAATCCTGTTCATGTTGATACAAAAGTTGTATTTTCATCCTTTCTGATGGAGGCATAATACTCCATTGTATATATGGGCCATATATTCCTTATCCATTCGTCCGTTGAAGGGCATCTTGGTTCTTTCCACAGTTTGGTGACCATGGCCATTGTTGCTATGAACATTGGGGTATGGATAGTCCATCTCTTCACTACATCTGTATCTTTGGGGTAAATACCCAGTAGTGCAATTGCAGAGTCATAGGGAAGCTCCATTTTTATTTTCTTAAGAAATCTCCACACTGTTTTCCAAAGTGGCTGCACCAACTTGCATTCCCACCAACAGTATAAGAGGGTTCCCCTTTCTCCACATCCTCTCCAACACACATTGTTTACTGTCTTGTTAATTTTGGCCATTCTAACTGGTGTGAGGTGGTCTCTCAATGTGGTTTTGATTTGAATGTCCCTGATGGCTAGTGATGATGAACATTTTTTCATGTGCTGATAACCATTTGTATGTCTTCATTGGAGAAGTATCTGTTCATGTCTTCTGCCCATTTTTTGACATGATTATCTGTGTTGTGTGTATTGAGTTTAAGAAGTTCTTTATAGATCCTGGATATCAGCCTTTTGTCTGTACTATCATTTGCAAATATCTTCTCCCATTCTGTGGGTTGTCTCTTTGTTTTGTTGACTGTTTCCTTTGATGTGCAAAAGCTTTTGATCTTGATGAAGTCCCAAAAAATTCATTTTCACTTTTGTTTCCTTGGCCTTTGGAGACATATCTTGAAAGAAGTTGCTGTGGCTGATATTGAAGAGGTTACTACCTATGTTCTGATCACCAAAACAGCATGGTACTGGCATAAAAACAGACACATAGACCAGTGGAACAGAGTAGAGAGCCCAGATATAGACCCTCAACTCTGTGGTCAAATAATCTTTGACAAAGCAGGGAAAAATATACAGTGGAAAAAAAGATAGTCTCTTCAATAAATGGTGCTGGGAAAATTGGATAGCTATATTAGAAGAATGAAATTTGACCATTCTCTTACACCATACACAAAGATAAACTTTGAAATGGATCAAAGACCTCAATGTGAGGCAGGAATCCATCAGAATCATAGAGGAGAACACAATACCCTTCTATACCTTTTGGTTTTTCCCCCACACTCAACAATATAACTTGGTTATTTTTCTACACTATTATAGACAGAACAGTTCTTTTATAAGTCTGCATGGCATTTCCTTGCCTGAGTATACCAAAATATATTTAACCAGTCTTTTCTTAATGGACATTTAGGTTGTTTCTAGTCTCTTGCTGTCATGAACAAAGCTACAGGAAACAATCTCACTATATACATGTCCTTGCATGTGTAGTAATGTAGGACCATTTCTTTGAAGTCAAGTTGCTATGTCAGAGAGAATGAAAAATCACCGATTGCCAAATTGCCTGACAACAGCATTGCAGCAGCTCGCACACCCATCAGTGATGTGTGTTTGCTTCCCCCACCCTTGTCAACACTGTGTAGAACCCAAATTTAAAAATCTTTGTCAATCTCATAATATTTCAGTGCTCAAATGTGCATTTATTTAATTCTGAATGAACTTGAGCATCTTCTTATAAGTTTAGAAGATATTTATATTTTCTTATTTTCTGTGAAACACATTTTTGGTTTTGGATATTTAAAAAAATGATTCAGGAGGAAAACAGATAACCTCTGCTAACCTTGAAGGATCTGATCTTCTGTCCTTTCAGAAGTTAATTTCTGAGCTCTTAGAAGGATCCTCACCTGGAAAATCTTGCTCATGCTGTCAAGATCTTTACTATGAAACTTTCAGATAAAGAGAGCCCTTCAGAATCTTCCTCTAAATCAGAGACACATTCCTACCATTTGTTTCTCTTTCTAGTCCAATTAAAGAGTTATTTATAGGGGACTGTTGGGTTATGTTCCTCCCTCCCCTCCTAATGTTCTTGCCTCCTAGGAATTGATGCTGTTGAAGAGTTGAGTGGTCTCTTCAGCAAATGCACACACCTGTTGGTGTTTACATCTTTCAACACTCTCCCCTGCCCCCCAATCATATGATTTAACTTCCTCCAAGTACTTTAGAAAATTTTAGACTAATGCTTCCAGAGCACTTACCTGGAATTCTATATATTCTCTGGCACTGGAAAGAGCAGTGGTGTGGTCAATATGGAGAAATGGGCTCCAGATGTGGTTCTCCTTCCAACTGGTTGTTTGTTTTTTTAGAGCCTCTCAGTCTCTCTGCCCCTTAGGGAGCACCTTAAAAACACGTGTGGTTCTATTAAAGAGTTCTGATATTCCACTTTTCATTGGGTAGATTGCTGCTGTTGCGACATCCTTAATATCAGTTATATTGGGGCTTTTTTTTTTTTTTTTTTTTTGGAGATAAGTGAAACAAGTTTCTGGCTTCTAATGAGAGGGTCTCTATAGTGTCTAAGAGGCATTTGTGATGTATGTCCCAGCATTGGCAGTGTTCCCTCAGTTCATTAGGCTGAGCCAACTGTCTCGGCCAAACGAAGTAGGATTCTGTGAAAGGAAAACACTTGAGGATGAGCATGGTCATACCACACATGCAAGCAGCGGTGAAGGTGAGCTGTTTCTGGCTCAGTGACAGGGAGACCTGTAAGGGATAACCTGCCACTACTCAGGAAAGCCACAATCTGGCCTTCTCTGGGCTCTTCTCCTCTTATTTGTTCTGTGGTGCTTTGCTAGTGCTAAGTGACATGGAGAACAAATCCCCTATGCCTATTAAAGAACCTCTATTCTTTTCTAAATCTCTGCTGCTTTCTCCGATCAAGCAGTGAAGAATTGTATATGGTGCTCAAGAGATCAGTTTCAAGGTTAAAAAAAAAAAGGTTTAGTTTTTTATACTCTTTTCATCACCACCACATCTCCCTTTAGAGCTCTTTATTTTGTTTTTATATGTCTGTTCTTTTGCTGGCTGCTTTCCTGTTCTTGTTCAGTCTATAATATTTTATTTTGGAATGGAACATTTTTTTTCAATTGGGAATTGCCTTCAAGCACCTGAGCCTACCAAACAGCAGTGTTTGGAGTGGTATGGGGACCCCATAGAGTAATCTGGGGAGCAGAGAGGGGCAAAATTCTTCAGCCTTGTTACCCAACACAGGAACTGCATCCACTCCCTACAGTTCTTCCTTGTGAGAATAACCTTCATTGTCCCTAAAGGTTAAGGGAAAATCACCAAATGACTTTCTACATTCCAAGGCTTTTGTGTCCTTAAGGAACATGTGATTGGCAGGGAGTCTCAGGGGCTAACTGACTGACTAGAAGCTCAGGCACTGAGTTTTATCTTAAGCTCTCCCACTTATGGTTAGTAACCTTGAGCTAACCACTAACTCTCTCTGGCTCTAATCTTATCAAGTAATAAGTACAAATAATTGGACCATCCATGGGGTTTTGCTAAGGAGAAATAATTGCAATGATCATAAAATTATTGTGGAAGAACAGAGTGTAGCATAAATGCTTCATAGTACAGCCAGCCTAAGCTTTTAATCTCTGGGAGCATCAGTGAACTTGAACTTAAGTATATGAATTTGAACATGTGGTTACTTTTCTCCCTCCCAGGTGTTATTTGAACTTGCCCGCTATCACGCCCCCTCCACCATCTTCCTGGACGAGCTGGAGTCAGTGATGAGTCAGAGAGGCACGGCTCCTGGGTAACAGACAGGGGGGGTTTTTTTGGTCATCACTTCTCCCCTCTTGTAAGTGTGTTTGATGGTCGGAAGCCCATCGACATTTACCAGCAGAATGAGCCTATTAATAAGCCCACAAATTTTCTGCAGACACATGGAAAGGTCTTTAAATTAGATCCTGTTAACTGAATAGCTGATTTAAGTAGTTTTTATAACCGGAGGAAATGTCATCCTCCCTTCCCCCTTTCCCCACAGAGTGGTTTTCAGGACTGAAGATCACCCAGCCCCATGATCCCAGGCTGCCATCACGGTCTCGCTGGCCCAGAATAGCTGCCTGTGACCACCGCCTCTGGAGCCAGAGGGGCTGCCTGTGGGGAATGGGGCTGCAAAGGCTAAGGCCCAAGGGGCAGTCCTTGACAAGGTGTGTGAGGCCGGGGAAGCCACTACTTCTCTGTGACATCAGGTTGTGGCTCAGCCTGATTTTAAATACGTCACATATGCTATCTCTAAAGACGAAGTGTCCACTAATGTCCCCAGCAGGAAAGCACACGTCTCAGACTGCAGTGAGCCTCCCGTGTGTGTGCGTTTTAAGAAAGTCTTTCTATCTTTGTCAGAAGTGTTCTTCTTTGAAACTTTTTACTAAACCTGGCTTGGAAAAACGTATCTCTGGCAAATCTCAACACAGCTGCATTTATTAATGGCCTCTAATGGTCCATTATCAAGGCTGAACTAATAGTAATAAAAGGCAAATATTTAGCTTCTTGGACGTATAACTACAATATAATTTATGAAATTTTACTTATTGAAAATCATTTTCCTAATGGTAAAGCAACCATTAAGATGCACCCAAGAGGCACGGCATTGACGGCACTGATTGAAATGGGACAGTTGCCATGGCTTAATGGGTGCTAGTGAGCCCCAGGCTGGGACACCCTGTCTCTCTCTTCAGGACCTAATGGGAGCACACCAGTGCATAGGCACCCGGCTGGGCACCCACCAGACAGACCAACCACCTTACTGGTCGTTACCTCTGCAAAGAGCTGGCCCACCTGGCCTGCCTCACCAGAGTGACCTGTGTGCTTGTTCTTCGTTCACTTGGTCCATCTCCGCTCCCAGGGCTCCCCACAGCTCTGAACAGGCTGATTGGGGAATTGCATCAGCTATTCAAGGGTGTGCTCCAGGGTTTGTGTGGGACGTCAGCTTCCTTGTCTGGAACTTGGACCCTAAAACTAGCGTCTTCAAAGGGTTAGGGAATAAGGGCAGATGCTCTGAAGACTTCATGGGTCATATCATGTTAAAAGATTAATTATGAGTAATTGATAAATAAAGATATAACTATGCTGTGAGACTGTCCTTTCTCTTAGGACAAGGCAGTTTGTGGTGAGTGGCACAATTCTTAAAAAAGAAACCACATACCTAATCTATGCTGCCACGGTGCCCATGCAGAGATGAGAGGCTGGCTGTCGTGTGGTGCAAGAAACGGATTCTTTTTGTCCTTTTACTTCAATCTCTACAAAAAAGAGGAAGGAGAGCCTGCTGAATGTAGTCAGTACTTAGAGCCAGTCTACACTGTTAGGTCCTGTAGTGAGGTCCTTCTTGTTGGAGGCATCTTGGCCATGATGGAGGAGGGGCTCAGAGGGTGAATTTGCACAGAAGAAAGCCCCCATCTGCTGTGTGGGGCAAGCATACTTTCTGCGTCATCGTCTTGTCTCTTATTAGAAGAGAATGAAGCAGATTCATCGTGGTAGCTCATTTCTCCTCTTCAATAGATTATATCCACAAATTATACTAAAGGAAATACTGTGTATAAATGTACTTTCATGCCTGCTACCAAAATGGAAGGATTCTTCTCAATTATACCGTGTTTACCAAGGGCAGATAGAGCTGCAGGGGCACATGGTTGCTTTAAGTCCATTGGGGCGACTGTCTTACCTTTCAGCTGTTTTCTAGTTCACTGCCAGCCTTTGGTTTTCTTTTCAATATCATCACTATATTCATTTACTTCCTTTCTATCACCCTCTATGTGAAAATAGTACCAAATTGTTTGTTTCCTCCAACCCTAGTACGAGTGGCTCCTTAGAATGAGACAGGGAACCTGTTCTATGGGGACAGTCATTGATGTGAGTGCCAGTCTTGTCCTAGAAGCAAAGGCTCCATGTCTTGCGATAATCTCACCCCTGTGTCTCTCTGTAGCGGAGAACATGAAGGAAGCCTTCGGATGAAGACAGAGTTACTGGTGCAAATGGATGGGCTGGCTCGCTCAGAAGATCTCGTGTTTGTCTTAGCAGCCTCTAACCTGCCATGGTAAGAGATCTTAGTACATTTTGAATACATTTTTTAAAAAGATTTATCAATTTGAGAGAGAGTGTGTGCAGGCGCGCAGCAGGGAGAGGCAGAGAGAGATGGAAAGGGAGTCTTAAGCAGACTCCCCGCTGAGTGCAGAGCCCTGTGTGGGGCTCGATCCCACCACCTGGGATCATGACCTGAGCCAAGACACTCTAATGCTTAACCGACTGAGCTACCCAGGTGCCCCCTGATACATTTTCGTGAGCCAGTGTGTACGGATGAAGACACTATGTTGACCGTTTTGGGCAAAGTCTCATGGTTTTGTTCCTGCCCTGGAAGATTACTTTCCTGGTCAAGTCCTCAGTCCTTACTATCTGTACCAGGAAAGAATCTGCCTTAATCGAAGGAACATAGGCCAGGACTATCACTAACATATTTAAAATGGACATTCTGGGGTGCCTTGGTTATGTGTCTGACTTTAGCTCAGGTCATAATCTCAGGGTCCTGGGATCGAGGTCCCATGTTGAGCCCCATGTCAGGGTCCATGCTCAGAGGGGAGTCTGTTTCTCCCCCTCCCTCTGCCTCTCCCCCTGCTTGTGATCTCTCTCTCTCTCTCTCTCTCTCTCTCAAATAAATAAATAAATAAAATCTTAAAAAAAAAAATAAAATGGACATATATTTTGAGTTTCAAGTCAAATTATTTACTCTATTTAAGTAGGGCTTTGGCAGAGAACTATAAAATGCTAAAATCTTCAGGCAGGATTCAAGGAATATTCCAGAAATAATATGCTTATACTTTAACAGTATTAAAATCAAACTCTTTTTTAAATTAGGAAAATCTTTAATGTTGCATAGTAAATAGAAAGCTAAATAATCTCTAATTGAAAATATAACTAGTCACAGAGTCTTTTATTCAAATTGTATCCCAGAGTGGTTTAAGAACAGTTCTAGAAGTGGAATTGGGAAATAAGAGAGTTTGACTAGGGAAAAACAATATCTACTTGGAGAGTGTATCTAAAAAAAATAATGATAATCCCTTTTTAGTTCCAAGAATAATTTCACATACATTATTTCTTTTGAGCTGTAGGTAAGACAGGAGACAGGTAAGGAAATGCTATTTTTCCCATTCAAAGACAGGGACCAAAGTCAAGGAAGGTCAATCCACCCAAAGTCAAAAGCAAATCTGCAACAGAGCTGGGACTTGTTTTTTTTTTTTTTTTTTTTTTAAAGATTTTATTTATTTATTTGACAGAGAGAGAGGTCACAAGTAGGCAGAGAGGCAGGCAGAGAGAGAGGAGGAAGCAGGCTCCCTGCAGAGCAGAGAGCCCGATGCGGGGCTCGATCCCAGGACCCCGAGATCATGACCCGAGCCGAAGGCAGCGGCTTAATCCACTGAGCCACCCAGGCGCCCCTCAGAGCTGGGACTTGTAACACTATCCCCCCACTAACCCCTACCCCACCCATTTCTGTTTCCACACTCAAAGATGAAAGAGAAATTCTTCTGCTGTTTCTCTTGCTGGTCATCTAAGTTCCCAAAGAAGTCACTGAAAAGATGTTCACACGTAATCTGTTATTTTAAATATATTCTTAATTTCAACCTGGCTCCAACTCCCCTCAAATTTATAAGACTTCACTAATGTGTAAGGTGATCAGCACTTTATGTGTTCATGATAGAGGTATTTACATACAATATTAAAGTGAAGTCCAAGCAGAGAACTGTCATTTAAATGTGATTGTGAAATCCCTCAGAGAAAGAATCTCCATTGCTTCATCCATTTGAAATAGGGTTGATCATAAGTACTTTACTCCTATCCCAGGGGATGTGGGACTCAACTGCAGAGGGTCTGTGTATGGCTCCGGGAACATCCGTGTTCCCTGGGGGGACCTACACATTTTCTACGGGAAAAGAGAAACTTCTACTCCTAGGGAATATGTAGGACTTTGTTGAGGAAGTTACTGTTCTGCCACAGTTTCCCTGAGGTGATCAATTTTTGGTAAACACCAACTAAAATGATCAGAGAAGGAAAAAAAAAGGCTATCAATCAAATATTAAAGAAGTCTTAGAAGGCTTTTCCGAAAGAATTGCCCCCCATCTTGGCAAATGGCAAATACGTGGCTTTGCCTACATCATTATAATGTACCGTGGAACCAATATATTCTTTCTGACCCATCCTTAAGCAATGCTGGGCTCTAAAAAAAACTTACTACGAAAAATTCCAGACACTGAAGAAGAGGAGAAAGCTCCCATCATTTCCCAGTTTCAGTAACTAACATCTTGCCTGATTGATTGATTTTTAAAGATTTTTTAATTTGAGAGACAGCACGCACAGAAGGAGAGGGAGAAGCAGGTTCCCCACTGAGCAAGAAGCCCAGCACCGAGTTTGATCCCAGGATCCAGAAATCATGACCTGAGCTGAAGGCTGATGCTTAGCTGACTGAGCCACCCAGGCACCCCTTGTCCACTGATATAATCTATTCCTGCCCCCTCCCTCGTTTTGCTACAGTACCTTAAAATATATCCCAGATTGTTCTGTCCCTATCGTCATGTCACTTCTCACAAATACACCTCAGTACGCATCTTTCTAAAAAAGGACATTTTCTTCCATTACTGTACAATGCCGTTACTACCCCCAACAAAATCAACACCAGTTCCTCCATATCATCTACTACCCAGTGTATTTTCAGATTTCCCAGATTGTTCTAAGATGTCTTTTTGCAATTAATTTACTGAATTGATATCCAAACAAGGTTTGCATTTTGTAATTTCCCTTAAGCATCCTTTGATCTAGAACAGACCTCCTCCCTTTTCCTCCCACTTGCCATTGACTTGATCGTCAGGGAAACTGTCCTGTAATACGTCTGAAGAGTCTAGATCGTGCTTACTGTATCCTTGCACTCCTTGCTAACCGGATTATCATTCTTTGTTGGCCTTTTGATTGGGCAGAACTAGGGAAATACATAGTTTTAAAAAGAAGCAAATAATGACTTCTTATTAATATTTCTCATTCAAATTTAAGATTACCAGAGCTTTAGTTAAATTATTTGATTTTATATTTGTACCTTTTCTCTAATTGTGAAAATCTTATTTCTTAACATTAATATAATTAATATTCACTCAATCCTAGGATGTAGATAGATGTATTTTGTATTTGTGTATGCAACAGAGTTTCTCAGTAATAATACCAGTACTCTCATGACAGCAACATTTTGATGGCATGACGGTACACACTGGCCTGAAATGGAAGTGCTGAATCCAGATTTCTTCACCCCAGCACTACTCACATTTTGGGCCAGATAATGCTTTGTGGGGGCCTGTCCTATGCATTGTATGATGCGAGGCAGCATCTCTGGCCTTGCCTCACTAGACACCAGTAGCACTGCTCCCTATTGCAACAAAAATTATTTGTTTTCAGACATTGCCAAATGTTCCCTGGGCAGTAAGATCCTCCCAGTTGAGACTCACCGAACAGAAGAAAGTGACAGACATTAAATAGAGACAAATGGTCACCTGCTCCACAGATGAACTCTCAAGGTTTCTTTTAACTCTAAAAAATAATTGAATTTGGTTACGCAAAAGGTGGCGTATGATATAAATTGTTCTGTAACTTGATTTTTTTCTGAACAAAATATTCTGAGCAGAAAGTTCATTCTTACTCCCTTTATAGCTGCGTATGTTCCATTTTGTGCCTATGATAATCTATCCCCGTCATCACCCCGGTGATGGGCATTTGGGTTATTCCTACTCTTGCTATTATGAATAACGTTGCAGTGAATAATGGTGCACATATATCACTTTGTGTATTTGCCAGTGTATCTCTGGGATAGGTTCCTGGAAATAGAATTGCTAGGTCAAAGGGTTAATGTACATGAAATTATAGTAGAGATTGCCAAATTTCCCTCCATAGAGGTTGTACATTTTGTATTCCCACTAGTGTCCTGCTTTCATTACTTAACATTATAGTGAGAACATTTCCAAAGTCATTAAATAATCCTTGAAAATTGGATTTTGTAATGGCTGTCCAAAATTCCCACATGTGAATATACCACAATTTAGTTAATCATTCCTTTCCTGTTGAACATATATGATGCTCCCAACTCTTCTCTATTATAAATAACACTGAAATGAACTTCCTTGAATAAAAAAATCTTTGACCAAAATTTGGTTTTTTTCTTTAGGACAGATTTCTGGAAGTAGGATTACCATATAAAAGGACATGGATGGTTTTTAAGCTCCTTGCTACATACTGTCCAAGTCCATCTGTGAGGAGATACTCATTCTTATTAAGGCTATTGGAACAGAACTTTATCTTGGCTTCAGGGTCTTACATGAGGGAACAAAATTATCTGATTAAAGCAGAATGTCCTTCTGGGGGAAATAACTAAATGATACCAAACTATATAAAAACCCAATCTTAAAATCCCCAAAGAGATTCTTCATGGTTAGTTCTCACCCATAGCATGTTTCAGGGCACAAGGCTATCGTTTACTACTCGTTAACTTACCATTTTCCATGGGGGGAGTCCATCTGTCTCAAAGGGTTGGTCATTTCTCCCTTCTCAGCAGTGAGACAGCGTGCAGCCGCCCCTCCAAGGGGCACCTTCCCTCATTTATAGCATCACAGAAAGGACCAGAAGGAAGCAAGAAATAACTGCGGCTGTGTCATTCGATGTGTAAATCAGCAATGAGGAGAATAACAAATGTTGCACTTGTAATATATTATCATTAAAATAACAGCCACGTAAGAAATGTTTAGTGAGCACAATTAGGGCTAATTTGACCCGCCTCAATTGTTAAGTATGCACAAACTCAGGCCTAAGAGCCTAGAGGGAAACAAAATACTGAACAGGGTCATTAAGGCAAACACCATCTTTAGATGTCTATTTAACTTGATGGTAGTTTGTACAAATAAGGTGTGAAAATTTTATGTGTGAAGCATGATGAAGCTCATCTCCTACTTCCTTCTGCAGAAGGGCTAGAGGGTTCGCTATCCTTGTTAAAACTAAACACCACTGAGTATGACCCAACTTCGGATTAAAAACAAGTAAGCCTCAAGCCTGATATTCAGAAGGAAGCATAAGATCCCCGAGATTATTGCACTGGGAATGTTCAAGAACTTACATAAGTAAGTTCTTTAAATTCTTACTTATGTAAGTTCTTGAACTGACTTCTTCCTGTAGGAGCTGTCTCCTCTCTGATGAGATATTTCTATAAAAATGTGTGCATGGGATTGAAGAGCTCAGTACACACAACCCCAGTTCGTTCCACAATCTCTCCATGCATCTCATGCGCTCTAGGGAAAAGCCTCATGCCTTTGCTATCATCACACTCTAGATCAACATTTCTCTGTGTAGTTTGTCATAAGTCAGTAAGCATTATCCAAGGATAGAATCTAGTGACCTAATAAGCTCAAGAGATACTGAATTAAAGATAGTTCAACTGGTTTCCCACATGACAGAACTTCTCAGTGCCTTTAAGATGTTATTGTGTGTTGTGACTTTCCTAGAGAAGCTTCGAGAAAGTGCTGAGCAAGCAGCACTTTCCATACTTGTTTGACCCTGGAATCCTTTCCTCAAGGAGCATTTCACAAGACCAGTTTTCCATTTGAGAATGCTTTGGGAGTCAGTGGTTTGCGTGAACTCACTCTGATGATTGCATCCTTTTCACTGCAATTGCATTCAGTCATGCTTGCAGGCTTTTTATTGTTCATTGTATTTTTGTGCCTACTAGTGGTCAAACTGTTTTGCTTGAAATTGCTTCTGTCCATATATAACGCCACTATCCCATGCAACAGTATCGAGTCCATGATCCTCCACGTGAGGTTGATGGGTGATTCTAACACAACCAGGAAAGAAGGGTGTGGTGCCTGGATAGGTGCAGTGGGGAAGGCACAGGACTGGCTGAGCAGGAGGTTGCTTACTAGTAACCTTGCTCTTGTCCAGTTCACCTCTTACTCCATTTGTTTGGTTCTGTCTTCCAACCTGGATCTACCGTGGCATTACTCTTTCTTCTTAATGACGCAGGCTGACTTGTGAACTGTAATTTTAAAACTAAATTTTATAAATTATATAATTAATATAACTGTTTTATGGGAAATTTAAGAGCTGGAAAAAAGCACTCATAATTTTATCACTATGACACAGGTATTATTAGCCTCTTTGTATAGGTCTTCTGGTGCAAGTGGTTTTGTTATTATCATTTGTTGCCTATGTAGCTTTCTGGGGTAATTTTTTTCTTCCCAAAGAGGGAATAGTTTTACTGCTTCAGCTCTGCAGAAAAGTAATACATGCTCATTAAAAACATAGAATATGCTTCAGTATTGCTTGAAAGTGAATGGTCCCCTAGAGCTGTACCTTGGCAAATCTAAACTTTGCCAGAGTGTTGTGTGTGCAGTGTAGACAGACAGACAGACAGACACACACACACACACACACACATATGATAAAAAATGCCATCACTCTGTAGATGCATATTATTTTCTTATATGGCTTTTTTTTTTTTCCTTTTATTTCATATATTGTGGTCAAGTTTGAAAATCTACCCAATTCCATATAGAGTTCCACTGTATGGGTAGGCCATAATTGATTTGATTTTCCTTTTCTTTTTCTTGAGAGTTTTAATATGGCCTCAACCTACTGGGTCATGCTCTACCCACCATGACTCAAGCTCCCAGCTCCTCCCCATGGATACTCCTAGGTGGAAAGTAGTTTTTTTCCTTTACTGTCTGGCTGGAGTAGGGCAGGTTTTATCAAAAAAGGTTTTCATAGTCTTTTGGATAAAGAGAATGGGCTTTTGCCTGGGAACGTTAACGGGAATCCCCAATACCCTACTGGGGATATGTGAGAGGCAAAAAGAAAACCCACAGAAGCCACTGCCACATCATCCCTCAAGTCCCGAGGCGCCCAGCCTGTCCTCCTCCTCCTTTCTATCCTTCGCCGTTTCCTGGTATTTGTTTGCTGTATCGTGTCCAGGGATTTTTGATTCTGAGAGGGTGGGCTATTCCATCTTGGCCAGAAGTGAAAGTCTCCTCTCTTCTCCTTGACTCCCTTTTATCTTTTATACATCTTAAACACAACAATTTTATGCTCCATGTCAGTGGAATCTAATTCTGTTAGTTTCTCCTGCTTTCATTCATGGTGGCTTGTTATAAAGGTCTCTTAATTTTAGATGGTGAGCTTGCATTTAATGAAGGGGACTCCGTCTGAGTCTTACATGTGCCCTTGCAGAGAAAATTTGTATTTGACTGTGTTAAGCTTTAGACCCTTTTAAGCTAGTCCTCAGCTTAAGGTCTCTCTGATCATGCCAATGAGGGTACGTATGTAGTTCTGAATTACGAAGGAAGACTTTTGCCTGAAGAGCAAGACAGATAGCTTTTCTGTTCCTTTCTTGGTAGTGGACATATTTTTCTAACCCACCCTTTCCTAGAGGATGTGCCTCTAGTTGTTTTATGTAATGGGCCTTGATTCCACCTCTCATCTTGAATGGGCCCAAGACCCTCCATGCTCTCCCACATGTAACTTTCGGATCCAAACCTTTTTGTAACGAAGAGGCAAACACCCCGAGTCAGCCACAGCTTCAGCTTCAAATGCTCAGTGTTGGTTTTCATCTTCTTCATTTTTAGTCCTCAAGAATTTTGGCCCTGCTTCCTTGTGGGCTCATTTATTGTGTTTTCAAAAAGTGTTTCCTATAATTCATCGTTTTAAAAAGGGGCTTTATAACAAGAGATTTCTGGATATCTAGAGTTCTTCACTTGCTGGAAACAATCCTCCTATTTTTATAATAGATTATTGATAAAATATTTGCCGGTAAGAGTAATGGGAATATATCTTCTTTGTTATTATGGTAATTAGAAGTAATTTTTACTCTTTATTATAAAGAAATGATGCTCTAAACCCAAATATCAGTAGGGCATAAACTGAACCGATTGCTCCAGACTTTCCTACTTGGAGACTCTTGTCTCAGGCTTGTGAATTCACACCTCAGAATGAGAAGTCGTCTCTGGAGATGAGAGGCTGGAGACTCCACATGGAGACAACATCTTTTCTTTTTTAAAAAAGATTTTATTTATTTATTTGAGAGAGAGAGAGAGAGCCTGTAATGAGCAAGGGGAGGACGGAGGGAGAGGGAGCAGCAGAATCCCCGCTGAGCAGGGAGCTTAGTGTGTTTTAGCTATTGAATGAGTGAAATAGAATTATGTTCTGTTTCAAAATTCTGTAAAATCTGGAATTAACTCTGTTCCAGGAACCATACAGTTTAACAGGGGAGACAGGCAAAGGGCTGAGGAGAGGCCCTGAGTTCAGGTTTGGAGCAGACCCGGGGGCTTGGAAGCAAGGCCTCAGGGCCCAGGCAACTGCCCGGGAGGCCAGTGAGCATAGGCCCAGCAGCCCAGGCCTGAGGCCTTGTGAGGCTCTGCTGTGTCTCATGTCACTCTTACTAGTTGCTTTTGCCTTCCGAGGTGATGAAGGTACCAGAGATGCAAAATAGAGGACACATGAGAAGGGAATAACTAGTCAAATCAAAGTGTAAGAGCTAAAGGGAGTGTTTTCTGGTTGCCACACATTAAATTTTTTCATATAACTGTATTGGCATAAAGAATAATTCCTGGGCACATTCCATTTGTCCTTTGTTTCCTCCCTTGTATGATTATATGATTATTGATGTCATTAAAAGTGCATTCATCAGACCCTGCTGTCAGAGAGTTGCACTTATTTGGTGCCCACAAGCAGTTTTGAGGTAAATCTCTTGCTTTAGGGCATTAGTTGATCAATACAGACATCTATAGTGAGGTATTGTTTCCCACCTCCTGCATGACTCCATTTGCCTAAGGCATTCTGGGGATCTGGTCTTCCCTTCAATAAGAAGTCACTCTAGATGGGATGGGGAGACCCAGGAGAAGGTACCCTACAAAAGAACATTCCTTCTGGCAGTCCCCTGCGTTTGCAGGAGGGGCAGCTGTTCCAGGGAGAGGCCTTGAAAAGAAATATGCCAACTGCCTGTCATCCCCAGCTCTATAATTTCCTTCAGGGTAGTCTGTTTCCTTCCTGGGTTTTAGTCCTTTAGATCTCAAGTCCCATTTTTATCTTTGATATTTATAGGACCAACATTCTTGCAGTCCAAGGCCAAAACCTCCCCAGTATTGCCTCTAGTTACTTATAAGGAGAGAATCCGTCTCATTAAATTCTGTATTTTGAAGACTTAGCACTGATAACACACTTGGCAATGGTCAGTATTGCCGAACTGAACTCCTAAAATGTGAGTTTAATGGTTTCTCCTCTGTTAGAATTTCCTTCTTGCCCTCCTTTCCTTTCCCACCTTCTCCTCCCATTCAGCCACAACTCTCTGCTGTCTCGATCCGCTCTGAGTTCATTCAGACATACCTGGTATTCGATTTCATCTTCTTGGTGCCTGGTCTGCCAGAACCTTCTTGTAACACCAAACTGACCTGATGTTCCTCTGCACCCAGTAAATAAGGAGACCCAGGGAGCCCACCTGATCATCCTGGAGATTTCCTTTCCTTTCTGTTTCTTGAATCCCATGAAGCCCTTTGGTTTGGTTTATGCTCTCTCTTTGGTCTTCTAGTACCTTCCTGAGAAAGAGTGTATGGGAGGTATATACTTGCAGGCTTTGCGTGTTGAACGTAACTTAAGCCTGTCCCCTTAGTTGTTTGATCAAGATGTAAACTTCTACATTAGAAATTATTTTTCCTCAGAAGTTTGAAGGTGTCCCTCTATTTTTTCTTACTGTCTTGCATTGCTGATGAGAAGACTTATTACTGATCCTTTGTCTGTAACTTGTTTTTTTGTCTCTGGAAGCTTTTACAATCCTCTTTGTTCTTGGGGTCCTGAGACTTCATCATGATCGCAGTCGGCAGTCTGCTTACAGTCACGGTGCTGGCATGAGACCAGAACCCGAGCCACAGGCCCTGGGATCTCACCATTTGGGTTCAAGTCCCCTGCCACTGTTCTCTAACTTTCTTACCTCAGGCAAGCTACTCAACCTCTGTGCCTCAGTTTCTTCACCTTACAATGGCTTAAAAAATAGTACCTACCTTATAGGGCTGTTGTGAGAATTCAGTGAGTTAATATCTATAAAATGCTAAAGCCAGTGCCTGCCGCTTAGAACTACTCCATAGCAACAGTTTTTATTCATATTTCAAATACAAAAAAATAGTTTCCTCAACTTGTGCAACATTTTCTTGACCCTGTGCCTTGAATAGAAATCTTGGTCTTGAGAGGGGGAGTGGCTGCACAGACGGAGAGGGTCTGGGTCTCAGATGTGAAATGAAATTTCAACGGGGCGAGTACGATAAAGAACAAAGCGGATACAAAAAAGCAAGAGGTGATTGTTATGGCTGCGGAAGCACCCCCAGACTCTGGATTCTCAGCTTAGGACTGGAGGAATAACAAGTAAAGAAAAAAAACAGAATCTCTAAAAAATCTAGTCACCCGAAATTAGGACTCACATACGTTCCCTGAAAGGGTGTTTTCATTTTCTGATGCGAAAGGGACTATCAGGACAGAGATTCAGAATGAGAGTAAGAAGAACAGGAACACGTGCTGGACATCTGTGTCTTTATGAGTGAGAAACATCTGCTGATACAGAAAGGCATCACCTAATTTCTGTACAGGAAATCAAATAGATGTTGCCCTCCTGTCTAAGAACGTGAAATTTTAACATATAAAGAATTTACAAACTCACACGCAAAATCACCTATTAATAGGAACAGTAATTCAAGGTAACCAAAGAGCCCCAGTTAATGAGGGGAAGCTCTACTTTACCAAATAGTGCCAAATAAATACATTTGGAATGAAAAAAAAATTTAAATCATGATTTTGCACCACTCTTATGAAATAACCAATTCAAAGATCATCAAGAGAAGCTAAAACCACTAATTGAAAGGGGATGGGAAAAGAGGTATGTACACAGTGCCAGAGATTGTACATAGGATACTTATTACTTTACAGTGGAGGTCAACAGATGATCCCAGTAACTGAACACCACATGACTAATTGTGAGACATGCTAACATGTGGATCTCGACATAATGAATTTGAAAACATATCATCTATGAAATATAATTGCCAAAAATCATTACCCCGATTCTAATTAAGCTTTTAATCTAAATTCCATCTTAGAGGTCAGGGATACCGTGAGGAAAACATCAGGAGAGTCCAGAATGTGCCTTATCTTGGTCAAGGCAAAGTCTAAAGAAATGGCAAGGAGACTGGTCTAGATTATAAGAGATTTGAGATATAACGAAATGTAATGCATGATTCTTGATTAGATTTGGGTTGGAAAAGATATTTCGGGAATCACTGGAGAAATCTGAATATGGAATGAGCATTAGACATATTACGCAATCAGTGTTAATTCTGTTGGGTGTCATAATAGTATTGAAGCTATGTAAGAAAATGTTCTTATTGGGGGAAATGCATGCTAAGGCACTTAGGGGTGGGGTTTCACGACGTAATTTGAAATGATTTCACTGGATAAACAGATATGAAGCAGATATGACAAAATGCTCATTACTGTTGAGTCAAGATGGAAGGTTTGTGGATATCCATTGCTTTATTCCACTTCTCTGTTTGGAAATTTTATATTAAGAAGTTTAGTGAATTGGCTTGCAGATGCAAAATTGTATAAACCTGGCCTGACCGTGTTTTGGGAGAAGGAGGCATGCAGGGCTCAAAGGGCCACATTTCCGTTGGGCACAATGGAAGGAGCTTTGCTCTTTTGAATTCTGCAGAGCAATGGCGTGAGACAGTCATTCACTCCAGAATGTGAGAGAGTTTGGGAAGAATTAATGTACTTCCCAGAGTGCCCAAATTATTGTCAGGAATAATAACTCACTGGCGGCATCAGACTGAATAATTCATGGTACGAAAGCAATGGGAATGCTCACGTGTGGTGGTGGTTAGTTGGAATTTTCCCCCAAATTAAGTCACTTAAAATTCTCTCTTTCACATAAGGTATTTTGGGGATGTATTTTCTTTTTTTTTTAGCCAAGTCTTTCTCCCAAACAATGTGAGGTAATGGTCCTGTTCACTCAGGTACAGATGTAAAGTTAAAATTCAGAACTGCTTCCTACGATGCTAACCTGTTCTTAAAATGTCGTTGTTGCTGAAGAAGGGAGTTGACTGCTCTAACCTGTTCCTCTGTTTCCCACATGCTCTCAGGGAGCTGGACTGTGCCATGTTACGCCGCCTGGAGAAGAGGATACTGGTTGATCTCCCCAGCCAGGAGGCCAGGCAGGCCATGATCCACCACTGGCTGCCCCCCGTGAGCAAGAGCAGAGCCCTGGAGCTGCGCACGGAGCTGGATTACAGTGTGCTGAGCCGGGTAAGCTGTCTGGAGGGCGCACCTGCAGGGCAAGCAGCCACCGAGCGAATCTTCTGGGCAGGGTTCTCGTGAACTGGTTTGGGGCATATTCCTGGCTGGAGTCACTTAGAAAAGACTCGAGCTGCCCCAGCAATGCAATGCGCCTCTCCTTCGTGAGTGAGCTGTTTCTCAGAAACATTCAAGCAGGGAGAAATAGTGTGATGTAGCGGAAACAGCATAGGGTTTTGACTCAGAGAACTACGTTCACATCCTGGTCTTGCCCCTTATTAGCCGTGAGGTCTCAGGACCCATTTTCTCAGCCTGTTTCCTCATCTGCGAAACGGGTGACCGATATGCCACGAAGGATTACTGTGATGATTCACGTCTTTCACACATGGAGATGGAGGTACGTGTCTACTCCCCTCCCTGTCCCTGGTGTCACTCACGGCCTCCTCTGAGTGGACCCTGGGACATATCCTCTGGTCATCTGCATGATGTTCTCTGAGGTTCCTCAAAGGCAGGTTCGGTCTTATTCACAAGAACAAAAGTGTCTACCAAATTTGATCATGCTTGGATGTGGGCACAAGGGCCCCATTAGGCTACCGTGGATGGTCTAGTCTTTCACCAGCACCTTCCAGCGTGGATCTGGATGGGGTCAGGAAGCTGTTTACGCTCCAGCTTCTCAGGTCGCCATCATTCGTTTCTGATGTAGTATTCAATGATTCATTACTTGTGTACCGCGTCTTGCCTGTGAGCGCGTAATCACCACCGGCACTGCGCCTGCTGACCCATGGCTGCTCTGCGGCTGTTTCAGGAGACGGAGGGCTACTCGGGCTCAGACATTAAGCTCGTCTGCAGGGAAGCAGCCATGCGGCCTGTGAGGAAGATCTTCAGGGCCCTTGAAAATCACCAGTCAGGTAGAGTTGGGATCACAGCCGGGGTGCTCTGGGAGAGAAAGCTCTTTAAGAACCCAACTTTCACCAGCAGGTGGAGCCTTGCTCCTGTTCTTGGTGGCGCTCTGCGCTTCCAAACGTTCTTTGGTCAAACTGTCCTCCACATACTCAATTCATTTCTCCTCTGGTGTTCTGCTTTGGATCAACTTCGCCCCAGCTGATGAACTCCTTAGGGCTCAGGCTTTTATTTCTTTGGCACACTGTGATGTGGGCTGGCTCCATCTGCTGCACTGTTGCTCTTAAACACTACTTTGATAGGGATACATTTAAGTCATATTTTTTATCTGGGCTTCAGGGGCTGAGTTGCACATTAAAGAATTCCTTCCCCAGCTCTCTTTAGTCTTGCCTTTTGCTGCATTAACGATTAAGAATGCTGCATTATGCACTGTCTTGAAAAAAGGTCTATTAGCATTTCAAGAGCACTGATCTGGGTAAGGTCAATTACTGTGCTGTTGTGTTTTGATCCAGAAAGCAGCAATTTACCTGGAATCCAGCTGGATACAGTGACCACTGCTGACTTCTTAGATGTGCTAGCTCACACCAAGCCTTCAGCAAAGAATCTGACTCAGAGATACTCAGCCTGGCAAAGTCAGTTCGAGTCTGTATGAAATCACACCTACCCTGACCTGGCCACAGAGACCACCACGGAGGCCTTCCCATTTATTAGTGTAAGCGGGAGAAGAACATGATGATTGGGAGAGAAAAGAGAAAATTATACTTGAAGACTGAGTTCGTTTGAGCAACTGGACTGTTTTGGAAATGAGAGGTATTTTTGTTAATCTTTCCTGCCTGATGCCAGCGGAATATGGAAGATGTCAGTTACAGGTGTATAGGCTATTAGTTGCACAATGCAGACTTCTCCCCCTTCCACTGAGACTCCCTACACTTTGATGAATGATTTCTTACGGTGTTCCGTGTTTGTGAATTGGTATTTTCATTCTGAAGAAAAAGATGTAGTGTTGGAAGCTGTGCTGGAATGCACAGTGCTTCCAAGTCAGGGGCGGCGGGGGGGGGGGGGGGGGCATTAGAAGCGAAGCGTGACAGACCATCCGGCCAGTTGACGGGCTTGAGGGGGGTTAAGAATGGGTGCGGGGAAGGACACATGATGTTTTTTTCTGACGACGTCCTGAGTGTCCCTAACTCTGACCCCAACCAGTTTTATCTGCAGCAAAGCCCCAGCAGACTAGCTTCCCCACAGAGGTCGCTGCTCCACCTTGGGGGAGGGGCTTCAGGAGCCTCAAGCCACCAGCTCCCAGTCCCCGGGTTTCTAACATCTTCCGACTCTTCACAGCACGTGTACTCTGCCCTCTCCTGATGGCCACAGCTCCTCGGTGGATCCAAAGCTTAGGGAAGGGAAGCCCCAGGGCAGTCATCCTGGGGCTTCCCTTCCCTTGGGCTCCCCTGCATCTCCTTATGGGGTTGTTAACAGAAGCAGTTCCCTCAGAAACTTGTGATCTGGGCCGCCCACTTTAAACCCTTGAAAAATGCCACTAAGTGATGCCACCACCCCTCTTCCCCGCTAGAACATACCTGTGGTTGTCCCCTCCTTCTTCCCTTCCTCACCTCATTTTCTTCTTCCCTCTGCAAGGCACACTCTTCCCCTGAAGAAAAACTTGCAGGAAAAGGGGTATTTTGGATAGCTAAACATTCCAAAGGACTTTGCCCTAATTTTAAACAAAAACAAAGCATTTTTGGGGGGTACTGATTATTTTGAGCAGAATATTCTTAAATGCCTTTTAAAACGCCATTTCATGGGTAATGTAGTCAAACTGAAAATACACCATATATAACGAATTAAAAATAAAAAAGACATTTCATCTTAGTATATGCTCAACTTAAGCTTCTTCATGATCATGAAAATCTTATAATATCCAACACTAGCACTATCCTAGATGTAGACATCTCCAAATGGTCTCAGACATCTGCTTCCCGTGTTTGGGGGTCATTTTTTCTTTCCTCCCTTCCTCCCTTTCTTTTCTTCCTTTTCTTTTTCTTCCCTTTCTTCATTTTCTTTCTTTCCTTCCTTTTTTCTTTCCCTTTTTCCTTTTCTTTCCCCCCTTTTTTAAAAAAGATTTTATTTATTTATTTGACAGAGAGAGATCACAAGTAGGCAGAGAGGCAGGCAGAGAGAGAGAGAGGAGGAAGCAGCTCCCTGCTGAGCAGAGAGCCCGATGTGGGGCTCGATCCCAGAACCCTGGGATCATGACCCAAGCCGAAGGCACAGGCTTTAACCCACTGAGCCACCCAGGTGCCCTTTCCTTCCCTTTTCATTTTTTCTTTCCTTCCCTTCTTTCCTTTCTCTTCCCTCTTTCCTTTTCTTCTTTTTCTTTTCCTTCTCTTCTTTCTTTTCTTTCCTTCCTTTACTTTCTCTTCTTTCCTTTCTTCCTCCCCCTTTCTTTTCTTTTTAAAGATTTTATTTGACAGAGAGAGAAAGAGCACAAGCAGGGGGAATGGCAGGCAGAGGGAGAAGCAGGTTCCCCGCTAAGCAGGGATCCTGAAGTGGAACTCGATCTCAGAACCCTGGGATCGTGACCTGAGCTGAAGGCAGATGCTGAACCAACTGAGCCACCCACGCATCTCAGAGTCATTTTCTGTCAGGTTGTTAGTGGATATTTCTTGCTGCTTTTAGTCCATCCACTTGTGGCCACTACCATCCTTTCTGATTTCATAAAATCTCAATTGGATGGAACCTCAATTGTTGTTGCTAACTTGTCGTGATTAGAAAGTAGGTATGTTTGTGTGTGGGCACCTGAAAGTGAACAGGTAAAGGGGCAAAGGAGACAGTCCCTATGGATAAAAGCTTTGTGACCATGTTTGGCCCCTTTTAGCTTACTGCTCTTTCCTTTGCCATTCTTCACGGCAAATACACACAACCCCCCACACAGCTATGTACCTGACACACCTCCACATCCTTCCTCCATTCCTCCTGAGAATCTCCAAGTTCATCTTCATAATACTTCTGTCTACTTCAATTGCATATTCAATCCTCCTCTTTCCCTTGGAAAATATGTCTCCAAGTAATAATTCAAGTATGTTTGTGAGTCATGCTGTATTTCATTGACTCTTTTATCCATTTTATACACTACCTGATGACTTCCTGCTTTAGATGAAATGAAATGTAGCTCTTTCATCCCTCTGCTGTGTTCCCATCATCGCCAAATAGTTATGATTTTAGGTTTACTCAATAATCAGTATTCTATGGGAACGTGTACTGTTCACGCAGAGCCCCTAGTGAATCAAAATTACAATTCCTTTATATGTTGGGTTTGTCTTCCCAGGAATTAATAAGTGCCTTGCCAATATCAGATAGACTGTCAATTGCATTCCCATATCCTCTGGTCCTGGTCTTTTAAGGGGAAAGGAACCAAGAACCTTGATAGAATGTACCTAGCCCCCATTTGCAGCCCTGTAGCTTATCCTGGCTCACTACCAGGCCCATTGTCCCCAAGGCCTTTACTTTCATGTTTCCTGGGACTCCAACCATTTTGTTTACCAGCTTCAAATCTCAGTCCCACCTCACACCTCTCCTCTACCTAGTCTCCAAGACTTCAATCTTTGAGTTTCTACAGGGGTTTTGGTTGTCTTTCTTTACATGGATTTTTGTTATCAACAACCTATCCACGTTCCATCCTTCAAATTATTGTACCCTCTCATCCACTTGTGCCCATCTCTCCTCTTGTGGGCTCTCCTTGTGAGTTTATACCTTCTTTATTCCTTTACTTTGATTTTAGTGGGGCTCTGAGAGAGACCAACCAAGACATATGATTAGTTTATGTTTAGAGCCTCTATTATTTAAAAAGTAGATCAGAAGTATATCTAAGTTTATAGGGATATAGGAACCTGGCCTCTTTTCAGAAGAAAATGTAACTTAATCCAACATGCGGTACACTTTCTCCTAAAGTAGAAGTCACAATGCCGGTAGGAACACAGAACACATGGGTAAGCAAGCTGGGTGTAAGACAAGGAAGAGGAGGGGCTGTGATGGAGGGTGAGACGACCTGAAAGACACAGCAGTGGTGCAGCTCCCACAACTTAGACACTGGGACCCAACACTGCCGATCCTCCAGTCTTCCTAGGAAAACCTGTAGCAACTGATCTGCATTTGAGATCTCCTGATACCCAGATGTTGGCCACTAAGGCTAAGTATCTATGTTAGAATTCGTGGCCTGTCCCTGCATTTCATTCAGGCCATCATCAAAAGCCTGGTGGACTTCTACTTATCTACTGGACTGGACTCTCCTTATCTAAAATAAGGCCCTCCCTCGTTTCTCACCCCTCATGGAGCCATACAGCTATTGTGTTACACAGCTGTGCGTACGTTTTATCGTCTTGTGCCCAAAATGTTAGCCCCAGGGCTGTGGTACTTTTATCACTGCCAGTGAATGACGCCAACATTCTTCACAGTGGAGCGCTGTGTCTGCTTCCCATGCAAGAAGCTGTGGTGACTGTTCCAAAGCGCTTAGTTCACTGCACTTGACCTCTTCTCTGAGAGCACTTAAGTGACACACCTTTTACTCTACCCATAGCTGGTGTTTCATAATTCGGTGTTCTCGGGCACACTAGCTGGTGAAACAAACAGGAGTTGAGATGGGTAGGACATGAAGGTAGGCACTGAAAAGAGTAAGATATCCAAAATTGTTGGATTTTAACAGATACAGAACTTAAATGATAAATGATTTCTGGTGCTCTGGTGTCTTGTTCTGGTTGTCCCTTAAAGAGAGCAGCATGCAGTGGGGTAGTCGGCCTTGATGGCTGGCAACCAGCCTTTGACGACAAAGTCAGCAAAGGTCCTATGCCTTTCTGCCGAAGGAAAGTTTTGGGGACGACACCAAAGGAACCTGGTAACACAAAAGTGGCTTTACACAAGCAACCGCTGATATGAGAAAGGATTCTGCTGTTCTAGGCAAAGTGTTTCGGTGAGAGAGATTAGTGCCCTTTAAAAAATTCCTTATTGTAGATGCCCGAGGATTTCAGTTTCATCCTACGTGAACCACCACTGATCTCAACCCAGATGAACACAACACATGCAGGTGTGTTTTTGACTTCCTGGTCCGACGCGGTACAGTGATTTCTGAATGTGGGCTTCAGAGTGAGGTGATGACACCCTTCCAAGGCGGTTTCCGACATCCATGGTACAAGTGCTCGGTGGCCCCGATCAGCTCCAACAGATGCAGAATGGTAGGTAGAACAGCTACAGCCAAACGAGCCGGTTCTGGAGGGAGGAGAGTGAAGCGGTGGGACAGCCATCTGTCTCTACCACTGGACTGGTGCTCCGCCTTCTTCCACACCCAGCACACACCTGGCTTCTGGCAGATGCTCAGGAATCTTCTCCTGACACTGAGTGTTCCTTACTGCCTTTTCTAGTCCCAAAATGGCACTCAGTCCCTTTTCTGGGCCTGGGGGAGGATTATACTAAAATTGATGCAAACACTGCCCTCAAGGTCATACCATTGGAAGAAAGCCCTTTAAATGGGATGGCTGGAAAAACGAAGTCTTTTGGGGACTTCAGTTATTAAATCTCCTCCATGAGGCCCATGGCAGACCAACCAGCTATGCTGGGCATGTTTATAGTAACCTGGATCTAAAACCAGATTTTCGTTTATCCTCATGAACCTCACTGTGGACAGTTAACAAGCTCTATACAATGCTTGTTAAAGAAATAAAACAAACAAAGATTTTAATGGCCCAATACGGCCAAACTAGAATGGAGGAAAGAAGCCATTTCTCTTGGCCTGGGACCTTATGCTCACGTGGTCTACCTCTTCCTGCCACTGTTTGACTCCTGACACATCAGTGATGTCTACTTCTTTGCTTTAGCTCTAACCTGTCTCTAAAGCATCAGATCCATTATTTCTGAGTGTCTAATGGGGCCTCCCCTATGGGTAACCAGTCTTCTCCTCCCTACTCCCAGTTCTACCTTCTGACAGTAAATTCCTGTAGTATTTACAGCTAGTTTGTATTGGTTCGAGAACCGTCTGAGTAACCAACTATCTGTGTTGCAGGAGATATAAAAAAGAATGAGCCCCAGTACTATGTTGGGGGAGAAGGGACGCCACAGTCTATCTCGGGGGAGAAGGGACATGTGGGGACCAAGGCATCATCTAACAAGTGCTCGTTCCACCTGCAGTCAGGCGGACATCACAGAGCAGGCCCTGGAGTGTTAAGCGCATCTTGAAAGATTTTTATTTATTTATTTGACATAGAGAGAGGTCACAAGTAGGCAGAGAGGCAGGCAGAGAGAGAGGAGGAAGCAGGCTCCCTGCAGAGCAGAGAGCCCGATGCGGGGCTCGATCCCAAGACCCTGAGATCATGACCTGAGCCGAAGGCAGCGGCTTAATCCACTGAGCCACCCAGGCGCCCCTGTTAAGCGCATCTTGTACACTCTCCCTAGCTCCTCCACTAGTGAGGGTCCTCAAGGCAAAATCCTTTCCTTACACACTCGATTATTTCCTAGCGTGGCACTTAGCATGTAGCAACCAGCAAACGCTACTCAGTGGTGCTTGAGCCAAGGCATCACTGAGCCAGGCGGCCAGGTAACCGGTCCCGGGCGAATGGAGCGCAGCCATCAGCAGCAGGCAGCATGCTCCAGCCGCACTCCCAGCTGACCACGCCTCTGCGCGCAATGGAGTAGCATCTCCTTTTCTATATCCTCAGGAAGACCTCCCCCATTGAACTGACAGTGGAGATGAATTCTATCAAGATTTATCAGATTATTCAGTGTGGACAGTGCCGCTACGTCTGCCTCCTCATCGGTGCTGAAGACACAATGTGCTTCGAAGATGCTGCAGAATGTGATCCTCGGCATTTGGCCAATTCTACTCTCCGCACTTACTACGCTGGTCACACATTTAACCCTCGTGACAAGCCTGCGTGGTGGGTGCTGTCACGGTCTCCATTTCACAGACATAACTACAGAGCTAGTTAACTGCTGGCGAGGCCCCCAAACCCATGCTCCTGGCCATTCCACTCATGCCTCCAATCGACGGTGGCCGTCCTAGCATGCTGTCCTTTGCACTCTAGGCTGTGTCAAGTACTAAGTCAGGGCATCTGCAAAAACAAGAACCGAGCGACCACCAAACCACCAGAAGGATAGGGGGCTGCCATTTATTTAGCTCTGCTCCCTGCCATCCAAGACCAAGTGATCTCTAAACAAGCATCAAAGCCCGAAGCTCATTAACATCAGCGCACGCTTCAATAAGGTGAACACCACAATGATATACAATTACATGCTAATAATTCAATGCCCAAGAGCCCTGTAAAACAATTGCAAAGGCCCAGGATGATCACAGTATGCAAATGCACGAGGAAAATCATTAGCTACTTAGGCCCCTTCATTTTGGTGGGTTTAACATGAGAAGAATAATCCAGGCTACAAGACGAGATTTCATTTTACAGCTGTAGTAACCAAGTACATAAAAGCTCGAATCTGTCCCAATAGCTTCTGAAAGATTTTTCCCATAGTGTCAGAGGCAAAAATAATGAAATCTTGCAAATGTACAGTTAATAGGACCCCGGTGGACACTAACTTCAAAAATGCATGGTCTATAAGACATTAAAGGCTTGATTTTAGTTTCTGCACTGTTCCTGTTAATAACAATGTCTAATTAAAACATCTGTAAAATACTGATAGTTTTAATTTTACATAAAATTTCCAAAACAACTGTTACACAGTATAATAGGCATCTGCAATGAATAGGTTATTAATGGAAATATTATTTTAAATTAAAATCAGGTTCTAAATTTAAATTAGTCATCTCTGGCTAATGAAGAGAAAAAGAAGTCACCCGTGCTGGGAATAATATGGTAGATAATCTAGTTTTCAACATCCATTAAGGCAAATTCACTTGATCACTTGGGCTAAAGGACAATTTATTTTGCCGCTTCTGACTTGTACTCCACTTGGCACTTCGGACGGATTTCACAGTTGAACTCAATATTAAAACTACAGCCGAAATGCACTTTCCAACACATTATTTTATAATTTAAAAAATGCCATTCAATCTCCTTCACACTCGGAACACTCCCCCCTCCCGGCGGACCAGCGAGGAGGCAGCAGAGAACGTGATGCCCCACAGGAGGCTCTCGCTCCCAGCCCTGCCGGCCTGATGAATATTTTAAGAGGAATGGCATAAAATCTCGGCTTTCCCTTTCTCATCTTCTTTTACAAAATAAAACAAAAGGGATACACGAGGCGTAGTGGCTGCCTGCGAATTGATACCTTTCTTTCTAATTACTGCACAACAGAGGAGCGCTGCTCCGCGCCTGTCTAGGCTGGCACGGACACGGGGAGGGAATCGTTCCGGACAACGAACAGCTGCGTCTCCGGCTGCTGCTGACTGACGTAAAAGATCACAGGAGATGCTGCAGAATGTGGTCCACGGCATGAGGGAAGCTCTCGCAAGTTAAGTAAGGAGGCGGATTAATTTTTTCTTCATCTGCTGCTCGGTATTTCCCTGAAATGAAAGGAGAGCCAGTGAACAAAGGCTACTGCTAGAAAGCCACATTCATCACCTCCCGTGAGCACTGGGGCCACCTCCGAAACACCCCGGCTAGTCCTGGAGAACCAGGGGCTCCCCATCTCCCAAACCATCTCTTAGTGAAGCTTTTGGCTGCAATGAGGCAGTTCAAAGCAATATCACGTCAGCATCTTCCCCCAGGACTCCAGTCCTTCACAATGGACAGTCGCAGGGGCCAGACACCTGGCCGCTAAGGTTTCCTTCAGATCTCCACAGCTGGGGAAATCATCTTCTTCCCCACCAGCCCTAAAGATAGGAATGGAGACTGAATCAATGCTTTTCAGTGGAAGCCAGGACAGGACAGGGCGGAGGCCTATTCAGCTCCTGACAGAGACTGGAGACAGCACGTGCTGCCACCCAGGGACCCTGGAAGCACCTAGGGTGGGGACAGAAAGAGACGAAGGCACACAGGCCTGGGTCAGCAGGACGGCGCGCCCAGCAGGTGCACTGCCTCAGTCTCCCCGGGCTCTGGAATGTGGGACACATAACCCCGGCACAGAGAGGAATCTTTCCACACAGTAGTCACGGGCAGCTTTACAAATGTTTAAGTCGGATGATGCATTGTCCCTATTTAAACACCCTTAATGGGTCCCAAGGCCCTTCAGAAAGAACCCAAATCCCTACCGCTGCCCTTTGTCATCTGGCCCAGCATCCCTCCAACCTCAGCACGTGCTACCTTCACAAGACTGCAGTCCTAGACGGGATCTGCTCTCCGAGGACCTTCACACCTGCTGTTCCCTTTGCTGGCAACAGTCTTCTCACCCCACTCATCACCGCCCGCACGCTTCGGGTGGAATTTCATATTCCCATCCCAGTTACATCTCCTCCCTCCTCTCCCCTAGCACCCTGTTCTTTGCCTCCACATTTATAATGCGTTGCAATTCATGTATTTATTTGCTTCATGTCTGTCTCTCACCCAAGACTGTGAGTTCTCTCAGAGTAGGGACCACGTCTGTTATTTTCCCCAATGTATTCGTTCCCAGCATCGAACATAATGACTAACACGTGGTGAGCATTCCACAATTTCTTTAAGAATGCAAAGAAGGAAGAGAGGGAGGAAGGAAGGATGGAAGGAAGGAGGGAGGAGGAAGGAAGGTCGGAACACTGCTTCAGCTGAGACCCCAGGGAACAAGGCCAAGTGTCCTGTAGCCACTGGGGCTACCTCTGCACTTCCCCCTTCTCTTTGCTCTCTCATCCCTTTTCCTTTGATCTCTCCCATTTAACCCTCTGCATTCTCCAGCGCTTGCTGCCTGAATCCAGCTCCCCTAAGAACAGACCCACCGTTTCCTACAGTTCCCACCATTCTCCATTAACTACCTCTATGAGGCTTTGCCCAGCAAACACAAAGCCTGAAAATCCCATTCCACACCTCTGCGCTGTGGCAAAAATATTTCCTGCTTTGTTTTACTAACTGTGAATTCCCTGCAGGACCGGAGCCAGCATCAAATGTACAAAGCAAACAAACACCAGCCTCATTCACCTCAGCGTTCTCTATCTGAGCACCTCAGCACCTGTCCGCAGTAGGGGCCACATAGAAAACTCTCCTGCTAGTTTTTTCTCAACCTTAAATTCCATTAGGTACAAACTCTTGCCACATTTCTACTTGGTCTCAAACAGAAGTCACTGACTAATGCTCTACCATACTACCTACTTCCCGGGGACAGTGGCCTAAGGGCGCATATGTGAAAGTCAAGTTTCTTAGCCACAGAGTTAACGGCTTGCAGAATGCTCTTGCCATCTGGCCGTGCAAGTGGGGGCTTCTACAAAGTCCACACCGACACAGTGGCTTACAGACGTGTGGTAGTTCCAGCACCTCAAATGGCGGCTGGCGTGCAGCAGGTGCTCACTGACGTGGGCTGTGTGAACAAAGCAGGCCACCAACACTCACGCCTGCCTCACCCACTGTGGCAGTCTGTGCTCTCCTGGATGGATGAATTCCTCGAAGAGTACAGGAAGCCATTTTGAGGATATTAGATCAAGAGTGACCCCACCTTTTCTAGGTGACTGTTTTGCATGCTAAGCAAATACATTCTGGGCAGGACTAGTTACAAATCTTTAATAACATCGTTGGGCAAATGCATACTGAGCTTCTACCAGGTGCCACTTGCTGAGAAACAAAATTGCTCAAGACCATCCACAAGAAGCACTTATTATGGGATAGATTAACACCTTTGTGATCATTTTCAACACTGGGGAGCCTAGTACTTGTTCAAATGCATGGAGTTCAAATCTACCAACAGAGCCAGCCATTCTGTGTGCTTTTAGAACAGTGGGCTCACTTGGGCTTGTTTCGGACCAGACATGAACAGTACAAATGGGCCTGTTTCCCTGCGCTGCACTTGCTGTTTACTGGCTATATGTTTTCAATTCGGTCGTGTTATGCTGCTGGCTTCTCTAAGACCAACTAGATGGCTCCGTGACAGGCTGCCAGTCAGGAAAGAAGGGACAACCAACAGAAGCCAGCCAAGGCAGAGGAAGCAGGGCCCACAAGACACTGGCATAGGGGGTTTTCATACTTAGTATAAGTCCTTAATGATGTGAATTGAGGAGAGAAAATGTTCACAGGAGTAATACACAAGAGGAGAAATAGTTATCTGGAGATTTCCTCAGTGACCAGGAAATAAAACAGTGAATGGGAGAAACTTGAAAATTAGGATACAGGGAGGGACCATGAGTGGATGACTTTTCTGGACGTTTTCTTTCTTGGTACTTTCTCTTTTTTGCTTCCATTAAAGGGCAGTCATGTTCGCAGGAGGCTGCTGAGCATTTTGACTGAGAAGTATAAACAAACACCCTGTTCGCTCTGGAAAGACAAGCCCCTATCTGCAAGGCTTGCAGGACTCCCTCCAGAATCCTGGCAGAGCCTGTACTCCGCTCACACAGGGCCCTGCCAAATGTTGCTTCTTCAATGCTAGCTGTAGCTACGCTTGCCAGTTTCTGCTTTTAAATTTAAAATAGCTTTTGGGCGCCTGGGTGGCTCAGTGGTTTAAGCCGCTGCCTTCGGCTCAGGTCATGATCTCAGGGTCCTGGGATCGTGTCCCGCATCGGGCTCTCTGCTCGGCAGGGAGCCTGCTTCCCTCTCACTCTCTGCCTGCCTCTCTGCCTATTTGTGATCTCTCTCTCTGTCATAAATAAATAAAATCGTTAAAAAAAAAAATTTAAAATAGCTTTTATTCAACCACATTTTCTTGAATATATGTCAGTTGGGAGTAAGTGTACTTTTTCTAAAAAATGTCCATGCTGTGGCTCTTCTGAAACTTTGTTTAAATCTTCCTTCTTAGGAACAGCCTCTTAAATGGTTCCGCTAGCATTCTATGAACCTGGGCACTCTATGAAGTCCACTTACTGTGGACTGAGGCCAGGACCCAGCACACTACTGGGTCCTCTGTCGTCATAATACCATATTAGTTGAGTCCTCCCCAGGAAGTTCCGGTCTTAAGTTTACTCTGAAGGGCCACAAAGAGTATATCTACTTTGGGTACAGGAAATAATTCCTAAAACAGTAAGTAAAAGTTCTTTGTGTGATTTTTAAAAAATACAAATGTTAACAGAAAGTATCAGATCACTTAGCCCACAAGTTCCTAAGGAGACCAACTTTATCATCTTTTGCTGGCACCAAAAAAAAAAAAAAAAAAAAGATACTTTTATAGAACATCCCCAAATCAGTCGACTTTGGTCCATTCCAATGTGGTGATTTGTGTATCAAGAAAATCATTTAAATAATAACTGTCAACCAGCAGTTATCTCTGGGAAAGTTTTAAAATAACCTCTCAACTCTCTCTGATCTTTCAATTTTTATGCAGCATGGGCCCTCCCACAATGTGTTTCCCTGAGATCCTGAGCCCCTTTTATTTTTGCTTTGAGGCAGAAAGAGAATTAAAGTGCCCAGTGGGCTTTGTCATTTCTGCAAAGACTGTTCTGTAAGCAACTGTGTGTTCTACCATCCTATTTGAGAGAAGGCTTATGCAGAAGATACATACCAGTTTTTACTAAGATACCCAGCATGCCGACATTCTGAGCCCCACCGACATCATCCCTGCAATCCTAGAAAAGGATAAAGAAAGCATTTAGTTCAAAAAATACAAGAGAAAAGGGGGTAAATCCACCTGGGACCCACCAACGAAGCATGCCATTTGGAGAGGTAAGTGTCCAAGAAGTGGAAGGTGTCCAACAGAGCAGTAAGTCTAGTGTCCGAGCACAGAGAGCACATCTACGGTTCATGTTTTCCACATGTACATCCGTCTCCTCTTAAGATGGACCATGGGAAAAAGCACCCTATTCATCTGGCAGCTCTGAAGGTGAACGATCCAACTGCAGACCGTGAATGGACGACCTTTGGAAGACGGCTCTGCCGCTGCTCATGTAACACACCACCCTTATCTCCAGCCAGTTGTCCCTCGAAGGCGGACTCAAGCCCAATCAGAATACTGAAATTCTCTGAGATTCACTTCACACGTGGGGATAACAGTCAGTTAGAGTAGGTAGCTCCTCTTTTCAATTCTTACCCAAGATAGAGATGAATATACTTGGTTGACTGTGATGATAAACACCAGGTAATAAAAATCCAAGGACTCGAAGAAATATCAAGAAAAATCCTCGGGGCCCCTGGTTGGCTTGGTTGGTTAAGCATTCAAACTCTTGACTCCGGCCCCAGTCGTGATCTTAGGGCTGAGAGATCCAGCCCTCCATCGGGCTCCGCACTGGGCGTGGAGCTTGCTTAGGATTCTCTTTCTCCCCTTTCCTCTGTACCCTACCACCCACCCCCCAAAAAAAAGAAAAAAAGAAAATCAATCCTGCCATCTTACATCTTTATAGGACTTTACAGACAGGATTCATTCAGACCATGTCTGAAGAAGTCTTTTCCTCAAAAATCGATACCATTCAACAACAGACCTTGGGGATGAGTTTTAGAATATCAAAATCCTTATCCAAGGTCTAACTTAAAACCTTCCATTGCATCTAAACTTGCCCTAGTGAAGCAGCAGAGATGGGGGAGAGGGAGAGAAGGAAGAAGGGAGGTGGGAAACAGTGGACAAGGGCAGGGAGGGAAAACCTGCCGTCTCTGGGGTAACAAGCAACCCTCCAGGCAGCTGAACGCTGCCATCACGTGTCCTTCCTGCCTCCCACCCTGTCCCATATTGGTAACTCCCGGGATAAAGAATTCTGACATCCCCACTTCTTCAAACATGTATTTGCCTGGGAAAGTCAGCTAAAGATCTGCCAAGAGGAAAAGATGTGACCAAAGAGGTGGTTTCTCAAAGCAGCATCAGGTTTAGTGATTATTGTGTTCGGGTTCGGGTGAGCGAGGAAGGACGTGGATGGGAGATAAGGAGCACTGGGCTGCACCATCACAGGTGAACCAGGCAAGGGATCCATAGTTAGTTCTGGAGGAAGTATGGAGCCTTGCGTTCTGCTTCTGCCTGGGCCACTCACTAGCTGCGGGAATTCAGGCATGGAGCTTTCCCTCTCTGGGCACCAGCATCCCAGTCTATCAGATGATGAAGTGTGGAGCAGACAACCTCCACAGTCTTCCAGCCTATGTGTTAACTTAGAACTGAAATATAATCCTTGCCCCACTCCTTGCCACAAGGTGGTGCGCCTTCTAGCTCTTTTCTCTTCACGGCACACGTAGAAAATAACGATTTCCCAGGACACTGGGGAAAACTGGCAAGGTGCGCCCAGCCAGAGGTCACTGGCCAGAGCTTCCAATTGTCCAGGTCCAGCCCTACCACTCAGAGGGCCGAGGCAATCGATATCTGTAGCTATTTGTGGCACACTGACTGGGAAGTTCTTCCATAAAGCATACACTAGGAAAAAAATAATGGTAGAATTCTGTAGGTATACATTGCTCTCTACATACATAAAATTCAAAAAACCTTAAGTCTGTGTAGAGGTTTTCTTCAAAAAGACACATAAAGCATTTGAATGACTTGCATTTAATGGTCTTTTGATTGTACACACCACACCATGAACAGCATCAGAAGTAATCAGAATTTCAACTCTTTACAAGAGTATTGCTAACCAGCTACTGGCAAGTCTGTTTACAGGCACCCACTTACTACCACCTGACACCACAGTAAGAGTTTTTGTGTTTCAAAGCAGTGCTGCGAAGCTGGCTCTAGCCTGCAGACGGGTAAGCTCTGGCCATTTCCTGGGCTTCTCTACTTACATCTCCTATCATGACGGCCTCCTCAGGTTCACAGCCAGTGCCCCGCAATGCTTCCAAAAAGAACGTCTTCTCTGGTTTTCCCACGACTGTGGCTTTGGTGTCTGTGGCATACTCCAGAGCTGTCACGAATGGTCCAGGCCCCAGGGCGAGGCCGTCTTTCCTCTTGTAATACCTGGCTTTGTGGATTGCTATCAGAGGGGCCCCATCCAGGAGTAAGCTAAGGAGACAGAGAAAATGGAAAGCGGCTAAGAAAGCAAGGCTTTTATAACTGGAAAAGCATGTCAGGCTCACAAAGTGGTTTTATTCACACTCACGGAAACAAATAGTGTCTTATTAACTTTTAATGACTTGCTGTCTTCTAATGAATTCGCGAAGAACTGCTGGGAATTACACTCAGATACGCGAAAGAAAGGTGATAGATTATTAAATTTGGGATTGCTTCAACCTTTTACCTTTAGCGGTTTCAGACACTTTACCCAAATCACCAGGGAAAGAGAATGAAGAGAAGTAAAGCTAAATAAGACACTCGAGGGAAGAAGCTTAACTTAATGAGACAGGTTGTTTCAGCCTTCCCTAATGGCAAGCAGGAGGCTCTGGAGCCTTTTCCAACGCAACACAACTGTTGCTACACGGATGGTCTCGCTAACGCCGGAAATACCTGCATTCCTCTTTTTCTACTTCAAGATGTGAGCTTCTTCTTCAGTCAGAAATTCAGAAGACCATTTTACAAACACTTTCTCTTGTACATTTTCATTCTACCTTTGACTGCTTCAGGCCATCTTCCCTGAAGAACACACCAGTGAGGCTTAAGGGAAAGCCCATGCTGTCAAGTCCCTTCCTTTGTCCCGACATAGGACAAATGCCCCGAGACCGATGGGAAGGACAACCGGAGTTTGAGACCCCAACTCCACAGAGAGCTAACCCCCATCCCCAAACACCTGCCGCCCATCCCAACAGCGCCGCCACAGTCACAGGGCAGAAAACAACCACGCATGTACTCTCCTCTAATGGAATTCGGGACAGGATAGATTTCTTCAACTGCTTTTAACCAATGTAATAAATGATCTCACTAGCCTGATTTACTTTAAGTCATCTCCTTAGTTAAAATATTTAGTATGTCCATCAAGGAGGAATTCATCACATCTTACCCTTCCCAATTATGAGTAATTAAGCGCTCAACTATGAAACTGCTAAATTATTCTTGTCAGTGGGCACAGAAATGCCTTCCTGTGGGAGATGCAGAATTCATACATTTATGATTAAATATTTAATTAAGTAAAAACCAATACTGGACTATTACAGGGCCTTATTGTTAGTTACTACGAATTGCTCACAGCACAGGATAGATCCTTCAAATGTATTCACTAACATTCATACAAATTAACTTCTTAAAGCAGATCGTGATATCCAACTGTTAGGAAACCTGATAAAGCCAATACGTTGGCCTTAAAGAACCACTGCTGATAACAGTGAGAGAATACTGGGCGATTTATCTACCCCCACTTCTTGTCACCCCACCCCCAATCCCATTTATTTGCTACTCTACCACGGAACTGGAATTCTTTATGCAACAGACCTCAAAACTGCTTTCCACTTATATAGCTAAACTAAAAACTCATTTGATTTAGCTTTGTTAATATTTTATTATATATTAACTGGGGATAAGACTTATCAGCTTGATTGATGTGTGTACTTTAATTCCCAGGCAGTACTTTAGTGCCTTCCCTGGAAGGGCTGAAACTGCGGGTTCCTCCACATTTCTCTAAATGGGAACAGGTTCTCCGTGAGGCTGGAGAGGATAGGCATCTCTCAGGAAAGTGGTTCCTGCTTCTACCTTCCTTCTGTGCACAACATGGGCTTTACCGAATCTTTGACGAGCCAAGCCATATTCAGGATGGACTGAAAGATAAATGTGTTCTAGGACACAGATTAGAAGATCTTTTATAGTTAAGCATTTTTAAAAATATCAAAAATAGACACCCCAATACTTGAAGTATTTTTACATTTCCTAGACAGGGCCACAAAGGGTCAGTTGCTTTTGTTATAACAAAGAATGCATTAGCAGGAAATCTGACAATTTTCTGTCTGTATCTCACTATAAAACCACTGAGGTTCAAGAAATAAGAGGAGGGAAAAGGCACAAAGAAGGCCTGATTCAAATACCTCTGGCGGCAAATTGCATGTAGGCAAAGTAAAAAACCTGTAACACGCCCTAGCCAAGCAGGGCCACAATACAGAAATCTTAGGCAGAGCAGTGAGAGGAAAGCTAAGGGGATAACTCACATTTATAGCTACAAAACACTGCTGAAAGGGACCTCAAGGAACATCAGGTCCAACACGCCCTGTTGTTGGATGAAGAGATCACCCAGAGATGTTGGCCATGATCGACTGCACCACCAAGGAGAACTATGGCCCAGAGAACATCTGAAAACCAATCTAGTCCTCTTCCAAATGCACTATACTGTCTTTCTAAATAACTTTTCTAGGAAAACAATCAACTCTTCATCATTTCCATGGAAGATGGAGCATATGGAAATGAAATCACATGGCAGCTTAAATGATTGTCAGACCTTTTCTATATGTCCAACATCAAACTAGGGAGTCCCTTCCTTTCTGCTCCCCCCAAAACCATGCCCCAATCTCTCCCATCCCAATATATTCACCCAGGTCCTCAGACCAGACACCTAGGAGCCATCCTTGACTTCTCCCTTTCACCCATCCCCCTTCACCCCTACTCATTAACATATCCAGTAATTTCCAATTCCAAAACAAAAATTAAAATATCTCAAAACTGTCTTCCTCCTCTCCTGAACTTCTGCAACGATCTCCCAATCAACTTTCCTGCTTTCCATTCTTGCTCCATTCTTCTAAGCCATTGTACAGGCAATATGGGAGTTTTAAAAGTACACATGGGATCACATCCCTCCCCCACTCAGAAGCCCTCAACAACTTCTCACTGCAAATAGTATAAAACCCGAAGTCCTCACCGCAACCTACATCTCCAGTCTTAAGTCACCTTCTTAGTCGGTGGTTGTGTGCCAGATACAGCAGTCTCTTCCAACTTCTTAAAAACAATGTCACTCTCTTTGCTTCAGCCCACACCTTCCGACACAGCTCCCCATGTTTTTCACACAACTGTCTTCTGCTCATTCATCAGGTCTCAGCTTCAACGTCAGCACAACGAAGAAGCATTTCCAACCTTCACATGTACAGTGGACTTCTTCCTTGCCTCTGATCTCTTCTCTCATCACCCTTTTCCCTTTGTTTGTATCACTTCCCATAGTTCATCATCCTTACTCAACTGTGATTGGTCTGTCTTCCTCACCAGAATATAATTTCCACTATGCCCATCAGTTTTACTCATTGCTCTTATCTCTGACTTCCAAAACACAAACAAAAAAACGCTGGCACTTCTCACCAAATGTTTACTGAATTAATGGATGAAGCTCCGTCTGTCTCGGTCCTGATGCATGACATGAGAAGTGATGCTTACCTTCCTAGGACTAGAGAGGATCTATGCAAACCTTTTCACAGTATCTGTCTGACAATAATGGCAATTATTATTCTTCATAAATACAGAAGTGTGGGATCCATGCTACTTAAAATAGCTAACAGCAAATCACTTCATATTTGTGGGCCTTGGTTTCTTATCAAACAAAGAGGCTGAAACAGATCAGGGCTTTTTCAATCTCAGCACGGCAGATATTTCGGTCTGGAAAATGCACTGTTGTGGTGCCTGTCCTACATGCACTAGGACGTTTAGCAGCACCCCTTGTCTCTCCCCACTGGATGACAGTAGCAGCCTCTTCCCCAGTTGTGACCACCAAAAATGTCTCCAGACATTACCAAATGTCCCCTGGGAAGCAAAAGTGCCCGGTTAAGAACCATTAAACTGGATGACTACCAAAGCCTTGACACTCAGTACATTTAAAACCCGTCAACCTGAGAAACACAAACTAGCAAAAGCCCAAATTAAAATGATAGTAAATCATGAAACATATCAAAGGAAAATCTCACTAACAACGAACTGTATTGCTAGATGCAACAACGTGATTAATCTCAAAAATACGCTACAATTATATGATTTCATTCATATGAAGATCAAGAACGGGCAACACTGACAGCAATCATAGTGGTGACTGTAAGGAAGGGGTAGTGTTGACCGGGACAGGGAGCCTTCTAGGGTGCTGTAGATGTTCTGGCCCTTGATCAGAGTAGGGGTTACACAGGTATATCTAAGTGTAAAATTTCACTGAGTCATATACTGACAATTTGTATACCCTGCCATGCATGTTATATATCAAACCAAAAAAATCAGTAATAATATATTTATGTGATTTATTCACTGGAAGCTTTTATTTGGAGTAGCAAGAGCTGCCTTGACCATAAAAGAATCTCCCCACTGATTAAAAAAAGTAAGAGTCGTTTAATGGCCGATAATCAACTCAATTCTGTATTCTGATTTTTAGACCGGCATATTAAATTGTCCTCTTGCATATACTAGTGGAATGCTTTATATAACTCAAGTTCTTAAGTCTTAAACAATTTCTTACTTACAAAGTGTTTTATTTCTATAGTCTGGACTTCAATTTAAAAAACTACATCAGGGGCGCCTGGGTGGCTCAGTGGATTAAGCCGCTGCCTTCGGCTCAGGTCATGATCTCGGGGTCCTGGGATCGAGTCCCGCATCGGGCTCCCTGCAGGGAGCCTGCTTCCTCCTCTCTCTCTGCCTGCCTCTCTGCCTACTTGTGATCTCTCTCTGTCAAATAAATAAATAAAATTAAAAAAAAAAAATTTTAAAAAACTACATCATAGTCAGCCCTTTCAAAAGAGAAAAAGCCCAGAGAAATGATTTCTACTTTAAGCCCTGCTGCCACATTGTTCTGGAATTCCTCATGCCCAGGGCTCTAAACACCCAGAAAAAGTTTAGGAGTTCCTGTCCAAACGCACTAATAACCGAGACCATTGCTGTTGATTTTTTTCTTCCCTTTCTAAGGAACTGAATATACTGGAGTAATCAAAACATCTTATTTTTTTCTTAAGGAGATAGGGAAAAGAAAGCAATTCAACACTGAACAGAAACCATCCATGGTGATAAGGATCTCCCCCCAAAACCAAAACCCCCTAATTTTTGCACACCTCTAAGACTTTGGGAGGACTCCTGTACTTGGCAACAATTATAGAAAAGAAGTCACTAACAAAGTTTCAAAACATTATTATTAAGTACACTTCATCTCTGCATTTAATTGTGAAAGTTTCGGCATCATTTACCTCGTTATAACGGTATTTTAAGAATCGCCTCTAGAAGCTATAGGTAGCTGCTCTTAGGAAAAGAAAAACACCAAAAACTACAACTTTTTCTAGGTTAAGCAATTCTCTGTAGTTTTCCTCCCAAATCCTTTTGACCCAGCAATATATACTTCTGAAAACAATCTTAAGGAATAAACATAAATACTGTTTAAAGAAATGTGCCTTCATTTTTCAAAAACTAACTTCAAAATCCTGGAAACAGCCAACAATAGGAAGTGTATTGTACTTTTTAAAGTGGAATATGCCGTGGGAATTGAATGTGTTTTGGAGGACTAGTAACACAGATAAACATGCACAAAAGTGGAGTTAGCCAGTGAACCCAGAGTATATGTACATTCTCATTTTTATCTGGTATTTATGGATATGGAAACAAATGAGCTACGTGCTAGCATGTTAACTGGGCTCTCTTTACATAGCAGGATTACAAGTAATTTTATTTATTCTTTTCCTTTTTGAGCATTTACAATGAAGACTTTTTTTTAATTACTTTTGCGCTGATTTTTTTTTTTGTCTTGTGACTAAGTTAAGTGATCTGTTATTAAGTGATCTGTTTGCCCAGCAGCCTTTCTCCTAATAGAGGTCATCAGGCTTAATTATAATTGGTCCATTACTAAAGTGCTCAAGCTTTAGGTTTCTTACTCAGGTCAGCAGATGAAAGCGACCTTGCCACAAGCAAGTACTACAGCTGTGCAAATGAATGTACTGGAGCTGGGGATATTTGTGGTGATGAATCCAACAGTACTACCAGGGGATAAAGCACACTGATAAAGTAGAACACGCACAAAAGACATTTTGTTTAGGGATACCTGCCATATGCGGTAAGTACAAAGAAATATATGACAATGATCAACACAGAATTCATAACCATGATTACTTTTGGGTCTTAGGTGGTAAAATCGGGAATGCACATGCAGGGGGTATCAAATGTGCTGACAATTTGTATTTCTTAAACTGACTGACAGGCTTATGAGTGTTCATTATATTACACATTGTATCTTTCAGTATTAGATAAAAGGGGAAAAGCCTTAGCTTTTAGCATGGCTCTTAGCATTTGAATGTCTTCTAGAACCCAAACCCAAGTCATTTCTGTTCCCTATAGCTGGTTCTTATCCTTCCCCAAAACCAATTCTTTAAATTCAGGTTTTTCAGTTTCATTCAGACATTTAAGAAGCATTTGCAGACAGACTGTACTGTGTGTGTGTGTTTATGTGCTTGGGGCTTACATACATTTATGTATGGGTTTACATATGGGTTTATGAATGGGTTTACCCATTCAAAACACAGTAAATAAGAGGCAGTGTAATGTGGAAGGTTGATGCGTCTGCCTGAGGGCGATATGCCCAGAAGCTGTTATTCAAGGCAGCGATGCAAAGGGGTTTAAAATCCAATGTTTATTCTCATTATCAACCTGAATAGTAATTTAACTAATCGGTGGTTTATTTGAGATGTCTATATTTGCCACACACAATCCAAACAGCTGTAGTCATTGGTTGGAAGGCACAGTCTCTGTGGAGACATCAATATGCAAAGAAGGGCAAGACCTAAAATCCTTCTGTTAATTCTCCACCCAGCTGTTAAGTGCATTTGTGAAATTAGAGTTGACCTATAAGTGCACTGTAATGCTTTAAAATGTAGTGTTTAAAAAAATCAATATGGTTAGGGAAGTGTACTAATTAGACAGCATCCGAGCAATTACAAAGTCAGTATTATGTCAACATACATTTTTATTACCCTGAGTCTAGTATTCATCTAATTCAGAGACCTCCCAACTTCCTATTAAATATGTCCTTCCCAAATTACCAACTAAAATCAATCAATACCCTCTCCTTGAATTCTGTGGTTAAAGAAATGGATAAAAGGTAGTGGGTTAAGTTCACAAGTAAGAAATCACAGCAGATTCTCCATTTTACATGAAAACTGATTCTGGCATAATGGTAAACCTTACTTAAGGAGCAGCTAGATAATCCACCCTTCTCCCCCCAACCCAAGAAGCTAAAGGAGGATAACTGAAGTAGGTGAAGCAAGAGGAATTTTACTACCAAACACCCCAAAGTGTATCTTCAAGCAGGGCACCACAGCAATGGATCTTCAGGAAATACATACAGTAAATGGATACTGAACAACTATGAAAAGTGAGTTTGTCTCTTTTAAACAAAGGCCTGACGATCACAGGGACGGGTAAGAGAGTCACAAATAAAAGTGCACTAAGTAGCCAAGGTGTCTATTCACCAAGGATCTAAAGTAAATGTTCATACAAAGAGAAAAGGTGGTTATTCCCAAAATGCTATTTTTGGCCACAAAGATTTCCAAGATCAACAGCAAATAATGAGCCCAGATGTGCGAACCCTTCAGTGAGTTTTAAACTTTCCTGCAAACATTCTGACTACTGGACATCTACATCAAGAAATGACTTCTACATCAAGTATACGTTAGAATGTTTCTTACAGATTTTCATACTAGTAAGAAAACGATGTTTTTATGGCATTCTTTGTAACTAAAAACCAAAAATTGACCAATCCATTACAAAAATTTTTTACACAAGTTCAGTGTATCCTGACGCAATATTTAGAACTACTGAACTTGTCATAAACTGAAAGGCAAATTACACTGCTTAATGGCTTGACTAAAAAAGATGAAAAATGAAAAATCTATGAAAAATGAAAAATGAAAAATCTATGAAAAATGAAAAATCCAAGAGGGAAAAAAATCAGTCTCCCTCTAGAACATATTTGTGGGTAGATTCTGATCCAATTTATCTGAAGTGTAAGAACCAGGATGCTGTCTTCCTTTTGAAGCAGCCAGTGTAAAGTTCATGTAACCAAAATGGACACACAAGTGAACATTCAGAACATCTTCCATGTTGTATTTCCCCACATTTCTATTGGCAGCCATTGGAACATTTCCAGTTAGACACCCCAAAGGACGAACAGCCCCAACCTAAACTTATCACCTTCTGAACCCCAACAGAGGGTGTCTCTGTCATATGTGCTCAGGTTAGAAATCTGGACATCAGCCTTGATTCACTGGTCTTCCTCACCCCCTAAACTCAACCATCCATCAAGTCATGTTTCAACTACCTGAATCTGCTCCTTCTTCCTTACGGCTACCATCCCAGTTCAGACTACCATTATCACTTATCAAATAATTTCTTTGAAAGTGTGGTCAAATGTGTCAACTTCTCTCCATACCCTAGATTATCACTAGAGGAAGCAATTGCATGTATTGTTTTTAGAGCATTAATCGGGATGATATACCTTCCTTCAGACAATAGCATAGTCAATGGAGAATCAAAGGAATGATAATAAAAGATAAAACTGAAACTATTTCCCACAGGATGAATGAGGTTAAAGTGAGCAGAAAGTTTAAAGCTTGTTTTTCAGAGAACTGTTGCCCTCTCATCAGTCATTACATATTTTCAGACCCTACTAACATATCCACTAGCTGTCTCCCCAGAAGCCTGGACTCAAGGTCATCTGACAGGGTTTCAGCCTAGGAAAAGCCACACCCAGCATTCTTACCCTGAGATAAGGAGGCCAAAACCCCATTCAGTATACACCAGTTCTCAGAGCATGCCCATAGCCACTTCTACTCTTTGTCCCAAGATAACCTTCTGAGGTCAGGGGTTGAATTTTGCCTCAGGCTGGTGTTAAATCTCCACCCCAAAGTGAATATGGGATGTTACATCTATGTTTGCTCAGTGATCACGCTCCATCTTTTCTCATGAAGAGTCATGTAAGTCTCCCTGACCTTTTCAGCAATATGTGCGTAATCTCAACCCCTCTGATCACAAAACCTTTGTTCTCTCCCGCTTTGAGGAGGCAGATTGGAGGCTTATCCTCCAGTCTCTTCCTTTGGCTGCCTCTCAAGTAAACTCCTTCCTTGCTGCAAACCTGATGTCTCAGGGACTGGCTTTGCTCCCCACCAGGCAGATGCACTTGGGTTCCATTACAAAATTGCTAACTTCAGAGCTGCAATTTTATTATGAATTTCTGCCCCAGGGTATTGATTCTACAAACCAGAAAAACCCCAATGATCATCACATTTTAACATATTGATTATTTCTTAAAAACTAAGCAAGATAGTAATAAATATGATTTAATGTTGATCTTGAAGTGATCTTGAAGGCATCCACCCTCATGTACAATTTGGGTGGCCAGAAAGCGAAATACATCTATAACCTTACATGACAGACTCAGGAAGGGAAGAGAGGAGCATATGATCGGATGAAAAATAAATAGCTAGAGACTTACCGGAATGCTTGATTCAGTATTTGATAATGAAAATGTTCTGGTGCCAATCCTATGACCACAGCATTGGGATCACTTGTTTGCATTCCTGGGAATGGAAAAAATATGTAATTATTGAAAAGTGTAGTTAAGAGTAATGATACATTTTATAATAAAATAGCTTTAGTCAATCAAATACAAATTTTTGCTGTAGCCATAATCTGAAATTTAAGAGATTATTCTGCCCAACGTACTTTGGAGGTATAAGCAATACTTTAGTTTGTTTTCATTTCTAGTATTTCTGCATATACCTTTTCCACGGTGTCACAATGCTTAGTAATCAGAAGATCCCAATGGAAACGTGCGACTTGATGCTCTCAAACAAGGGACAATTTCTAACTTTTAAAAGCTTTACTGATTACAATCAACAAGAACAGCCACGAGTTCTCGATGAGCTATCAGATCAATAGCAACTGATGAGGGACTAAAAGTCCAAGAGGCAAGGGAAATTAGACTTTCTAATTGACACAGTTGAGGTTAACACATTCATGATAAATAAGGAATGTACTGTAGATTCTACAGTTTTCTACTTAATGCCTCATCTACTCTCAGTTCCACAAATATTATTCTATCATTAAAGCATATTTTAAGGCCTTGGTATCTGGTAACAGAACCTTAGATATGACAACCGAACAAGTGCATTCACCATCGCAGTTATTAAAGGTCTGATTAAAGGTTCTGCAGATTATCTATATACCAATTTCTATTTGCCTCTCTCACTGCCTGCCTTGAAGCATCATCATAGAGCCCACCAAATGGCTGCGGAAGAAATAGAGCAGATACCCAGATTTCCAATTTCCTCCTTACTAGTAGCCACAAATACTGAGTAGTTCAGAAATGGTAGTACGCCACCAGCAAGCACTGGTTGTCACTGCTTCTAGGCCTTTTCAGTGCAAGATCTAGAGAATATGTTTTTTTCTTTTTTTAAGAGAAAAAGGGAATTGATAATGGTATTTTTAATTCAAAATTGGTAATACACAGCTTATTTCATTTTTATATTCGTATCTTTTCACTTATACATAAAATCATGGGTACTACCAATACTAGTGTAATTACTACTTTGTTTTATCTTGTATCTACAATTTAAAAATAATAACTAACTACATTACTAATAACACTAAGACTACTGAATGCAGCTTAAGATTTCTTTACAGTTCATTTTTTATTAACATATAATGTATTATTGTTTCAGAGGTAGAGGTCTATGATTCATCAGTCTACTATAATACCCAGTGCTCATTACATCACATAAGCTCCTTAACGTACATCACCCACAGTTATCCCATCCCTCCATCCTCTATCCCCTCCAGCAACCCTCAGTTTGTTTTCCTATGATTAAGAGCCTCTTGTGGGGGCGCCTGGGTAGCTCAGTGGGTTAAAGCCTCTGCCTTCGGCTCAGGTCATGATCTCAGGGTCCTGGGATCAAGCCCCGCATTGGGCTCTCTGCTCAGCAGGGGAGCCTGCTTCCTCCTCTCTCTCTGCCTGCCTCTCTGCCTACTTGTGATCTCTCTCTCTGTGTCAAATAAATAAAATAAAAAATAAAAAAAAAAATCTTTAAAAAAAAAAAAAAGAATCTCTTGTGGTTTGTCTCCCTCTCATCTCATCGTCTTTTATTTCTTCCTCTCTTTTCCTATGATCCTGTTTTTTTCTTAAATTCCACATATCAGTGAGATCATATGATAATCGTCCTTCTCTGATCAACTTATTTTGCTTAGCCTAATACCTTCTAGTTCCATCCACATTGTTGCAAATGGAAAAATTTCATTTTTGATTGCTGAGTAGTATTACATTGTATATATACACACATCTTTTTAAAAAAATATTTTATTTATTTATTTGACAGAGAGACAGAGATCACAAGTAGGCAAAGAGGCAGGCAGAGAGAGAGAGGAGGAAGCAGGCTCCCCGCGGAGCAGAGAGCCCGATGTGGGGCTCGATCCCAGGACCCTGAGATCATGACCTGAGCCGAAGGCAGAGGCTTAACCTCCTGAGCCACACAGGCGCCCGATATACACATCTTTATCCATTCATCGTTGATGGACATGTGGGCTATTTGCGTAGTTTGGCTATTGTGGACATTGCTGCTATAAACATTAGGGTGCACGTGCCCCTACAGATCACTACATTTGTATCTTTGGGGTCAATACCTAGTACTGCAATTGCTGGGTCATAGGGTAGCTCTATTTTCAACTTTTTGAGGAATCTCCACACAGTTTTCCAGAGTGGCTGCACCAACTTGCATTCCCACCAACAGTGTAGGAGGGTTCCCCTTTCTCCGCATCCTTGACAGCATCTGTCGTTTCCTGACTTGTTAATTTTAGCCATTCTGACTGGTGTGAGGTGGTTTTGATTTGTATTTTCCTGATGGTTAGTGATGTTGAGGATTTTTTCATGTGTCTGTTGGCCATTTGGATGTCTTCTTTGCAGAAATGTCTGTTCATGTCTTCTGCCCATTTCTTGATTGGATTCTTTGTTCTTTGGGCGTTGAGTTTGGTAAGTTCTTTATAGATTTTGGATACTAGCCCTTTATCTGTCATTTGCAAATATCTTCTCCCATTCTGTCAGTTGTCTTTTGGTTTTGTAAACTGTTTCCTTTGCTGTGCAAAAGCAAACTGTGATTTTTATCCTGATGAAGTCCTAATAGTTCATATTGCTTTTGTTTCCCTTGCCTTTGGAGACATGTCTAGCAAGAAGTTGCTGTGGCTGAGGTCAAAGAGGTTGCTGCCTGTGTTCTCCTCTGGGATTTTGATGGATTCCTGTCTCACATTTAGGTCTTTTATCCATTTTGAGTCTCTTTTTGTGGGTGGTGTAAGGAAATGGTCCAGTTTCATTCTTCTGCATATGTCTGTCCAATTTTCCCAACATCATTTTTTGACAAGATTTATTTTCATCGGACATTCTTCCCTGCCTTGTCTAAGATTAGTTGACCATAGAGTTGAGGGTCTATTTCTAGGCTCTCTATTCTGTTTCACTGATCTATGTGTCTGTTTTGTGCCAGTACCATACTGTCTTGATGTCTATAACAGAGCTATAACAGCTCTGTTATAGGGCTTCACGTCCACAACTGTGATGCCATCAACTTTGGCTTTCTTTTTCAACATTCCTTTGGCTATTCAGGGTCTTTTCTGGTTCCATACAAATTTGAGGATTATTTGTTACAGCTTTGTGAAAAAAGTTGATGGTGTTTTGACAGGGATTGCATTAAATGTGTAGATTGCTCTAGGTAGCATAGATGTTTTAACAGTATTTGTTCTTCCAATCCACGAGCATGGAATGTTTTTCCATGTCTTTATGTCTTCCTCAATTTCTTCCCTGAGTGAACTATAGTTCTATAGTTCTGAATATAGATTCTTTGCCTCTTTGGTTAGGTTTATTCCGAGGTATCTTATGGTTTTGGGTGCAACTGTAAATGGGACCGACTCCTTAATTTCTCTTCTTCTGTCTCATTGTTAGTGTATCGAAATGCAACTGATTTCTGTGCATTGATTTTATATCCTGATACTTTGCTGAATTCCTGTATGAGTTCTAGCAATTTTGGGGTGGAGTCTTTTGGGTTTTCAACATACAGTATCATGTCATCTCTTTGTAGTGCTTTTATCCTTAGAATTTACCCCCCTATGGAACGAACCATCAAAATACTATATTTTAGGGGCACCTGGGTGGCTCAGTGGGTTAAGCCTCTGCCTTCGGCTCAGTTCTTGGTCTCAGGGTCCTGGGATCGAGCCCCGCATTGGGCTCTCTGCTCAGCAGGCCCTCTGTTGCCTGCTGCTCTGCCTGCTTGTGATCTCTGTCAAATAAATAAATAAAATCTTAAAAAAAAAATAGTGTATTTTAAAGTCATTTGAAGTAAGTCTTTTCTCTGAGTGACTATGTCACCAACTTGATATAGAAGTAAATTTATTTGTTTCAATTTGATTTTGATTTTCAGGGACTGGCTTGTTTTTTACTTTTTAACCGCCTTTCAAACATGCAAAACATTTACATGGTTCCAAAGGCAACGCTATAAACAAGGTACTTGCAGAGAAGTCTTGTCTCCTAATCACATTCTTCCTTCCTCCTGTTTAGATAATCACTTTTCCTAGGTTCCCACTTATTTTTCTTTTAGCTTCCTTTCACAAATATAAGATAAACACATATCCATTTCTCCCTCATTTTCTTACACAAAAATATGTAAGGTTTCCTACACCCGGCTTTTTCACTTAATATATCCTATGAAGACCACTCCTTATCAGGAGACAGAATTTGCCCTTCCTTATTTTCCAGCTACAAGCCATTCTGTTTTGTGGACATATAGTAGTTGAAACAATCAGCCCCTTCCAATGAACATTCATATTGTTTCCAATCTTTTGTTATTTCGAATAAGGCCATAATGAACAATTCTAATCACATGCCAAGGTGTATTTCTGTAACTACCTCTTAGAGATGGATTCCTACAAGGGGCAGTTCTGCTTCATACCCAGTTTTGCTAATGCCAAATTCCCCTCCATAGGAGGTGCTCCATTTTATATTCCTGTCAGCATTCAGATTCTTTCAATAAAGGCATTTTCTGTTTAATTCAGCCAAAGTTGGCTTCTATTTCTTACAAATAATAATTCTGCTTAATACACTGTTCTACTTCCTGATAGGACAAGTTTCAAGGTTCTGCCTAACAATATAGTCACACTGAATTTCCCTAATCATTATTTGTAAAACCATCATAAGGTTTTATAATGAGGTACTTATACCCATTTTTCTATATTGTGTCATTCCACTCTGAGTGTCATTTATAAAAAGAAGTAATGTGGCAAAGCTTCATAAAAAACAGGATATTTTCCCAGGGTCTGTTAATTTTTTTAAAGAAAAAAGTTTTATTTTATTTTGATTAAAAGTATTTTATGGTCATTGTAAAAACTTCACATGATACAGAATATCTATTTTTTCCCACAATATTACTAAGATTTATTCATCAGCCTCAAAAGCCAAACCCATCATAAACAGAAACTCCTCATAATCAATCATTTATAAATGGGATCAGATTAATTCCATTAAAACTGAAATAAAATGTAAGATTCCAACATATTTCATTTAATCAAATTAATACAGTGGCTCCTGGATTGAGGATTATAATACATAAAGTGATTCTGACCTGTGTTTTTTCAAACTGTGGGCCATGATCCATTAGCAGATTATGAAGCTAATTTGGAGGGCTCTAAGCAGCATCAAATTCAAACAAACAATAAAGTAAACCAAACAGAAAATAGAGTACATCTCATATAGTAGGAGTAAGTATTGTTTAACACACATAAACACAAATACATATCTACTGAGTTACTATATTATGTGTGCATATTGTGGCATGAGTCAAAAGAAGTCTGAGAGAGGCGCCTGGATGGCTGAGTCGTTAACCGTCTGCCCTCAGCTCAGGTCATGATCCCAGGGTCCTGGGATCAAGGCCTGCATTAGGCCTCTTGCTCAGCAAGAATCCTGCTTCTCCCTCTCCCACTTCCCCTGCTTTGTTCCCTCTCTTGATCTGTCTCTTTCTGTCAAATAAATAAATAAAATATCAAAAACAACAACAAAGAAACCAGATTTGAGAAACAGGAACTTATTAAAACTATCTGTTGACCATTTCAATAATAAGAGGAAATCTGACAAAACGTCCATTTTTTTTAAAAAAGATTTTATTTATTTATTTATTTGACAGAGAGATCACAAGTAGGCAGAGGGGCAGGCAGAGAGAGAGAGAGGGAAGCAGGCTCCCCGCTGAGCAGAGAGCCCCATGAGGTACTCGATCCCAGGTCCCTGAGATCATGACCTGAGCCGAAGGCAGCGGCCTAATCCACTGAGCCACCCAGGTGCCCCCAAAACGTCCAGTTTTAAGAATGTTTTAAGTCCAGTTTTAAGAATGACTTAGAAGCAAATGTGAAGAACCAATTTCTATATGTTTCCAAATGTCCCTTACCTTTAAAATCAGGGAGCGCCCGATCATCCACTAGCAGCATGGGTCGAACCTGTTTCTGCTCTACTAAATTTCTGGCTGCAGTCAGCGAAGTGAATATTTCATCTTCAGAGATATCAAACTCCAATTTTTTTAACCTATCCAGTAGGTCTTGCTTGCTCTCTTTGGTTGTATTGGTCACAAACCTAACCATTACAGAAGCTCCGCGCAACCTGGGAAAGTCAAATTCATATGTCAACAAGCAACTTTTACACTCTAGCCCCATAAAACTAGATTTACGAGAACTTGCCAGAGGTCAGAAAATGAAGAGTAAGTCACCAAGCCAATGTTTTTATGGCCAATAAGCTTGTTTTTGTAACCTACCCAGATTTTTACAAACCATCCGCACCCTGTGGACTGCTTCATCTTCGAAGGCTGCACCGTCTAACTGTAAAAGCTATGTATGTCTACCTCTCTGAGGGCCTTCTGAAACTGAGTTTTACCTCAGGGTTTTAGTAAAGAATCGAAAAAACAAAACGAAACAAAAACAAAGTTTAGTAACCACTGTATTCACAGATTATGAGAGAGAAAGTTATCTTAGAGATTATCTACTAGTGCAGCCTTCTCCTAAAGACGGGACAACAGAAGCTAGGAGTTAAGTGACTGCTCAGCTCTGCACAGAAGGGGGTCAGTAGAGCCCAGGGCCAACTCAGGTCTACGTTGTGGTACAACTTCTGAACTCCTACATGAAGAGAACAGAGGACACTTCAGGATGCTTATTCCTCCTTAGCAATCAATCAGAGTCCTGGGCTAAACCTTCAATATGTTAATAAACAGAAACTATCTGGAATGCTCAAAGAAACATTCCAGTTGTACAGACTGAAATGTGTTTTCCCCTTGAACTACCTACATACAGGATTGTTTTGATTCCGTAATCTGTTTCTGGAACCTAAACTGGCAACCAGAGAGAGAATTTGTGATAGTCTAGCTTTCTTTAAAAATGGAAATGATTTTCTTAGCCTTAAAGTATTTTAATCTAAAAATCCACAAATAATTTTAATTTAATCACAATTTAAAATTTTGTATCGATACCCTGTTGCTTTTTATTTTAGGCCTCTCTTGAATGGACACAAAACATAACAGCACTAACAACAATTTAAAACAAGCAAGCAAATAAATCAGAAAAAACATTTTTAAGTATTCACCCAAAGAACATTAAATACATTTCCTTGATTAAATGGTTCACTGTAATCATGATTATCTGTATAATATCTGTGTGATAGCTCTTCTGAAAAACACATTAAATTTGGTGGTTTATCTCTCAAAAGAAAGTGATGACTTCAACATAACTACATCAACATAATTAAAAGTGAACCAGTACAAGAATGGAAATTACCACATCACTTTAATGAGGATTTTTAAAAACACTTTTCTTTTGACTAGTCCTTCAACTTCCCTTAGTTTCTTTTGTATCCACGGAAACACAAACCAGCAGTAACAAGAGTACAGTGATTTCTTTGGGAGGGAAAGCCTGCAGCGCCAGTAAGAGAATAGTGTGTAGACTACTGTTCCCCAAGACTGGCAGGCTCACAGCTTATTGGGCAACTTAGAAATATTGACCACTGTTGACCAGAAAGAAATTCTTTGGATCCATAGTAGAAAGCTCATCATCAAAGCAGCAAAACCTCTTATGGAGGTTTATGGACTGAACAATAGGAATAGGAAATCCTTTTCCCTAGAATTCTCACCTAGGAGAGAAACTGTGTCAAGAGAAAGTCCAACCCTGCAACGGGTTTTCTTTTGGTTTTAAACATGTCCACCTCTAACAGATACCATAATTCTAACGAAACTGACAGATTCCAACTAAAGTCTACCAGATACAAAAGCCTCTTCATGTTTACTGATTCCCCAACGGGAAATAAGCTCCTTGAGAGTCCAAAGTCTGTGTCACTCTTTGGCTCTACTACCTGGCCCTGTGACCCTGGTCACGATATTTTCTGAATTAACAGCATACTGTGAATATTTTCAGGTTGGAAAATGATGAGCACCACAAGCTCACTACTGCTGATTTCTGAAAACTTCCCTAAATTATTTCAGGATGAAAGTACTTAGTAACATTATTAGTTGTGTCATATCGATGAGGTTTTTTTTCCAGAACTCAGAAGCCAACACATTCAGTTCACTTTAATAAACTTTTCCCATGTCCCCAGTTTGTATGCAGACTTGTGTTAAGTACTGTGATTGATACATCAGAAATAGAAGAGCTCAGTCAGACAGCCGGAGATGCTTCTGGAAGCACCAGCACTATGGCTGCCCAAGAAGAACCCCAAGTCCAGTTGAAACTTGTGTTGGCGGGCGATGGTAGTACCGGAAAAACTATGTTCATGAAACATCATCAGACCGAATTTGAGAAGTATGGAGCCACCCTGGGTGTTGAGGTCCATCCCTTCGTGTTCCATACCAACAGAGGACCTACTAAGTTCAACGTATGGGATACGGCTCATCAGGAGAAATCTGGTGGGCTGAGAGATGGCTGTGATGTCCAAGCCCAGGGTGCCACTGTAATATCTGATGTAACGCCAAGGGTTGCTTACAAGAATGTGCCTAACTGGCACAGAGATCTGGTCCGAGGGTGTGAAAACATGCCCGCTGTGCTGTGTGGGTATGTGGCCATGTCTGCTGCTGCCCCACCAGTGGCGGACACGGAGCCAGCTCACCCAGCACAGGAAAAGCATGAGCTGGAGACTGCTCAGACACCTGCTCCCCGGGGTGAGGACAGTGACCCAAGAGGAAGGGTAGCTGAAGCCCAGCGGCAGAAGTCTAGTTCCAGGAGAACTGTCCTATGATGCCAGTGGTGCAGCATGTCTGCCACTTCATGACACAGCCAAGCTGGACACGCGCTTAGCCTTTGGATGCTGAAGGAGACGAATGCGCTTTGGAGTGAATGTGGTCATTTAAAAATTACCTTCGTTTTTTGGACTGCATATTTAGCTGTTTTGGAACACAATCGTTCCCTCCTGAGTTTCAGATATGAGACTGCTCTAATCCCATCACAATATCCAGTGGCATAATCTCGTCTGTCACTGTCATTCCCATTCCTCTTCATTTAGAATCAAGTAAAGTTGTATTTCAAATTAAAAAAAAAAATAAAAAGAGAGAGAAATGTAAGCTAGTCTCTAGCCTCCAAAAGCATTATATGTAGTTGACAGAAAGCAATATAAAATTTCAAGCCTCTTACTAAATTTTACTGAAGCAGTTGCACACTCAATGCTAAATTTTGGGTGAAGGGAGTGGGCAGAACTATGCCTTTGTGTATGTGTGTGTCTCATTTTGTGATTCCAGGATTCATTTGTAATTTTCCAATGGGTATTTATTCCATACTTTAGAACCTTGAGTTTTTATTCCCAAATTTACATTACTGACTTAAAGACACACACACACACACACACACACACACACCACACACACACACACACAAAGAACAAAAGCACTAGATCAAAAGGCCAAACCTAATAAAGGTTTAGAAAACAGTGTTTGGAGGATATTACAGTGCATACTCTTTTAGCTAAACCCAAGGCAGTTCCTGTATATATGGTAAGCTGGTGAAATGCCATCGTAAGGCCATCCATTTAGCTAATGATCTGCCTTGGTAAAATGGCACTTACAAACATATTTGTCAGCTGAACCTGGAGAATAGCTTGCCTTTTAAGAGCTTCCTGGGCGCCTGGCACAGCTGCATCTTCAATGTGAAGTGTGCCATTGAGATCCACCAAAACAGCTTTTAATGCACGGCGTGCTGCCATCCTTCATTCCCTAGGAGCGAGCAAATGAAATTAAAAATACAGTTTAGGAAACAATGGACAATTAAAAACTGGTAAGTCTTCAAAAATATCATTCATATCCAGAAAAATACTGCTTCGTGTTAAGCTGATTCTTTTAGAAAAAAAAAATGTTTTAAAAAATAAAAAAATCTAAAATTTGATCCGTAGAACTTCTACAATGTTTGGTTTTTCTTTAAAAAAAAAAAAAATCTTGAATTAAAACCATAGGAAGGGGAATACTAAAAGAGAAGTTACTATTTACTTTCAGATTTCTTAAAATAATTTTTTGGTGGAACAATTCATTCATTTATTTTAAATATGAGCAAATGTACTCTGAAGAATGGGTGAATGGAAGCCTGAAATCATGGGCAAAATCTTTTTCATCTTTTGCTATATATGATGGAAGTGCTGAGGGGCGCCTGGGTGGCTCACTCGGTTTAGTGTCCGACTCTTGACTTTGGCTCAGGTCATGATCTCAGGGTCATGAGAGAGAGCCATGTCAGGCTCCGGTGGAGTCTCCTTGAGATTCTCTCCCCCTCTTCCTCTGCTGCCCCCTCTGCTTACATGCATGTGTGCACACTCTCTTTCTATATATAAGTAAATTTTTAAAATCTTAAAGAAGAAAGAAAGAAAGGAAGGAAGGAAATGTTCTAATTGCCCATCTCCACCATGATAGTCTGATATGGTAAATGTACAAGGAGTTATCAGTGTTTACAGGTCACCTAGAAGGAAAAAGTAGTTTTAGTCAGGAGATGTTTCCCCTACCTTAACCACACTCAACTTTCCTTCTGCATATCTTCCCCTTTAAAATTTTCTTATTATGAGCTACATCATATATACAGTGGCATATACAGTATATGTACTGTTTAATAGGGAAACTAAAGAGAAGAGAATGGGACTTCATTTTTAGTTTTTTTAAGCTTATTCATTTTCTTCTTCCATTTTTGTTTTTACAATAAAATATTTCAGACATACAAAGAAGTATAAAAGACATCACTCTATAAAGTCCCCTGTGTACCTCCTTTGTAGTCAACTGCTCTCCCCTCCCCACCAACGCCTGGCAACCATTGATATTCTGTCTCTAGTTCCTTTTCAGAATGTCCTATCAATAAAATCATAGATTATGTAGCCTGTTGGGGTGGGCTTCTTTTACTTAGCAAAATGCATTTAAGATCCATCCATGTTTTTGCTAGAATCAATAAAGCTCATTCCTCTTGTTACTGAATAGTACCCCACAATGTGGATATACAACAGTTTATCCATTCTCTGATTGAATTTTACCTTGGTCTGTCTGGTTTTCAGCGATCCTGAATAAAGCAGTTATAAACATTCATGCACAGGTTTTTGCATTAAGAGAAGTTTTCCATTTATTTGGGTAAATACCTAGGAGTGTGGTTGCTGGATCCTTCGGTAAGCCCAAGTTTCACCTTTAAAGGATGAAAAATGTAGGTAATAAAGATATTTAAAAGATTATGTTACAGCTCTGAAACCAATTCCAAAAAAAGCGTTCCAAATATATCTTGAGCAATGGCAGAAACTTGTAATCTCCTATGCTGACTCCTTTGAAAAGTAAATACGTATTTGTGGATGAATAAACTCTGGTATGCTTCTTTGCTTAAACCAAACAACAACAACAAAAAAAAAACACACAAAAAAACCCAACTCATTCTTGGACTTGGGCTTCCTATAGTATAGCTGGCTAAGTGACCAAATTAATGCTCCAAATGAAACCTAACAATACTAGATTAAAATACACACACACACAAACACATACCCCTTGAATGACACAGGGCTTAGGGATGCTGACCCCTGCACAGTTGGAAATCCAAGTATAATTTCTGACTCCCCCAAAACTTAACTGCTTTAATAGTCTACTGTTGACTGGAAGCCTTATGGATAACCTAAGCACGAGATTAACACATATTTTGTATGCTGTATGTATTGTATGCTGTATTTTTACAATAAAGTAAGCTCGAGAAAGAAAATGTTGAGAAAATACATTTACAGTATTATACTGTATTTATTAAAAAAAAAATCATATAAGTGGACCAGCACAGTTCAAACACATGCTGTTCAAGGGTGCATATGTATGTATATGATATCTGTATATGTGTGTGTGTGTGTGTGTGTGTGTGTGTGTAAAGCTTCAAGGAGCAAGGAAGAAAATAAGGATTTCTTAGATCTGAATAAAGCAACAAACCAGGAGATGAGTAGAATGGCCCTAAGAGGATCTGCCCACACTAGGTTACCTTGAGTTCCCCAACTCCTTGGCCCCTTCAGGGAATACAGAATAAAACTCAGAGCCCACCTGAAGAGATAGATCCTCCCAATCTAACTGCAGAGCCTTCCCTGTAAGGATGAGCCAGAAATAAACCATCACTGGCACTCTCATTCCACCATCTCAGGCGACTACAAGAAAATCAACTGCTATGAAACTTGGACCAAAGAGTGAAAGGAAGAAAATGCTACAGAGAATGTGGAAACATAAGCCAGCCCTGGACCCAGTCTGCAGACTAAACTCACATCATCGAAGATAAGTCCTCGGAGAACCTTCAAGATTTTAATTAAGAATGACCTTGACTAGCAGGTGCCTGCTGAAGCAAATGCAAATCCTCCCCAAGATATGTCTTTCAGCCCAAACAGCAAAGAAAACCCCACAAATAAAATCAAATAAAATTCTAAGCACAAGGAGCAAGTAACCTAAAGAAACAAGGACCATAAGAGAGAAGAACCTGCAGAAACAACTGAGCATAAAGCCATCCTGTAAGGGCTCCTGTGATAATGTGATTATCAGACAAATCCACTGCATAAGGCCTGCAAGTTTAACGAATAAAAGACTGAAAATCTGTGCAAAACAGATTGAGAAAGTCCAACGCATTCCAAGCAAAATAAAAAGAAGTCCATTATCTAAACTGCTGTATACTGAAAGCAAAGAAAAGATCCCGAAGGCAGCCACGGGAAAAGATACATTACTTTCAGAGACCTAAGAGACTGATTGATAGCTGACTTCACACTAGCAACGATGACAACCAAAAACACATTAGAATAATATTTTCAGTGTGCTGAAAGAAAATAACTGCCCATCTAATAACATATAATTAAAAAAAAATGACCAAATTGGGGTAATGCTACTAATACTAGGTTGGTTTAAATTAGAAAACCAATCAATGTATTTACCACATTAACAAATGAAAGAAGTAAAATAATGTCTAATCATGTCAATTCATGCAGAAAAAGCATTTGATAAAATTCAGCACCTATACACACTAAAATACTGTAAACAACATAAAAACGGCAGGCAACTTCTACACAATGATAAAGACTAACTACAAAAGCCTACAGCCAACATTAGACTTATCAGTAATACTGGAAACATCTCAGAGATAAGAATAACACAAGGATGTTACTAGGACCACTTCCACTTAACAGTGTAAATCATATCCTAGTTAGTGCAGTCAGGCAAGAAAAACAAGGTATAAGGACTGGAAAAGAGAAAAGTATTGCTATTCATACATGTTATGAGTGTATATACAAAAATTCAAGATGCTGAACCAGTAGGAAAATATAGCAATTAATATTAAAAATCATTATCATTTCTCTGTCACTAAAAGTATTTAGAAGACAAATTTGAAAATATTACCTGCAACAGTGTCATAAAATGTAAAGCCACTAGGAAAGTCTAATAAACGATGTGGACATTTTTATGTCAAAATTTAAAAACTTCAATGAAAGACAAAAAATGAGGTAAATATACAGATGTACCATTTTCATGGATTAAAAGACCCAATATTGTAAAGATGTCAGTTTTCCCTGTAATGATCTATTGACTCAGGGCAATTTAAATCATTATCTCAAAGAGTGTTTTGTGGAACTTGGTAAGCTGATTCTAAAAGCTAGACATCAGTGCAAATGGCCAAAGATAGCCAACATACTTCAGCCAAGACTGGAGAAGAAAAAGAAGGTGGGACTTTGCTTTACTTAATATATAGATTTGATTAATGAGGTCTCATAATTAGTTAGATGTTGTGGTATTAGCACATAAAGAGACAAAGTAATCACCAGAACAGAAGAGAGAATCCAGAAAAAGACCCCCATCCCATGAGTAGAAACTGGACATGACAGAGGTAATTCCAGATACATGAAGACAGAATGATGTGGTCAATAAAAGTGTTAGAAAAAATTAAATTGCACTCCCATATAACACCACACACAATTTTTTCCCAGGTAGATTAAACAACTGCATGTTTACGGCAAAACCGTAAAACTTTTAGACAGAATATCTTCATGACTTGAGAATAGGAATGGCTTTTTTTTAAGCTACAAAAAGCACCGGGAAGCCTGGGTGGCTGTCGATTAAGCTTTTGCCTTTGGCTCAGGTCATGATCCCAGAGTCCTGGGATCGAGCCACACATAGGGCTCCCTCCTCAGCGGGAAGCCTGCTTCTCCCTCTCCCACTCCCTGCTTGTGTTCCGTCTCTTGCTGTGTCTCTCTCTGTCAAATAAGTAATAAGTAAAATCTTTAAAAAAAAAAAAAAAGGTATAAAAAGAACCAACCATAAAGGAGAAGGCAGATAAATTCAATTACTGGAAAAGAGTTTTCAAAAGTACTGGAAAGAGAGAAATAGAGTGAAAACATACAGAATGAAAAACAAATTTCCAACACATGTGAGAAAGGACCAAAATCCAGAAAATATAAGCTATAAATATTAAGACAAACAACCCAGTAGAAAAATGGGCAACATCTGTACTCAATAAAAAATGTTAACTCTGGGGCGCCTGGGTGGCTCAGTGGGTTAAGCCGCTGCCTTCGGCTCAGGTCATGATCTCAGGGTCCTGGGATCGAGTCCCGCATCGGGCTCTCTGCTCAGCAGGGAGCCTGCTTCCCTCTCTCTCTCTCTCTCTCTCTCTCTCTGCCTGCCTCTTCATCTACTTGTGATCTCTCTGTCAAATAAATAAATAAAATCTTAAAAAAAAAAATGTTAACTCTGAAGGTAATTAAAGAACAAAATATAAACAAGACTGGACAGACAACAAAAGAATTGTAGTTAAAAACAAAACAAAGAAAAAACCTGTACAGCTAGAGCCAGCAAATGGTCATAATAAATACTGATAATATTAATCCTTATTGAAGTATCCACATAGGCTTAATGTTACCAAAGCATTTAAAAAGGCTACTTTTGCTTTCATCAGTTCCACAGAACATAACTTTGAAATCTTAAAATGCTCTCTGGAGCATTACAAATCTGAGAGTGATTGACAGGTCTAGAAGAAAAAACAACAAAAAAACCTGAGATGCCCTACTCAAACCTCAAAACATACTTCCTCAATTAGCCCCAGTATAGGCCATGGCCACTTCTGCCATGACCTCATCTGAACCTCTATAATACTTGTTAGTTAATCTACAGGTCAGTATTTGATAAAATCTCATTGTAAAATACATGTGTCACCTCCAAAGAACAGGCAAAGGCTTCCGAAGTAGTCCATGTCCTTTTTCTTGGGTCCATGTCCCACCGCCTCCCATAGTTTGAACAGGTTATAGGAGATATAACTTAGAAAGTCATCAACAGCTGATAATGAACGGCCGATATTCAGTGCAGAGAAGAAAAGTAAATTCTCCCTCATGCCAAAAGGAACTCTTCAAGATACTTCAGAAGGATATCTCCCCTTGAGCACCGTGGTGCATCTCAGGACAGCAAGCCCTCTTTACCCCCCAAGCTGCTCTTTCCTACAGTCCTTATGAGGAAATGGCCATCTCAGCAATCCAGATGTAGCCAGCAGCCTCTCCCACTCCTTCCTCCCATTCAATCAAACGCCAAGTTGCCTCAGCTCTGCCTCCTTTGAATCCACTCACTTCTCTCCATAATAACTAAAACGATCTTGGTTTTGAAACCACCTCTCATCTAGCCTATTTCAACAACTCCCTAAGTGTCTTCTCTGCTTCAGATCTTATTTCTAGCCCCAAATCCACTACCTGAAGCAAAGTAGTTTAGCGAAGTCCAAGAACTAAGGGGCTGCACGTGGCTGTGTTTGAATGTCAACTCACTAGCTGTGTGATCGTGGGCAACTTTCTTAACCTTTCAGCCTCAGGCTCTTCATTACTAAAGTAGAGAGAATTACACCCACCTCTAAGGGTTGACAGGACAATTACAGAAAGTAACACGTGTTGTGAACACTGCTGCGCACACAGAAAGGCTGGGTTATGTATGTGGGAGGGAGGGGGGAGTATCTGAGGCACATGTCGAGGCCAACAGAAATCACAGTATACATATGACACAAAGTCTAAAGCCTCAGAATAAACTGAGAATTTGAGAAAACATTTTCTACCAAACCAAGTCTATACTTTGGCATATCATTCAAATCTTGTATAAATATTCAACAAACCATTTTCTCCTGCGAAATTGGGGCTTTTCAAAATATGCTTCCTAGACCTCCTGGGGAATACAAATTCTCTTTTCTTCCCTATGTACGTCTGGTGGAAAAGTCTGGAACCACTGTATGCACTCCATAAGTGACACTAGTTTTCAGTCACTATCCAGTTAAAAACCTTCCAGTTGGGGGCGCCTGGATGGCTCAGTCCTTAAGCGTCTGCCTCAGGATCAGGTCAAGGTCCCAGGGTCTTGGGATTAGTCTCACGTGGGGCTGCCAGCTCCGCGGGATGCCTGCTTCTCCTCTCCCACTCTCCCTGCTTGTATTCCCTCTGTCTGTCAATAAGTAAATCTTAAAAAAAAAAAAAAAAAAAAAAAAAAATCTTCCAGTTGCTCTTCACTGCCCACAGGGTAAAGTCTCAACAACGAACCCTGAGGTGTGAAGCCCTGGGTTCACCTCTGCAACTCCTTCCCCTCTACTCCCACGCCAAAGTTCCACCGCACTGCAGGCGGCTACCAGTCCTATACTCTACCTCCCTCATCGCTGGACTTTTGTCTGGAAATCCTTTTGTTTTCTGACTTCGACCACACCTGTCCCCTACATCCTCCTTTCCCCTGGACAACTGCAGTTCATAGGTCTCAGATTAGCATCCTTTCCTCTGGCATTCCCGAGTGCAACTTTTCGCCCAGGGACGGGCCAGGAGCTCCTAGCTTGCTCCTATTATTCCAGTTATCACTCGGTCCAACGTGTTAAGCTCTATAAAGAAAGGAGCTGTTGTGGCCTTTTCCGCGGCACTACTGACCGCTCAGTATGGGCTTGTGAGTTAACCCAATTCATGAATCCCGGTCTCAGTTAACTGGGAGGATTCCAGGAACAAAGGTCTTTCAGCACTAACAACTGCGAGCTCCTCCATCTCCTGGATGGAGGGCCTCAGTACTAGTCACTGCACTCCGCCCCACTGCAAAATCCAGGACCTGGCCGGACTGACCGGAAGGGACACCAGCTTCGAAATACAGTCCAGGGGGCAGGTCCCGTGGGATGTCTACCACACCAGAATCGCGATGTGCTCCAGGACTACGAAGAGCCCCGCACCACCACCACCCCACGGAACAGCTCGGAGCCCCACTCCGCGCATGCGTGCCGGCTCGGCGGCCAGGGGAACCGCCCCCGCCCGGAGGGGTGGGACCGTCATCTCGGAGCGCGAGCGCGGGTTGGTCCGCGGCCCAGGAGGGGGGTGGCCTGGAGACTCAACCAGCATTTCACAAAGAAACGCAGCCTTCGCACGGGTGGGAGGTCGCCCGTCCCAGAACGGCTCCTCACCCCTGCTCCGCACGCCGTCGTCAGCGAAAGCCCCGCTACCAGGAAAGTTGCACAGCCCTTCCGTCCGCAGCGTCCTCGAGGCCAGTCCAGGCAGGCAAGCAGCCGCTAAACGCCGGAAATTGGGCCGACAGCCGCACCGGAAGTCCCTCTCTCCCCTGTCCAACTCCGCCCCATCCGCCCTGGCTGCTTCCGGGTTGCGGGCCCTCACTTTAGAGTGTTGGCTTGCTCCTTGGCACTTTCGAGGTGGAAAAATTGTTCTTAAGACCTGCTCCCTGAAGGGCACGGCCTGCTTAGCCCCAGGTGTAGGAGGATAAACGAAACCTCTGTCTTCGGTCAGCAGCTCTTTCCCCTTCTGCAGCCCCACTGGTGAACCAAGTACTGAGTACCTTTCTTTGCCGCCACCCTTCCTCGCTGCACCACTTCATGCCCATTCTTGAGGTGTTAACTTCCTCCGTGGTGCTTTCTGTGAAATACCCGATCTCTGACGTCATTTTATGCTTTGCTACTTGAATAGCATCTGGCATTTGTACCTGTGTTAATCCCTACCGCAGGCAACGAGGTTCCTCTTTTCCTACATCAGGTGTTCCAAAACCTTAAGCTGCCAACTCTCCCATCCTGCCTCTCATTAGAGAGCAACCCCAGGCCTTGCCTATCGTCCCTAGTGGAGCAGTATCTTGAGGTGCGTGTAACCATCTCATTGCTCCCCTCCCACGCACCTACTGGGAGTCTCTGATCCGCATTGGCTGCCTTTAAATAAGTAAAACTTCTTGAGTGCAGAGATGGTCATCCTATGCAATCTCTATGAAAACGACTAAATGAAAAAATTTCTGGAGCAGTCTGACTTAGTAGGATACACACTCTGGTTTGCACATAGGGAACTCCTTGCCTCGGTGCTGCCAGAATCCATCCAACACCCCCTCTGCCCAGTGCTTCAGCCGGCTATGTTGTGAGCTAGAACACTTTCCTCTGGACTAGTGACCCTCTACTTTTCCTCTCCACTCGGTCTGAAGGTTGTTTTTGTTTTATTCGTATTCGTTAAGTCTATTTTCTATGTAAGGGCATACTTGGTTAAAGGAAAAGGAATCTGCTCCTGGTTTCCCCTTCAGCACTAAGAGCTGCGAACTAAAACAGCACGGAAGGATTTTAAGCAAGTGCGTAATGTTAAGACTTCCATTTTTCTAAATACTCTGGCTGCAGTATGGAGAATGGATGGGAGAGGGACCAAATTGTACGTGAGACCAGGTAAGCTACTGCAGGACTACAAGAGCAATGCTTGCACTAAATTGTGGGGAAACAAAGCAGACAAATTCAAGAGATCTTAGGGAGTAAAATAGAAATTGTTAGAGATTAAATTGGTAAGGGAGAGGTAGGCATCAAGATAACTACTAAGGGGGCACCTAAAGGTCGCAGTCGTTAAGCACCTGCCTTCAGCTCAGGTCATGACCCCAGAGTCCTGGGATCGTGCCCCACATTGGGCTCCCTGCTCAGCAGGAAGCCTGCTTCTCCTTCTCCCACTCCCCTTGCTTGTGTTTACTCTCTCACTGTGTCTCTCTGTGAAATAAATAATCTTAAGAAAAAAAAAAGTAACCACTAAGTTTTAGGCTTGGGCAGTTTGGTATTATAAGTGATGGTGTCAGTGACTATAATGTGGCATGATTGAACAGGACTAATGGCGTCCTCCATCGAAGACTCCAGTGATTTTGCTTGCCAAAGGCCAAGATGAGTAAAGAGGGATGGGATGTCTAAACAGATGGTGACTAAACTCATGGAGTGAGCATTGCATAATGTAAAGAACTGTCAAATCGCTAGGTTATACACCTGAAATTAACATTACACATCAACTATACTTCAATACTGAAAAAAAATTTTCAGTTATTGACAAAAAAGGAAAAAGGAGGGGCGAACTTGGAAAAGATAAAGATAGTACTAAAACATAAAGGGAGAGTAAAGAAAGCAGTGTCAGAACTGAAACAAAAGCAGCAGGATTCCAAAACTCACCTTGAGCAATACCCTTGGACACTGGCCATTGTGCGTCTGAAGTCCTTGCACAGAATGTTTTCACCATATCTGGCATCTGATGACCAATCAGGGGCCAAGAAAAATTTCAGCAAAAAATAATCCCATTTTGCTTAGTATCAAAATTTTATTTATTGGTAATAACTTTGAAACTATGAGGCACCGAGAAAGTAATTTATTTCACTAAAAACATTTACTTTGGGAGAACATCTCTTTGGTTGAGGTACACCTAGCATCAAAGGTTAGTGACCTGGAAAAGGTATACATATATAAAATCACCTGGAGCAGATTTCTGTTCTGAAATAATTCTTGACCAGTTTTACAGATGAAACAACAGAAAACAATTGAGGTCTTAGGAAGTTTGTCTTAAGTCATGATAAGGTTTTGCTCGGCATGTTACAAATATCCTACCTCCCACTCTTTTTACTACCCATATATATTGCTTTCTCTCAAGTCCCTTGACGAGTACATATATACTCAAGTGATAGCATATACTGGTAGACCACAGATCACACTTCCTCCTCTAAAGTCGGGACTTTTTAAAAAAAGATACTCGTTTTAACTATGTTTTCAAAAACTTGGGGAGTTTTGTGGAAGGACCTTAGAAAGGATGACAAGAGTGGGGTGGAGGTTGAACAATGGGCCTTTGGGCCCCATCCCTGTTTCAACTAGAAATAAGTAGACTGCTCTCATCTGTTTCAAATAGTGGGGCATTTTAGTTCTGTGTTATCCCTTTTGGAATCTGGTTCTACCATTAACAATCGATACTTGAAAACCATTGTATTTAACTAAGGATCAGGGTATACATTTGGTTAACATCTACACTTGAGCCAAGATCCTTCATGAGATAGGTCAGAGGCACATAGACACAAGGTCAGCATACATTAGGACCATGAACATCATGGATATTTGGAATCTAGAATGATCACCAACTGTTAACTGAGAATGGCTATGGGGGAGGATTTGGGCAGGCAAGCAGACACTGAAGTTACTGTCAAGTAAGATACTGTGGTTACCGAATCTCTGCGCCAGGGACATCAGGGCTAACCTGCGAAAGCTTACAGACCTTCAGGCCTCCCTTCAGGCACACTGAAGCTAGCACTGTGTTAAGTGGCTTCCAGAGATGACAGATTTTGAGATTCAGTGCTGCCGTTTCCTCAGACCCACTTTTCTACACAATACTCTGATCCTGCCATGCTACGACTGCTCTCCACTGGAGTCTGAACTTGGACGGTATCCTGCCACTAAATGAGCATGAAGGTGTGCTGTAAAGTTTTACAAGAAAATGGCATCGGGCCAAGGTCTCTTTTCTTTCCTTTAAAAATTCTGTATGGTCTGTGGAGAAATGGGAGAGCTCTCAATTAACTGCATGTATTGAACCTGTTCAGTGACTTAAACTTGGACTCATGAATTGGATCTTTGTAAGGCCAAAGAACACTGCTTCTAGCTGCCAAGTATGTTAGTTACTCACATGAGCCAGATAATCAACTAAGAATCCCTGGTACATCTCTTTGGTTCAGCTGCAGGCCTGCAGCCCAGAGATCATCTATCTCTAATTCAGGCATGGCCAATAGGCATTCAGTACTTGCTCCAAAGTTTTAGAAGTAACCTAAGTCATGGAATAAAAGTTGCTCTTGAGCAATTCAGTTAACTCACTGAAGGAAAAAAAGTGACGTGTAATGTTTACTTTCATTAAATCTGTCCTCTGTGATTTTACAGTAAAGAAATGAGATTAATTCAATTAACACTGACAGATAAGGTACAAAAACAAGTACTTGCCTTGGAAATTTAACTTTATTTACAAATGTTCTCCTATAAACAAAGATGCCAATCTATTCCTTTAAACTATTATAACTGGTAGTTTTCAGAAAAAAACATTTACATAATTTTAATCTTCCTGCTTATACTGTATTATGGGATGAGCAAATATGGAATGGTCTAAGAATATAAAAACAAAACAAAAACTTATCTAACATGAATCTCTACTGACAGACAGAATAAAAAATTAAGAATTACACCCCTTAACGTGCTACTCCAGAGAACGGAAATGTGGTAATTTGAGGGAGAGGTAAATGCTTCACAATAGTCTTCTTACATAGCACAGTTTAATTGTGACTGTTTAGGATTGCTCTTCCAGACTAATATTTAGGCTGATTTTAAAAAATAAATTATTATTGTAAAAAGGGCATAGACTTTTCTACACAGATTTTTCTACCCATGGAAATATGTAGATAGTGATCTGACCTCATCATTCAGGCCAATTAATAAAATAACAAACACATGAAAGAACTTAAAAACACAACCTATGTGACTAACTTACAAAATTAGAATTCTCCCTGAAGTCAGAGAGTATTGCTCATAGTTGCTATAAATTTGAACTTGTCATAGTCGAAATGATACATAGACAAAATAAAGAGTTCAAAGTAAAACTATCCAAATTACTGACTTATCATTTTATATGTAGTAATTGCTTTTAAAAATTCCTTTAAATTTATCTAGGAAGATAATCACTCTCACATCATAAATAAGTCACAAAGAACTTCAAAACTTTGAAAAAAAAAAATTATCCCTGAGCAAGAAGTGAGAGAGAAAAATCTCTAAAAACACACAAGTGACAGTCCTGTACCCTCTGAACAATCTTTACCATAAGATGAACTTTTATTAACAATTAGCAATCAAATGTATTCCAGTTCTGGATAGTTACTGCCTCTGATGACCTAATCTTTTTGTAATGAAACTGTAAGTGCAACATTTTAAAAAAAATCAGATAAATAGGGACTCTGGTTTTATTGTCAGATTTACATTTTTATCAAGTGCAAGGACGACGAGCGAAAACATGTATATTCCAATAATGACCGAAGTAATAACTTCTGCTGGCATCTCTTCTTCTGAGTCTCCATTTCCCCCACTGTTCTTCACCCAAATAATAAAAGTAATACAATGGCAACTGAGTTTATTATTATCAATGGCACTGTAAAGAAAAAAAAAAAGTTTGTTACTATAAAGAAAATAACAGGAAAAAACTAAGTAATAATTATTAGCCTCCAGGAAGGATGAAAATATCAAACAATATGTCATTCATAACCATGTGGCAAATTGTAACAAAGGAACATGTACTGGATCATAAAATCCAAAATTTATTTTAAAGAGGGCTTGTGTGACTGTGGTAAGGGTCGCTGGTACAACTAGATCAATATGGGACATCTGCGAATGGTGCTAGTGCAGGGCTGCGAACACAGAAGCACACCAGGCCCAGGCAGAAGTAGACCCACATGGCTGTGACACTTGACATAAGAAATAAAGAACAAAGAATGGGGCGCCTGGGTGGCTCAGTGGGTTAAAGCCTCTGCCTTCCGCTCAGGTCATGATCTCAGGGTCCTGGGATCCGGCCCCGCATCCTGCTGAGCAGGGAGCCTGCTTCCTCCTCTCTCTCTGCCTGCCTCTCTGCCTACTTGTGATCTCTGTCAAGTAAATTAAAAAAAAAAAAAAAAAAAACTTAAAAAAAAAAAAGAACAAAGAAGATTCCACAGTTTCACCACTAAAGTAAGCGTGAACTTATTTACCATTCTATCCAAAGTTGTAATCAAAAGACCTAACAAAGAGGAAGACAGAGACCCTAATTTTAACGGTTTTAAATAGAAACTTTGAACACTTCTCTCTCCAGTTGCTCTAAAATACTATCCAATAGAGATACCAGAGTGGCTCAGTCAGTTAAATATCTGCCTTCAGCTGAGGCCATGATCTCCGGGTCCTGGGATTGAGTCCCACATCGGGCTTCTTGTTCAGTGGGGAACCTGCTTCTCTCTCTGCCTGCTGTTCCCCCTGCTTGTGCTCTCTCTGACAAATAAATAAATAAAATCTTTAAAATAATATCCAATAGACTGGCAGATATGGGACCTTTATTTTTCTCTCAAAAGCCTTCTAGGACTCTAGATGATGACACTACTTGAAGCAACATAAATTTCAAAAAGAACACTGCTTTGAAGTCTGAGAGGCAACACGTGAACAGATATACCACAGAGCATTCCTTTCCCATCAAGTGGTTTAGATGGAAGTAAGAGGCAAAACTAAAAAAGAAAATCAGTAACTTCTAAACAGTAAACCCAGGTTAAAAAGAAAAAAACTTCACTACAAAAATGGTGTGATAGTATTCACGCTCAGAAGCTTTGCTACTTAAACACCACAAAATTAAAACTTAGAAGAGTGTATCACTAGTTTTTCTTCTTACCTCTCATCACAGTTCTTACAGATCGAATAAGGTTCATTAGCTGAGATTTAATTCCTGGCTCCTCTCCGAATCCACCAATTCCCTGGTCTGCTCCCCAGCCAACTGCATAATATAAAAATGATTAGCTGTGTTAAAATTTATTATGCACTTGCCTTGCTCCCTCATTAGTCATCTTCTAAAAGATTAGCTTGAGACTTTGTTAAAGACATAAAATATAGTCATCTGACTTAAAAGTTACCAAACTGATTAAATATTGTAGAATATATTTTTTACTTTTGATAGCAACAATCTTATTTCATTTCCACACTGATTTTATAAAATAAACTACAGTCTGAATTACTCCACGGCATTTAATTCCGTGAAGATGATTGTTGTGACACCCTGATTGGTTTTTTCCCTTTTTTTCAAACAAAACATTTTTCAGGTCAGAACTGAAAACCAAGGCATACTGTCAAACTCGATAATTAGCTCAATTCAGAATTTATAAAATCTCACCCAATGAGCAGTATAAAAATGTTGTAGCTGAGACACACTAACTACATTACTTGGGGAAAAGTGAATGCAAACGTGCTCACGGCTTGCTTGGGCTTTCAGAGTGTGGTCTGTCCTGCCAACTGGGGCATATCTTTCCCCGTTCATCATTCTCCTCATTTCTCCACTCCAGCTGTGCAATTTAGCTACTACCCCCACTTATTCTCTATAGAAGAGTCTTTTACCTTCTTCTGTGTCGCCTTCCTGATATGATACATCATTATTTCTTCATCTTTATCTGCTAGTTCTTTCTTTACTGCCATACATTCTGCTAAAGGCCTATACAAGTCCTCATTTCTTCAACTCATCCTTCTCTGGCTGGCATTGCAGGCCCACTTTTCGTATCTTACGTTACATTGTTTTGCATCTCTGATGACTATAGGGCTTACTTGCTGACATGCTGGCCCTTAAACCTGAACATGATCTTTATTTTATACATGAAAGAACCACGTCTCAGGAAACAAGACTGCACTTCATTTAATCAACTTTTATTTGGTCAACATAAAAGTCAAGAAAGGCCTGGCTTGCTTCTTTGGTCACATCAACACAGATTTATTGTGGGATAAAACTACTTTTAAATTCAAGTTCACAAAAGAGGTGATTTGTGTGGACTCGTATTCCCCCCTCGAGGCCCAGCTCCGGCTCTTCTGACAAACCACTGCAGTCCACAGGGCTGTCACTTTTGCGCTCCCACACTGCAGCCACCATCACAGTGGTTTCAATCAGCCTCTCTGACGTCTCTCAAGACCCTCTGAGCAGACGCCTCTGGAATCTAGCTGTCTTGACTCCTTGAATTTTCTCGCTTACAGGGTTAGATCTATCCACCACCCGATCATGCGATGATTCCCACTGCCTACTGAATATATATAGTCCAAACTCCTGAAACTGACATTCTAGCCCTATATCCCACCACGGCCTTCCAAGAATTCCTATTTACACTCAATGCCCACTAATCACGCTACATGCTAAAGGGAGCTTCTGAGTCTAGGTGTGACTTCATCCTGAGGGCCTCTCCTAGTTCCCTCTCATATCATAAGCCTTCTTTCTCTTTGCTCCCCAAATAGCCTCCTAATTGTAGTGACTGTGTTCTCCTTGGTTAGTTGTTTTCAAGTGTCTCATTAGACTATAAAATCCTGGAAGATGGGGGCTAAATTTAGTCTTTCTTCACCTTCCCACTCTCCCGCACCCCCAGCCCACAGCAAATACTTAGTGTTTGTGGAAGTGAAGTGAATAATAGTAGACTGAGTTAATCTGGGACAAGGTGAAATAAGGTAAATTTTAGGATCACAGTTCCAAAGAACTCTATTTCTGAATTTGTATGACACAGTAAGTTATAATATGAACAGATATTCCACTATAGCTTTAGGAGATGGGGACAGAAATCTTCCATATTAAATGTACACATCCATCCAAGCTAAATGCAATTTTAGAAAATAGACCTGCATCTTGACTGGGCAACATCACCCTCCTACTTCAGGATCGACTCTGTCCAGCAAGCAAATAAACTGCCACTTCTCCAACACTTGCTTTTACTCCACTATGAGTTTTACCACCATGCCTTTCCTCCAAATAACTGTCTCACTGTTCTGATAGCTCAATCAGCACTGCCCAGCAAATGGCAGTCCTCTTTTTCTAAATCTTAAGTTCAAACTGTAGCGTGAGCCTTCACCTACTTACAGTGTGGTAAAAACGATTTCATACTCCTCTCTAGATGCAGAGGACACACAAAATGACCACCCACCATCAGCTGTGTCAGTTTCCAACCTGCATAACTGCAACAGAAGATGTCTGTGAGAAACCCACATCGCTGGGATAACCTACTTACAGAAAATTCTTTAAGAGCTCTGTACAATAAAAAAGCAGTGTGGTGCTGGTTCAACCTGATGGGGTCAGGGAGGAAAAAGTTAACTCTGACCCTCCTGGGGTCCCTGACTAGGTCTGAAAATTACACTGATAAAGGGTGCCTGGGGGGCTCAGTCAGTTGACTGAGTGTCTGACTCCTGATTTTGGTTCAGTTCATGAACTCAGGGTTGTGGGAATGAGCCCCGCCACCTCTCCCTCTCTCTTGTTCTTTCAAAATAAATAAAATATTTTTAAAAAGAGAGAAAATTACACTGATAAAAACAGATACACAGGAAAAAGCATAAAAATTCTATTAACTTTTCACATGTACATGGGAGCCTTCAGAAGAGAAAGCAGACCTAAAGAAGTGATTAAGCAGGAAGCTTTTGAGACATTTTTGAAGAACTGATAAGACAAAGGAGTTTGAACTGGGAGTGGGGGGTAAAAAATGATGGAAAAGTAACAAGGTTTGTTTCTACAGCCTTCCTCTCTGGTGATAAGGATGTCTCCCCTCCTCCTGATACAGGGAGGGTACCTTTCACATTAAGCACCAGGCTTTGAGAAAAGAGGGCAAGGGGAGAGGGGAGCAGACAAGACGGTGAGAGTGACCTTCCTGCTTCTGCCATTTTCTCGAGCTCCTTCAGCTTAAGATACTCAATACTGCCAAGGTGTCATATTTTGGAGCAGCATGTCCTAAACCTTGAACCTCATCAATGGATATACATTTTTATCTTAGCTTTGTCCTGAAACCCTACTAAAAATGACAACAAAGGATACATGTTAACAAAAGAGAAGTCTCCAGGCAAGAGAAGTCAATCAAAATTTGGACATTAAAAAATAAATGAAGATGGGTAACTGACTTAGCAGAGAAAGCTGAAACCTGAACTCTGCAGCGAGCACACAATAAAACACTGGGGAAACTCATGCTGAGAATGAGAACCCTGGGAAGGTGAGAGAAACCTCAAAGCGCCAATGTGGGCAACAGGGGCGAAAAACAGGAGGACACACTGAATGTGTACCTAAAAGCGGTTAGCTCCCTGCTGCCCTCCCATCTCCTTTCCTAGACCTGACTGATGGAAGAGTATGGCTCTCACTACATCAAAGACAAGTTTACTCTCACCAGAGAACCACAGAAGCTCTGGCTTGGGGACATCTACTATGAGTGGACGGAATGGAAGTCTGCACACTAAAGTGTCAGACTCTTGCCCATCTCCTCTGCTTGTCTCTAAGTCTGATCATATAACACTTACATTCTGTAGGCAGGAAGTTAGAAAATTACTTGGAAACTGTCCAGCTCCCCAGGAAGAAAGACTTCAGATACTGACACTGGGAGGTAGAGGGAAGGATCAACAAGACAAATTCTTTAAACACCAGTGAGACCCACTAGTAAACAAGCCCCAACCACACAGCACAGCTTCCAATGAACCTCTGTTGAAGGTTGAAAATGGACTGTCAGGGGGCACCTGGGTGGCTCAGTCATTGAGCGACTGCCTTTGGATCGGGTCATGATCTCAGGGTCCTGGGATCAAGCCCCAAATTGGGCTCCCTGCTTGGTGGGAAGCCTGCTTCTCTCTCTTCTACTCCCCTTACTTGTGTTCCCTCTCTCTCTGTGCCTCTGTCAAATGAATAAATAAAAATCTTTAAATTAAAAAAAAAATGAACTGTCAGAAGAAACAATCCTTAACATGGAAGACAGAGCAAAAAGAGAAAAAGGAAACTTTGAGGAAGAGACAAAGCAAGAAGTCGAAGACAGTATTTTTACTATTTTTTTAAAGTGACTGGTGTATACTTTATTTTTTTAAGTGATCTCTATGCCTAACCTGGTGCTCAAACTCACAACCTCGAGATCAAGCATAGTCTGCTTTACCGACTGAACCAGCCAGGCGCCCCAAGAGAAAATATTTTAAAAAATGAATATCCATAGAGAGTAAAGCTACTGTACCTATGAAACAAGAATAGGATGCCATAAAAAAGGAACACTAAGGAATTAAGACAGAGCCCTTGTTCTTGCTACATTAGCCTAAGAAGTTCGAGAGGTTGACAGATTAAGTTGAGGAAACTTATTAGACAAAGCTAACGGAAAAAGAAGAATATCAACCTGTCAAAATAACTGGAGTTTCAGAGAGAAGAAAGAACAGACAAGAAGAAACATCAGAGAAATATTAAGAGATAATATTGCAGAACTGAAGAACATGAGCCTTTAAGCCAAAAGGACCCAATGAGAGAACAGCCCAATAAATGGGGGGAAAAAAGGCCCATATGTTGCCACATTTTTGTAAAATCTCAGCCCTCTGAAGACAAAGAAAACACCTTAAAAGCTTTCAGAGAGACAACTTAGGTTGTACAAATAATCAGAAATAGAATGGCATCAGACTTCTTTATGTTAATACTGGAAATGAGTAAAGTGAACAATGTCTTCAAAATTCTGAAGAAAAATTAGTTCCAATCTAGAATTCTGTACCCAAACCACAAATCAACTAGAGGAAAGACATCATTGTTTTTTATTGTTCAGCTGTAAGCAATATTCAGTGATAGTAATATAAATATGGAATACCAAAATCGCCAATAATTGGTTGTAGATAAGAGAGATGGGGGAAAGGAAATGTGTGCGTACTTGGGCTCCCACAAGCACAAATGTGCTGCTGATGGTATAATTATACTAAGCCCTTCCACAGCAGTTGAAAATAACTGCTTTTGAGAAATGGGGCTCAGTGAAGAGAGATGGGGCAGAAGGCTTCTATCTTTCTTTACAAACAAAAGAGCTTTTTGACTTTAACAACCACACACACACATTTACACTGCTTTGATAAAAAGGAAAATGAAATTTAAAAAGCAAGCCTATAAAGATGCTTACCCACTGGAGAAACCCCTCTGCCATTAGGCCTTCCTCTCCAGGGCATGAACACCCGTAGGGCAGGGACAAGATCTACAAGTGGGAAGGTTTCATCCACAAGTCACTCTGAATATTTTAAAATTATGTTTTAAAACCAGCTTTAAATTGTATTGTTGGTTTCATTTCCTTTACTTGCTTTTTTAGAATCATCATTGCTAAAATTATCAAGCCTTTCCACCCACAGCCACAATCTCAGATGGTAAAAAGGACTTGTTTTCAGTATGTTATGGATCATGCACTCAATTTTTGTTAGAAAGCATAATTTCCACACACACAAACACATACTGAAATATATCTCAGCCAAAAAAGGGGATGAGATAATGCCATTTGAGACGACATTCTGGGCCTAGAGGATATTATTATGTAAAATAAGTCAGTCTAAGAATGACAAATACCACAGGATGAATGAGCAAAAAGCAGAATCAGATATATAAATATAAATACAGAGAATAAATTGATAGTTTCTAGAGAGGAGAAGAGTGGGGGGATGGGCAGAATGGATGAAGGGGAGAAGGAAGTACAGGCTCTCATGTATGGAATGAGTAAGTCATGAGAATAAAAGGCACTGAATAAGGAATGCAATCAATGGTATTATAAGAGTCATCTACTGATGGATTGGGACAAATGGTAAGTACCCTTGTGGTGAACATAGCTTGTATAAATCTGTCAAATCATGTTGTACACCTGAAATTAACATAACATTGTGTGTCAATTACTCAAATAAATCAAGCAATAAGAAAAAAGAAAAAAGCATAATTTCCAACAATCTTTTTTCTTTTAGACCTGTTTCAAAAATGTCTGAATGAATGTTTTTACATAATAAGTGGAGTGACTGCCAGAAAAAAATGTATTTTCCAACACTGAATAACTGCTCTTCAACAAAACAGGATAAAACTCTACAATACTGGGAGTACCACATTTTAAGCATCAGCATCGAAGTATTTTTAAAAGTATTAAGTTACCAGTTAATTTTAGCCTAGTCTCTATTCTCATGCCACCAGAATGAAAACTAAATTCTGGGCAGAGAGAGTAAATCATTTCTTTAGATATTCCATGGACAAACACAAAGGTGACAAGTAAAGGACCAGATGCCATGGATTATCTTACTGTAACAAATAGTTCTCTCTCCAACTGGTATTTAGGGAAGTTGTTTTTCTAAGGAAAATGGTCAAAGTTTTAAAGAGCTTTGCTTTTTTTTTTTTTTTTAAAGGAGAAAGATTTAATTCTGCTGCTCTCTTGACACTTCTTCCATTGCTAGAGAACAAATGGTAAGACCAGCCACCAATGGTTACTGCCATAATTTCAGGAAGAGAATTAAATATAAAAAGTGACTTACTGGGCACCTGGGTGGCTCAGTGGTTTAAGCCGCTGCCTTCGGCTCAGGTCATGATCTCAGGGTCCTGGGATCGAGTCCCACATCGGGCTCTCTGCTCGGCAGGGAGCCTGCTTCCCTCTCACTCTCTCTGCCTGCCTCTCTGCCTACTTGTATCTCTCTCTGTCAAATAAATAAATAAAATCTTTAAAAAAAAAAAAAAAGTGACTTACTGCAAATACCAAAAATGTTCTTCTGCCCAGACTTCAAATCATATACAAAATGGCAAACCATACAGATTCCAACAATAACCCTCAGCCAGATACTTTCTCAAGAAAAGTACAAGAAAAGTGTTAGTATAGTTAGTGTTAGTATTAAAAGTATTAATACAGTTTTAAGGGCTGGCTGACCCTGTTTCCATACGTGCAAAAGAACACATGAAGTGTGCTTCACTTTGTCAGTGTCACCAAGTTTGCATGGGAATCAAATGCTATCACAGATGTGAGGTACCCAAAAACTCCAGAATAAAGAATTCTGCTAACATAAGGCTTAAAATATTACCTTGATCAAAAAGATCAATGTTGAAGTAAACGATCTGGTATATTTGGACTAAACTCTCTTGGATCAATGTAATTAATTTCCAACACAACATAAAACTGTTTAATCTGGGATGAAATTCAACAAATGTTTTTTCGGAGTATATTATTTACAGAGAAGTTTTTTTACATGTCTACATGGTTTTCTCAATGTTCTATAAGCTGCCATGCTCATATCGTGACTATCATACAAGGCTTGTAGAATGCCTCACTCATTTTCTATATTTATGCACACCTGATTTACTGTTTAACATCTACCTCCTTTAGGAATTCTCCATCCATTACTTGGACTCATACAGCTCTCACTACTCTAAACTCTGATGTTATGCTGGTTCTGGTGCAGTCATTTAAACCCTGAATCAGTAATACCTTATAATATTTTAACTATTTGCTATGGACTGAACTGTGTCTCCCCCCAAATTTCTGTGTTGAAGCCTAAGTGGAGATAGGGTCTTAAGGATGTAATTACAGTTAAATGGATCTTAAGGGTAGGGCCCTAATATGATAGGGCTGTGGCCTTACAAAAAAGAGGAAGAGAAAGATCTCTATTCCTCCCCTCTCCCTCCACCTAGCCATGTGAGGACACTGTAAGAAAGTGGCTATCTGCAAACCAGGAAGATAGCCCTCTCCAGAACTTTACCTATCTTAGACTTCCAGCTTCCAGAACCAGGAGAAAACAATTTCTGTTGGTTAAGCTACCCAGTCTATGATACTTTGTTATGGCAGCCAGAGCTAACTCATACACTGTTTCATATATGAAATGTTTTTTTTGTAGCACTCATAAATGCTACTGGATATATCTGTCAAATGGATCCATACCCAACACCATAAACAAAAACTAGTAAGAATAATTTTTACAGGTATTAAAATTCACTATGTGTGTGCATGGTTTTTTTTTTTTCTTGTACAGAAAGGGAATTTGCATCATTGTGGAACACTAGAAGAAACACAATCTGCATTACAGTCAAAATGTTATGTTAATTTCAGGTGTACAACATAATGATTTGACAGATTTATACATGCTATGTTCACCACAAGGGTACTTACCATTTGTCCCAATCCATCAGTAGATGACTCTTACAATACCATTGATTGCATTCCTTATTCAGTGCCTTTTGTTCTCATGACTTACTCATTCCAATTAAGTCAAAATATTAATTAAACTATTTGTACAAACATACAGCTCTCAAATCAGGAGTTGCAACAATATGATAATGGTAACATTATTCAGTTATTTAGAAGATATTCACTGACTGATGGAATTGAAAAAATGAGAGAATCCTTGTCATTATCTATTGGGGAAGACCACAAAGGAACTGCAGTGGTGCTAAAGCCGATGGAATAGGTCAGTGATGGTTTCTGGGAGAGGCAAATGGCAGAGATAGGCCTTAAAGAACAGTGTGAAGTAAGTTAAGGTCACTGAAAGCCGAGAAAGTATGCGTAAAGCTTAGTAGCAAAGAGCACCGTGGTAAGAACGGCACACAAGGTAAATACTGGGAAAGGGTAAAAGGGAAGGACAGAGAAGGGATACATTATGGTGAGCTTGACAATCACACAAGGTGGTCTCACTTTTATATTGGAGGCTATGAATATTAAAGTACTCAGGAATTTCAAACCACTGAGAAACATGTTCAGCTCCTCTTGGAAGGTAAAACAAGAAAAACAAAACTGGAGGGAGGGCGACTAGTGAGGAGGTTACTATAAAAATCTAGGCAAGAGTTAAGAGGCTTAATAAACAATATTTAACAAATACTTAAAATATTTTAAAATTCTATTTTAAAACACACTTAGATATTTCACTTTTTATTTTTTGTAGTCATCCCTATACCCAATATATGCTGTGAACTCACAACCCCAAGATCAAGTCACATGGTCCTTTGACTGAGTCAGCCAGGCACCCCTGAATTAAGGGAGATTTTTTTTTTTTAAGTTGGCTCCATGACCAATGTGGGACTTGAACTCAGGACCCTGAAATCAGGAGTGGCAGGTCTCCCGACTGGGCCAGCCAAGTACCCCTTAGATACTTTAAAACAACAGCTTGGGGCACCTGGTGGCTCAGTGGGTTAAAGTCTCTGCCTTCGGCTCAGGTTGTGATCCCAGGGTCCTGGGATGGAGCCCCACATCAGGCTCTCTGCTCAGCAGGGAGCTTGCTTCCTTCTCCCTCTCTCTCTCTCTCTCTCTCTGCCGGCCTTTCTGCCTACTTGTGGTCTCTGTCTGTCAAATAAATAAATAAAATCTTAAAAAAAAAAAAAGATTTAAAACAACAGTTTTAATCCACTTAGACAAGCCAAGGTAGTGTTTTCCCATAGTTCTGGGACCATATTCAAAACACATGTTCAGATAAAATATCTGTGCTACTTCTGGAGAGAGGAGGAAATGAAGACAAAGTTCTAGGGGGCAAAGTATTAACATTTCTGGGCCATTCCAACAGTTTGTAGCAATGATTTTCATTTAGGGGCACAAAGCTAAGTCACCTGCAGAAATTTTGGAAAAGACACTGCTGAACTTCACTTCTGGAAAATTTAAATGCAGGTCTGGAGTAAGGTCTAGGCATTGTATTCTCTTTCAAGATCATTTTGGGAATTCTGGGTCCATTTCTTTTAGGAGCAATTGTCAGTTTCTGCAAAAAGCCAACTGGGATTTTTATAGACTGCACTAAATCTGTAAATCAATAATATTAAGCATTGTCATTTTTTTTAATCAGAGAGAGAGTTAGCACAAAAAGGGGAGTTGCAGGCAGAAAGAGAAGCAGGTTCCCCACTCAGCAAGGAGCCCCATCTGGGACTCGATCCCAGGACCATAGGATCATGACCTGAGCTGAAAGCAGCTGCTTAACCAGCTGAGCCACCCAGGGGTCCCTAAGTATTGTCATCTTAATGATATTAAGTCTTCTGATCCATGAACATGGATGTCTTTATTTTTTTTAATTCCCTTTAAGAATATTTTTATTCTTTAATTCTATTCAATAATACTTCATATTTTTCAGAGTACAGGATTTGCTCCTCTTCTGTTAAATTTATCCCTAAGTATTTTGTTATTTATATTGTAAATGAAACTGTTTCGTGCTCGCTTCGGCAGCACATATACTAAATGAAATTGTTTCTTTAATTTCAATTTCAATTGTTCATTGTTCATGTATAGAAAAACAATTTGCTCCTAACCTCATATCCTGCACTCTTACTGGACTCATTTATTCATTCTAATAGGTTTTCAGTGACCCCATAGTGTTCCTCAAAAAATTAAAAATAGAACTACTGGGGCACCTGGGTGGTTCAGTCGGTTAAGCATCCAGCTCTTGGTTTTGGTTCAGGTTGTGATCTCAGGGTCATGAGATCACACCCAGCACTGGCTCCCTGCTCAGTGGGGAGTCTGTCTGAGATTCTTGCTCCCTCTCCCCCTTCCCCTCCCTCCACTCACAGGTGCACGCTCTCTCAAATAAATAAATCTTTTAAAAAATACATATTAAAAATAGCACACTACCATATGATCCCGCAATTGCACTCCTGAGTATTTCTCCAAGAGATGAAATCACTATCCTGAAGAGATATTCGTACTCCTATGTTCACTGCAGCATTATTCACAATAGCCAAGACATGGAAACAGTCTAAGTGCGCCCTGACAAATGAATGGGAAAAGAAAATGTTGTGTATATATTAAATGGAATATTATTCGGCCATAAAAAAGAGAAACCTGCCATTTGTGACAACATGAGTAAATCTTGAGAGTATCACAGTAAGTGAAATAAGCCAGACAAATATTATCTTACTTACATGTGGAATCTCAGAACATCAGACTCTTGGACACAGAGAGTAGTATGGCGGTTGCCATGGGTTGAGTGGTGAGGGAAACGGGAAATTCCTGGTCTAAAGGTACTACCTTTCAGTTATAAGATGAGTAAGTTCCAGGGATCTAATGTATGGCATGGTGACCACAGTTAAAAATACTGTACTGTATACCTGAAAGTTGCGCTGAGAGGAAATTTTAGATGTTCTTATCCCCACAACAGAGCCAAATTATCATTGTGTGAGGTGAAGAACAGTAACTGTGGTAAGCATTTTGTAGTATATATGTGTATTACATGATCATTGTTCACTTTAAATTATACAATGTTATACAGGCCTACTTTGTTTTCCTGCTCCCTTTACTGCACTTCCCAGATAGTGTGTTCTTCGCAAACTGAAGGTTTATGGCAATCCTGTGTCAAGCAAATCTCTTGGCGCCACTTTTCCAACACCTCACTTCGTGTCTCAGTCACATTTTGGTAATTCTCACAGTATTGCAAAATTTTTCATTATTACTGTTATTTGTTACGGTGATCTCCTTTTTATCACTTTCTACCCACTTCTCACACATCCCAATTTAGATTTTATCCACAGTTGTAACTGCTTGTGTATAATCACCAAGGACTTCTATTACCCTGAATCCTTAGGACATTTTCTGTCCTTCTCTGATTTCCCTGAACATTCCCCTGCTGTCTCATGTCTCCTTGACTTCTGTGAAACCCCACTGTCTAGATTTTCCCCTTTCTCTTGTTTTGCTCACTCGTCAATTTCTCCTGTCCGCTCTTCCAGCTCTACCTACACAGTAAATATTGGAAGAGATTCTGGGACTGTCCTGGTCACCAATTCTCTTTGTACGGTATTCTTTCCCTGAGCAATTTCATCTCTTCATATGGCTTCATTTATCATCTGTGGTTGACAAGCTCAAATTCAATCTCCACTGTGGCTCTTGCTTCTGTTCTACGGACTTAACTCCAACGGACTATCCCGCACTTCCACTTGCATATCTCACAGAAATCTCAAACTCACCGTGTCCAAAACTTATTTCACTATCTTTTCACCTCTTTACCCACCACTGCTGCCCTCATTTTCCCTCCAGTACTCTCTACCTTGATAAAGGTACTATGCTTCACTCAGTTGCTAATTCAGAAAACCTAGAGATCTTTGACTTTTTCCTCTCCCATGTTTCCCAATGTCCAAACAGTGAAATTCTGCCTTTTCTATCTTTAAAATATCTTCTGATTTATACAGTCTCCGAGGACTACCTTAACAAAATGCCACACACTGGATGGCTTAGCAGAAATTTACTTTCTCATGGTTCTGAAGACCAAAATGAAGGGGTTAGCAGGGTTGGTTCCTTTTGTGGGTTCTGAAGATCTCATCCATGCCTCTCAATGCTGCTCGTAGTTACCGGCAATCCTTGGCATTCTCTGGCTTCTTGCTACATCACTCTAATCTCTGCCTCTGTTGTCATTTGGCCTTCTTCCCCTATGTTTTTGTATCTCTCTCCCCTTACATGGACAGTCACTGGATCTAGGGCCATCCTAATCCAGTGTGACCATATCTCAACTTGATTACACCTGCAAAGACCCAATTTCCAAGTAACTTTCCTCAACTGGACTGCCATTTAATGGGTTTTCGTATTAAGCGGGATTATACGTTTTGGAAGCATAAGGGCCTTGGTGTGCACTTAACTCAGAGTATACAACATGCTTATAATCAGCCCTTGCTCTAAGTTCTTTCCTCAACTGGGAACACACTGCCACTTATGAGTCTTAACTTTAAGAGCGATTATACGTTTTGGAAGCATAAGGGCCTTGGTGTGCACTTAACTAAGAGTTTACAACATGCTTATAATCCACCCTTGTTCTAAGTTCTTTCCTCAACTGGGAACACACTGCACTTATTAGTCTTCACCTTAAGAGCGATTTTACCTTCTGGAAGCATAAGGGACTTGGCGTGCACTTAACACAGAGTATCCAATCAGCCTAGAGTCCGTCCTTGTTCTAACTTCTTTCCTCAACTGGGAACAGTCTGCCACATATGAGTGTTAGCCTTAACAGCGATTATCTGTTTTGGAAGCATAAGGGCCGTGGCGTGCACTTAACTCAGAGTATCCAACCAGCCTAGAGTCCGTCCTTGTTCTAACTTCTTTCCTCAACTGGGAAAACACTGCCATAATGGGTTTTCGTATTAAGCGGGATTATATGTTTTGGAAGCATAAGCACCTTGGTACCTACACAGGTAGCAAGGGTTAGGACTTCAATGTATCTTTTGGGGGGACACAATTCAACCCCCACATATCTTCTACTTTTTTGTATACTATAGTAGTGAGGAGATGGACTTTTGAGTCAGAATGCCTTGGTAAATCCTAGCTCTGCCACTTTCTAACTGTGTGATCATAGAAAAGTTACCTACTCTTCTTTTGTACTTCTGGTTACCCATCTGCAAAGTGGGGATGAAAACAGTACCTAACGCATAGGGTTGTTGTGAGGGTCATACAAGTTAATATATGTAAAGCACTTGATACAGATCCTGGTATGTGGTATTAAGTGTTAGTTGTTACTATTACTGTACCCACTCAACTGATGTTATACCCACCATTCTACTTGCCCTGTTTGGAATGGTGCTTCCCACACCCATTATTCTACCTTTCCAATCTGTTCTCCACACTGCAGTAAGGCTCTTGCAAATAACACAAATCTGATCATGTCTCTGCCCTGCTTAAAACTTTAAAACTTCATTTTCACCTGCCCCAGTTTTCACAAGAGCTCTTACTCCTCACCCTCCCAACCCTTCACCTAATTAATGCTTACTCACTTATTAGATTTTGGTTAAACACACTTCCTCCACAAAACTTTCAAAGATTCACAAGTCAGTGCTTCCCTGCACTTCTCTTTCATAATATTCTGCATACTTGTCATTGTTGCTTGCTCATTGTTTACTTAACTTTCATTAGAAGAGCAAGTGAGTGCTGTAACCTCAGCTCTTAATTACATGAGCTTGGCACAAAATTTGTGCTCAGTAAATCTGAAGGAATAAGTGAAATGAATCAATCTTGCTCGTGGGATTGGGTTTCCGTGACTCACAGAGACATATCCGGCGTACTTACAAATGACCGTGTACTCTGTGATTAGGTATATACTTGCGCAGACAAATGATGCACCTCGTGCAGTATCCTGTCTTAATTTGGCCTCATACAGCAATTAGTGGCCCGCCCAGGATGGCATGGAAGTCACCGTATTGTGTGGGATGACAGGCATAATTGTGTCTTCATCTTGGTATTCTTTCATTCTAGCCTGGCACACTGTAGACATCCAATAAACTGGGCTGAATAAACTTCTCTTGGAACGTGGGTGTCTGAATGCCATGATAATCTGAACTCCCCTTCCACCTAGCCTCGAACACCAGGAATCCCCGTGGCCCTCCATCAGTTCATTCTTCAATTGCCCGTGCTCCAAAATGAGCCACGCCCCTCCCTCCCTCTGTAACTAAAACCTCAGACCCCAGGCTCCTGACCATTGAAAGCGGTCACAGAGGAAGGCATTAAATTACTAAACTAAACTAATCGCAGTAAGAGGCGTCCCTGGCTCTTCTCTGTACCCCCTCCCATCCCAACTCCCGGGGTCCCGCACACAGGAGACATCTGTTAAATCTTCGCCCCGCTATTGAGCTCAAACTCGGTGAGACGGAAGTGGCTCGGATTCCTCCCTCTAAGGAGGGGCCGCCAAGAGTGGAGTCCTCGGGCTCCCGTCGGTCGCGGCCCAGGATCTCCCCTCCCGCGCGCGGCCCACCTCTGCTCCGCGCCCCCTCCCCCGGCTCCGCCACCGCCCCCTCAGCCGGGCCCCGCGGTCCCACTCACTGTTCTTGAGGAAGCGCTCCTCGTGCAGCACCGCGATGGCATTGACGCAAAGCAGGGCCGCCTGCAGCAGAGAATACAACGTAAAGGCCATAGCCTCCCAGAGCCGCCCCGAGGCCCAACTGATCTTTCTCCCGCTGCCGTAGGGGACGTGGCGCCGCCACGGACGGAGCTCTCCTACGGGAGCCGGGGAGGCCCCAAACGCGCTCTACCGGAAGCTCCGCCCCGACCTGCTTAGGACCCGCCCCTTACGTCAGCGAGACGTGTGTGGTCGGCTGTGTAGACCTCCGCAGTCCAGGGTAGGAGCCAGCAGTCCGTGGCTGCTGGAAGTTAGAAACGTGGCTCGTCGCAGCTGAGGTGCTGTAAAGTGTATAAGACTGTACACACCGGATTTCAAGGACTTGGGACGAAAACAACGTAAAATCTCCCATTAATTTTAAAAATATTGGTTACATGTTAAAATGATATTTTGAATGTATTAGGTAAATAAATTGAATAATCAGCATAACTTTTACTGTAGGGGCGCCTCAGTGGCTCAGTTGGTTAAATGTCTGCCTTGAGCTGGGGTCAGGATCCCAGGGCCCCAGGATGGAGCCCCTTTTCTGGTTACCTGCTCAGCAGGGAGCCTGCTTCTCCCTCTCCCTCTGTTGCTCCCCGTGTTTGTGCCCTCTCATAAATAAATAAAATCTTTTTTTTTTTAAATTAACTTATACTGTTTACTTCGGCTTTTTTCTTTTCTTTTTTTCTTTTTTACTGTGGCCAAGAGGACATAGATAATGGCATGTAGGCTTGCACAGTATTTCAGTTGGATAGCACTGTACCAGATGCTCCTGAGAGCCGCATGGGATGTTAATATTCCTATTTTACAGATAAAGAAACAGAGGCTTTGACAAATAAGTGTCTTTTAAGTTAAAAAATGACATGTACTAAAATCACTCAGTGAGAAACATTCTCTCCGTGATTAAACTAGCCAGTCTCCTCTAAACTCTCTTATCAGCTACATTTCAAGCTCAGCCTATTAAAAACTACAAATTCTCAACACAAGTTATTTCATCCACTCTCCTAGCCCTGCATTAAATGACTTAAACAAACAGTAACACAGTTTCTAACAGCTCAATGCCAAATCCCTAGGATGACCCTAGGAGGCCCCCTTAAAGTGTCTGCCTGAGAAAACTCAATGCTGCCAAAAGAATTTACTATTTGTTCTATCCAACCTGAAAATAGGCCCCTGACCATATGGTCCATCTATACTATGGAGTATTATGCCTCCATCAGAAACGATGAATACCCAACTTTGCTATCAACAGGGACGGGACGGGAAGAGATTATGCTGAGTGAAATAAGTCAAGCAGAGAGAGTCAATTATCATATGGTTTCACTTACTTGTGGAGCATAAGGAATAACACGGAGGACATGGGAATATGGAGAGGAGAAGTGAACTGGGGGAAATTGGAGGGGGAGACGAACCATGAGAGACTGTGGACTCTGAGAAACAAACTGAGGGTTTTGGAGGGGAGGGAGGTGGGAGGTTGGGTGAACCTGGTGGTGGGTATTATGGAGGGCATATATTGCATGGAATGCTGGGTGTGGTCCATAAACAATGAATTCTGGAACACTGAAAAGAAATTTTTAAAAGGGGGGGCTACAAAAATAAATAAATAGCCTACAACTGTGAGTCCTTCTCCTGTCCCTTTGAGATGTGTATGTATCTCCTATAATTCAGTAGTGTCTTTCTGGCCTGAAAGTCATTCCTTTAAAATGTAATCATCAGGAAGAATAAAGCCTCTGTTTCCCAGTGTCTGTGGGAGGGTAGAATCCTAACTTTGGGATAATTGTCAGCTAACCGTCACAACTGGCCTGTCAACATTTACACTGACCACCCCTCTGTAATTTGTCACTTCTCTGACTCTACTGAGCCCCTGTTACCTCCCTTTCTTCTCCCTTTAAAATGCCCAGTCACCTCTGTACAAATTGACATTGAGGTCAGTTTGCATTTGACCCTCTTGCCTATTGCAATAGTATATTACAGATTAAAATCTGTCTTTACCATTGTAACTGGTGTCTAGCTTTGTTTATCTTTCACAGCAGCAGTAAGAACCTGAGTCTGATTATGTTGAATTTTAGATATTGTTTGAGGTCGAGTATGCAAATTAGTCACCTTCTGAACTTCTCATGGTCCCCGAAAATAGAAAATAGAAAAGCAGCACATTAGTCCCAGAAAGGACTTCGGAGATCCATGTGCTTGCTGCTGTTGCTGCTGGAAAAGACACTCGCCAAAACTAATACTAATAGAAGAGGAAGGAGAAGGAGAAGAAGAGGAAGAGTTGTTAATGTCCCAGGAAGAAATTAAGCTTTAATAGGCCAACTAGTTAGTACCTACAGGGAAGAAGAGATGTATTATTTCCCACAGACACATAGGAACACTAACTCCAAAATTGGCCCTATATGCAAATCAGGTAGGGAAAGACACAGGAAGATAAAGTAAAGGAAATTAAAAAAAACAGCAAGATACCAACAAATCCTCCAGCT